>NW_004955426.1:586535-768642 GCF_000276665.1 Chinchilla lanigera | reverse complement strand
AAAAAAAAAAAAAAAAAAAATGTCTTGGGTATTTACAGAGGCCTGTTAGCGTGACAGACAAATGACTTTAAAAACAGCTACCAGAGGAGATGGACTGAAGCCACAGTACTGAGCATCTGAATACTCACAGTGGTGAAAGACCAAGGCTTGGGGAGGCCAAGCCTCTTACCATGATGGATACAAAAGAGCTGCAGTGTTCTCTGGACCTCACCGGGGAAAAGACAGTGAAAGTCCACAGCCATGAGCAGAGGCCACGGTCCCCTGCCACCGGCTCTGGAGGGGAAGGTGATCTTCAGGAGCCTGGCTTGAGCACCAGGGAGAAGCAAAGCACAGACATCTGTTTTTGTGTGTTTTCCTTATGTCTCACTTGGTCACATGTTTAATGCTCTCAGAAGACTGTGGAGACCATCACTTTTTAAATCCATGCTTTCCCCCAAAGAGGAAGCTGAAATGGTTGGGAGTTTCAGGCCTGGGAGTCCAAAGACCCGGATGTCCACGCTGAGTAGGAAGAGCCCTGAACCTGGCATTGGATGTGGCCGGTGACAGTGTTCTCTCCACCTCCAGCCCAGTAACACCAGTGCTGTGGCTGGAAGAACGGCAATGGCTGAGCGCCGAGGCCGTTGTAAGGGCCGGAAGTAGTCAGTTACTGAGCAGTGCGTCGCTGGCTGGACGGTGCGGTTGAGTGTTAAGGTGTGGTGATTGTGCCATAATTTTCCACTCAGCCCTCTGCTTAAGCGCTTCTGAGTTTTCACAGTGACAAGTTAGAGGGAAAAAAATAAGTACCTGCTCTCTTTAAGGCCAGGGAAGTTAATGAATAAAAGAGCCTGGCTTCCGTGCAAGCGCTCGACTCTGCTCCTGTAATTGGGGAAGTTGGTTGAATGGGTAACATAGGGTAGAGCACTCTGCAGCCGACTTCCAAACTAGCCCTTTCTAACAGAAAATAAGGAGTCAAAATGACCCTGGTGACCAAGAGGAAGTGCTAAAAGTGCTGTTGACAGGAATGGATGTCATAAGCAAAGCCACCAGCTGCCACCAGCCTTCTGCTGGCATCCTGGGTCCTTTTTGTGTTTTCTTTCTCCCATTCCTTTGGAGAAGAGCTCTTAAATTGGTAACCTACCTAAACCACACCAGACTGCCACGCTCCAGGAAGCTTAATGAGAGACACGAGTTCAGTCCCAGGAGCTGCACCGTCCTCCTCCCCTCCCCACCTCCCCTCATCATCTCCCCTGCTGTACGTAGACTATAAACCATTTCTCAAAACTGCAGATTGAGTCCCCAGAAGTCTGTTAAACAAAAGAATGGTGAAGCCCCCGGGGAAGACGAGCAGTGAGATGAGAAGGAAGTTTACTCTCCCACATCTTTGATGTAAGAAAAATCATTGTGAGCCGATTTAAAAATCGCTCTGACTTATGCCATAACATTTTCCTTCCTGCGAGAGGCTTTTCTGTCTTTCACGCCTCGTCCTGTGTTTACCTGCTTTCATGCCGGGTTCCCTTTTTGATGCTGAGGGGATGCTTGAAATAGAAAATCAAGTTGACTCAAAGCCTGTGGGATCAGCAGCCTGTGAGACCTTGAACATCTGACAAGAAAGGCAGAGGCTCCTGAGCACTGGTTCTCCTAGCCCGCTCTCACTCTCTCCATAGTCAAGTAAGGGCGCAGGCTGCCTTTTATCAGGTTCCAGCCAGGAGACAAAAGTGGGTCGGGGATTAGATCCTGTGGCTCCCACCCTTCCAGCGCGATCCTGGACTGCAGAGAGGCCCAGCGTGCAGTCAGAGTCACGAGAGCTGCTGGCCCCTGCAGGGTAGAAGTATGCTCTCTGCCTTCAGTGCTCGCGGCCATGCAGATGTCTTTAAAGGTGATGGCCAAGTTGATATACTGAAAAGGAAACTTAGCTCCCTTGAGTCCCTCCCCTCCCTCATTTTGCCCTTTTAAAACACTAGGCATTTTATTTCCCTCTTCTCCTGGTGCCAGCTCAAGAATCAAGGCCAGACCATCAGCTCTGGTCTTCCTCTGCACAAGGTCTTGGGATCAATGGTGCACACTTGGCAGGTGATACAGCAGCTACAACTACTGAACTCACAGTTATGTAATTGTGTTACTGTAGCAGGAGGGCAGCCGTAGGTAATAAGAAACACATGAGCACGGTGGGCTCCAGCAGTACATACGTCCAGCAAGCTACAGGTTGATTTTGGCCCCTCCTTTCAGCAACCAGAAGTTATTAGAACTGGTGTTTCCTGAATTCCACACTGCACTTCAGAGGGTGACAAGGAATACTGTTCCAAGAGCTGTGTCTGGAATTCATGCAACCTCGCAGTAGCCTAAGGAGCTGATACTTTATCATCACATCCTGTATACAAAGGAGAAAGGGGAAGCACAGAGACAGCCAGCACTTTGCATAGGAATACACAGCTGATTAGTTGGCAGAATCAGGAGTGGTACCCCGGCCACGCCCACTGGCTCAAAGTCACATGCCTGGACCTATAAACTGTGCTGTCACCCAACATTACTAATGGTACTGACCCTGCCATAGCATTTTCTACATTCTAGGTTTTCTTCTCAGTACTGTTATGATGCATTAGTTTCCTGTTGCTGCTGTAACAAATGACCACAAACTGGGCTATTTAAAAAAAGAAAACATTTATTGTCTTACAGTTCTAGAGAGCAGCAATCCAAAATTGTTCTTGTTGGGCTAAAATCAAAATGTTATCAGAGCTGGTTCCTTCTGGAGACTCCAGAGGAGAATCCATTTTCTTCCCCATACCAGCTTCTAGAGGCCCCACATTCCTCGGCTTGTGGCTTCTTCCACAGTCGTCAGAGCTAGCAGTGGCTGCTGACATCGTCCCACATCCTGACCCTGACTTCTGCTCCCCTCTGTCCCTGGCAGGACCTTTGTAATTGCACAGGTCTCCTGGGTAATCCAGATCATTTCCCCACCTGAGAATCAGTCAGTTAGCAACCTTAATCTCCCCTTCCAATACAGCCTCAGTCATTCCCAGGTTTTAGACATTAGGATGCGGACAGGTTGGGAGTATTATTCTGCCCACCGCGTGCACACATATTAACCCCCAACCCGGATCCATGCAGAGGGATGGGGTCCTACTGACCCGTGTACAGAAAAGGAGCCTGAGTCCTAGCAATGCCAAATGCACCATCCAGAGTCACATGGCTAAGAGTCAGAGGCTTAGGTGCCCAGCCCTATAACACGCCCCGTTAGCCACTGTTTATTCCCTTTGCTAAGTGTGGCCACTTCTGGGCCCAGTGACCACACCCTCCACTTTCCTGGGACATTGCTGGCTTGCAACATTTTACACCTAGAAAATGCCCCGGTAGATGGCACACGTGAGTATCACCCGCTGGCGCTCACAAAACGTAGTACTGTGCTCCTCGTGCTTCGGACCTGCAAACCCAGCGCAGGCACTGACTATACGTGGATGTGTGGGACCACTGTGTAGTTCCTCCCCTCTCCCAAGTTAATTTCAATCCACAGTGACAGACAGTTAGAGAGTAACTGTCATTCATGAGTCATTTCTCTGTGGGCAGCTTCTCAAACTCCTTTCGTCCGTGGCTGTCAGGAGAGCCGTTAGAAGCAGGAGCTAAATGCATAGCAAGAGAACTGCGAACGTGGAGACAGACCACTTTGGCAGCATGGAGGAGTGGAGCACCAGGAGGTCCTTACTCATCCTCCTGTTTCCTCTTTCTTTTTTCTTTCACTCTGCAGACCGTTGAAAACTGTGTGTGCATCTTAAGGAACCTCTCCTACCGGCTGGCAGCAGAAACGTCTCAGGGACAGCACATGGGCACGGACGAGCTGGACGGGCTGCTTTGTGGTGAGGCCAACGGCAAGGATGCGGAGAGCTCTGGGTGCTGGGGCAAGAAAAAGAAGAAAAAGAAATCGCAGGATCAGGTGATGTTGGAGACTCGCAGCTGCATGCAATTATCCCCTTCCCTCGTTACGACTTTCATATTCCAGCCGTATATATAGACGCAGGGCCCCGCTTTCTCAGCACGAGGTGCAATCACGAAGACGCCTGCAGTCTTCCTGCAGGAATTTCACAGCTGAGATGGTGGAAGTTAAATAACTTCCCCAGTGTCTTGCAGCTGAGCCAAGATAGGAAATTTCAAAATATGAAAAAAGCCATCCAAGCACCAAGGAGCTCTGACATCCCAGCTCTTAGAGCGTAGCTAGAGCCAGGTGCCAACTCCGCGGTATGTGGACTCACGTGTGTTTCTGGCTGCCACGCCAGGGGTGGAGGTGACCAGAGAAGTGGATAAGGAAACCCAGCAGGTGATTCGCAGCAGGTTTTGAAATGCTTAGTTACGCAGTCTCAAGTTCACCCCTGGAGGTGGGGTAGCAGCCTGGGGTTTCACAGCCCTTCGACAGGATCGCATCAGAACTTTGGCTGTGGGGGGTGATTTGAATCAATTCAGAGCCCTGCGGCAGGAGAGCGAGCCTTGTTCAACACCAAGCAGTAAGCTTGCCCTGGAGCAGCTGCAGGGGGCTCCACTGCCTTGAACTGAGGCTGACGGGAAGCTGCCTCACCCAGGCGTCACAACAGCCTTACCTGTGCCTGGTGAATCCATCACCACCCCGGAAAGGGAGAGCTGCCATTCGGCTGCCGCCCCCCCATTCTACCCAGTGGATTTCCCATGTCCCCAGACACTGTGGGTGGTCACACATGGTCCCATGTATACCTTCCCCTGGACACAATGGCTGGACACATCCAGCCACATTCTGAGCACACTCATACATCCAGTGACCTTTCCTGGCACTGAGGCCACAGGTCCAGGTGTCCCTGGACACTGTACTCATACAACCGGCCACTAAGGATGGTGCTGACCCGGGACCTAGGATCTGACTGGGAAAGGGCCAAAACCGACAATTCTCCCTGTCCATCGGGGTTTGAATTCCAGATAAATATGCAGAAAAATTTCTTTAGATGCCAGCCTAGTGTATGTGTGTTTGTTCATTTGTTTGATTGCTTGTTTGTGACAATCTGCAGGGTCTCTCTGTAGTCCAGGCTGGCTTTGAACTCACTGAAAACCTCCTGCCTCAGCCTCCCAAGTGCTATGGGATTATAGGTGTGTGCTACCATGCCCAGCCTAGCCCAGTGTTTTGTAAAATATTTGAGGAATAGTTTTACAAGGAGGAAAAGGGTTTTTTTTTTAACTTTTTAAAATAAAGATGAATGATAATCTAGACTTTTTTGTTTTTTGAGGTACTAGAGATTGAACTCAGGGCCTCCACACCTCAGCCATTTTTTTTTCTTGAGACAGGCTCTTACTAAATTGCCCAGGCTGGGCTGGAACTTATGATCCTCTTGACTCAGCCTCCCAGAGTACAGGGACTACAGGTGTGCACATTCCTCCCTGTTTAGGAATTTGTTCTTACATGGAGTTCCCAAATCTTCCTTGAGTGCATCAATGATGGCATTTTTGGGTTGGGTTCTCAAGGTGTTTGCAGCCCCTGAGATTCACTGGGTTTCTTCCCACGACTTCTGGGCCTGCAGGTTCAGCTCATGCATGCCTGGGCTCTGAAGGTCCACACTCTTCCTCGGTGATGGGAGCAGTCAGTCCTCTGGGACTGAGCTGTGGTTCTTAACTTGGCTGTCAAAAACCTCTCACCAAGGGGTGCAGAGGACGCCCGTCAGCATTTGTTAGACCTTACCAAGTACTGGGCTCTGTCCTCGGGTTTGAACCAGAACTTCAGGGAGCCGTTGCATTCTGTTCCATGGTGCCGGAGGGCCACACAGCTTTCCTCGGAAATGTGGATTACAGCGCAGAGGTCGGCAGGAGGAATGACTCTGGGCAGGGATGTGTTGCTGCCCAATCCCCAGGGACCGTGCCCTAGGTCTCACCAAGACCCAAGGTCTTAGTTTCCTAGGACCCCAGGCAACTCTGGAAGCAAATTTGGGGGTTACATTAGCAGAGCATTATTAGTGTTGGCTGAGAAGCTTTCCACCAAGGTTGAGCTCACTCTGATTTCAGGGTTGGATGCCCAGTGTTCACGCATCCCGTGCCTCTGAGGGGTGACTCGAGCAAGATGCTGATGCTGACATGGCCTCCCCAGTATGGCCAAGAAACCCTGACATGCGTGGAGAGCATGAGGAGTTGATTGGGTTCCAAGAAATGGGCAATCAGAGGGGCAGGGGCATCTGAGACCTCACCCCATAAACAGCCCCAATTTCCTGTGTAGCCCCTCTGTGCAACCTCGAGCAAGTGATTTCACAAACTTAGAGTGTTGCCCTTGCACCATCTTTTATGACACTGATACGCTGCTTTCTAAGCTGAGTATAATAGTTATTAATAAAATGTTATGATTTTTTTTACCAAAAAAGTCTAAATGAAAATCTATGAGTCATTCGTCCCATTTTTTTTCTTGTAATATTCTTTAAGGAAAAAAAAGTATTTCTTTTAGGAAGTTTTGCTGAAACTGCCATAAGTTAAAATGCATTGGAATATTGTTATTCATGGAGAAGCTTCAAAGTTATGATTTCAACCAAATGGTAGTTTTTAAAGGCTTTTTAACGCGGTGTAAATTATTACAAAACTATTTTGAAGTGCCAGAAAATTCAATATCAAGCTTAATGAGGATGTAAACAGACAACAATTATGCTTGTTTCAAAAACCATTTAGTGTGATTTATCAAGCTCAATGTAGTTTAAAAGTCAAAAGTAGAAACTGTCTTGCGTTGAAAGACTGATGGGAAGGGAGCAAGGCTGGAAGTCTTGGAATTGGGGTGAGGAGTGAAGGCTGGACACAAGAGTGAACAAAGGAGAGGAATAGGAGGATGCCATCAAATCCAGCAGGTTGGTGAGCAAGGTGGCGAGTGCCTACCTGCTGGCTGCAGCGAGAACTGTGTCTAGATGTCGCCACCTGCTGGACAAGGTTGGCACTGGGGCAAGCCTTGGGTCTCCAGAAAATGAGCAGAAGCTTCCCCTACTCATTTTTGTAGGGTTTGGCAAGTCACCATGGCTCTATGGGAGCCAAGTAGTCTGCAGGAATCGGGCAGTGGAACTCTTACCAGGCCTCTCCAGGATGAACCAGCTTTGCAAACTCGTGAACCATGGGTGATCTTCAAGGTCTGAAGCCGAGTTATCTTGACTAGAAGCTTCTGGAGAGCTCTAGGCATGTAGCTTTAGAGATGGGCAAATATCATCAGTTTTCCTGACTGTATGCAGGCAGAGTCAGGGTGTGGGTTTGGTTTGGTTTTGTCTTTGTTGTATTGGAGATGGGACCCAGAGCCGTCAAACTGAGGTACATGCCTAGCTCCCTGAAAGTCAGCTTTCTAAAGACCTCTCAGTAATTAGAGAAAAAATACAATGCAAAGAGGGAGCGCATGGTATAAAAACATTTTGGGTGTACAGATGTACAAATAGACATTGATACAGAGGACAGAGGAGCCAAATTGCTAACGGGAAGCAAAGGTGATGAAAAATCATTGCCTTGATGGCCCCAGAGCTTGCTCTAGTCTATACATTTATGTTAACTCTTACACTTAGTATTCGTGTTTTGAACCTGAGAAAAATACTCTACCATTCTGAAGGTCAGCCTTAGTTATAAGAAAAATCTCACGAAAGTTTCCTCTTAAATCTTTGATAGAGATTTGTATATAACACAAATGTACAAGGCATTATCAACAAACACAGCAAGTGTTTAAATTTCTTAATTTGGTACAGTGAAATACAACCCATGAATCCCCTCCCAATACTCCCCTCCACTTTGAACGCATTCACCCCACCCTTCTTGCGACTTTATGAACAGTTTTGGACGTTCTCTTTCATGGGCATCTTTAGTTGTGCTGTTGTGCTGGCCTGGATGTCCAGAACTGATTGAAAACATTTCTCTTTCATAGTCATTTGGACTTTGGGGAGGATCCAGAAATCACACAATGACAGACCTAGTGAATAAGGTGGCTGAGGACATGGCGTCATGTTCTTATGAGCCTGCCATTGCACTGGGTGGCACTCGGCAGCCACGTTGCCCTGACTTGTGCTCACACCTTATAAAAACACTCCTGAAAGAGAACCTTCAGAAGCGCTACACAAAGCTGCAAGAATGTTGGGCGAAGTGTTGGAAGTGAGAGGAAGTGTGTGAGGCGGATTCGTGGGGATGTGTCTTTAGTGTAATAAATACTTTCATGTAAACACACACTGCACTGTTGAATCATCCTTTGTGTGTCATAGCCCTGCTTTTATTTCAAGAAATGGTTGCTACTGAAACCAGTGGACATCAGGCTGTGAGCCCTGTGAGCAGCTGTGTTCGACACCTGCATGCCTCACCTTCTGGTGTGAAAGGACTTCGCAGACTCGTTCATGCTCAACGCTGTGCTCAGGGCTTGTTGCTGAATTAAGAGAATTTCCAGGTTCCTCTAGTCTGTTTCAGGCCAAAGCAGACTGCATGTCTTATGCCAAGAAGGCAGTCTTGCCCGGAAGTCTCTGCTCTTCAGCAGGGCTTTGTACCAAGAACCCGTCAGCTCCGGGCAGGGGCCACCCTGTGGACTGAGGTCCAGGGAAATGCAAGGAGACTCAACTGCTATGTTCACTTTTTGCATCTTTCAAAGACATAAGGGGGTTTGGGGATAGGGCCAAGAATCCTGCGATGGTGTCCAGGGGCGGCCACTGCTCCAGTGTAGTCCAGAGGAATAGGACACCATCCTCTCTCTGACTGTGGCCCGAAGACCGAGGCCTTCAAGGCCCACTCAGAGTGAACCTGGCTCAAACAGAGAAACCCACTGAGAAAAACCAAACGAAATGAGCAGGATCCATAAGAAATCAAAACCTCTCTTTATATTTTTTAAAAATGTAAATACCTTTGAAAGTGGAGGTATTTGCATAGTAAAGGACATAAACAATCAGAATCCAGACATGATTTTGATCCAGTATTTTTGTATGGTCGATTTTCTTTCATGATCACCTTTGTCTCATAGTTAAGCACATTGTAGATTTAAGAGGTAATATTTTTCTCCATTTTTAGCCCTTTTCTTAGGTTATAGATGCCAAAGGCATAGATGAATAGAGTTTCAACCTTCTAGGGCAGTTTATCCCATGACACAGGCTGAGCCCTTTCCTTGCTGGAAAATAGCCCCATTGCAAGAGTCAACCCACCCTTCTTTTTAGTAAATGAGAGTGTTTCCAAATTTTTACTCATAAAAATTGTAATAAACATCTGTGTAGTTAAATCTCACTTACCTCCTTAATCGTGCATTAAGGATACATCCTTCAAAATGAAATATGTGGACCAAATGCAATTTTTGTTGTTTTGGATACACAGAAGAAATTTTGTCTTAATCACCATCCGTGTCAGCTTAACTGTATGGATTTGGTGTTGCATTAACACCTTACGGATATGTCTGCGTGACGTGGATGAGCTTAGGTTTTCATTTCCTCACGTCACACGTGGTTTTTTTTCATCCAGACAGTTTTCCTTCCCTTGTTTGTGACCATACTTTCTCTTTCGGTGCTTGCTACCATTTCCTCTCTGGCCATCTGCTTCAGCTGCCGGTCACTTACTTGCTCATCTAGGCTGGCTCCACTCTGGTCTCACCTGGCCCTCACCCCACCGTACACTGGGAGCTCCTGGGTTCGCTCGGCTCTCCCGTGTCCTGGAGGAGCACACCACATGCACGTGCACACACCCGCTGCAGTCTTGCGCAGCGACTCTGCTCCTATCCATGAATGAAATTCTTTCTCCTCCTTCCAGCAGTACCTACATATGCTGCTCTTCTATTTTAGGCCAGTTTGCAGACTTAGAGCTCTGTTTCAGCTGCTCCATTTAGGTTCCTAGTTACGCTTTACCACCCCAAAGTTCACACCAGCTGAACTCGGTGTCACGGACTAGCAGACCAGGCTTCGCCAGCATCAGCACAGGAGATATTTGGGGCCGATAATTCTCTGTTGTGGGTCTGTCCTGTTCATCATAGGCTCTTTACCAGCATCCCTGACCTCTACCCTCTAGATTCTCTTAGCACCTTTTCCCCTGGTTGTGACAACCCCACAGCCCTGCACACTTAGACAGTTGTCCCTTTGACGGGTAAAATTGCCCTGACTGAGCCCAGTCAAGACCAGACTGTCTTTCAAGAGATGAGTCACCAAACACCCAAGACCACAGGGTCATCCAAAGGACACGGATATGTCAGGGACATAGAAGCCCGACCACAGGAGGACCGTACTCCACATTTCCCAAGATGAGGATGGGAAGTTAGGAGCAGAGAAGATTCCCCATGGGCAGTAGTGCTATCCCAATCTTCCATCACAGTCCTTGGAGAAGGGACGGGGTGGCCAGAAGCCTTCTGCTGCTCCTCTTAGGTGCTCAACCACCCTCCGGCACCCACCTGAGGGCTGTGTCCCCACTGGGACCCCTCTGCCTCCTCCCCTCCATGCAGCAGATCAGCAGAGCGCCCTGGAATGGCTGTTGTGCTGGTGCTTTGCTCAGAAAACACTGGATTCTGATTCTTCTTTAATGCTCTTTCTAATCTGTCAAGTACAGAAACCCGCTGCCTTCTGCAGGAGAACCTAGAGACAGTGCAGTGCCTCCAAAACACAACTAACTGGCCACCAACTCTCCTGTCCTCAGCCTCAGCCTCAGCTGCCTCAGTGGCCTCAGAGCAGGGTTTGGGGAAATTCACACACTTAAGCTGCCCTTGTTTTTGAAACTACCAGGAATCAACATGCAGAACCATTTCTCTTCTCGCTTTTCACCGCTAATTGAAAACTTTAAATACCTGTCTCCTCTAAACTCTGCCCGCAAAAGGCTGGAGAGGGTCCTGAAACACTGACGGCAAAATCAACCAGTCTCTGTACTGTTCAGAGCAAGCCCAGCAAAGGCGGCAGACAGAGGATGGGCTTGGAATTGGATTTTTTTTCCCCCCAAAGTACTTAGTGCTGGCTGCAGCCTAATTAAACCAAAACTTACTGGAGAAAACTTTCCCTGGCAGTTTACTGACTTAGAGGCATCTTCTCTATTTTGCAGTGTGCGATTTCCCCTGGGAAGGAAGAATGGGATCTTAAAAGTCAAGAGTATTCCCCTGTTGCTGCGGATTCTCTCCCTTTATCTTGCAGCATTTCTGGTCTGTTATTTATTTCACTGAAGTTCCTTTTAAAGAGTTGTCCCCTGCATATGGAGTGGTTGTGAAACTACCTAATTGGTACAGAAATTTGGGAATTGAATTGCATGAGGGTTGCAGGACCTGTCTTTGCTATTTATGTTTCCAAGATACAGCTCATCAGGAAAGGTTCTTTTCTAAGTGTAGTTTTGACTGGCTGAGACTGGATCAAAGCTATGGCAGACTGGGAGGAGGAGTCCTGGATTTTAACACTTCTCTTGTAATGGAAGTTTTGCTCCCCACTTAGTGAATGCTTCCGGTTTCATCTCTGTGGTACCCAGCCCAAGGTGTTGGAGACCAGAGGCTGGGACCGTTTGTGAGCTAGTTCAGCAGGGGAGGTGAAATTGTAATTCTCCTTATTTAACAGGGGCCCTTATAAATGTAATAGTGATGGTCATCTGTGAGTTCCCATACCATGAGGAACCCTGCATTTACAAAGTCTCTTTGTGAAGTATATTGATATCTTGACCTATATTTTTTTCACTTTCTGACTTTCAACCATAGGTTATGCAATTCTCTTCATATAAGGAGCAATTGGCTTCCATCATTCTATCCTCTAGTCAACTGAGACAGAAATCTTTTAAATAGAATTTAAGCGCTATAAGGAAACCAAAAGTATTTTTAATGTTTTTGAATTTTTAATTTGCAC
Organism: Chinchilla lanigera; assembly: GCF_000276665.1. Classification (NCBI taxonomy): domain Eukaryota; kingdom Metazoa; phylum Chordata; class Mammalia; order Rodentia; family Chinchillidae; genus Chinchilla; species Chinchilla lanigera. The sequence goes on along the minus strand of NW_004955426.1, from coordinate 756,892 downwards.
ATAGTTGTATATATTTATGGGGTTCAATATGCCATCTCAATGCATATAGATAATATGTAGTGATGACAGCATAATTTGCATACCAGTCACCTCAAACATTTTTTATTCTTTTTTTATTGAGAACATTTAAAATCCTCTCTACTAGCTTAAAGTACGCAAGTGATTGTTGTCAACTGCAATTACCCTACCGGACTATGAAATATTAGTTGCTCCTTCTATCCAACTGCAGCCCAGCATCCAGCTACCCATCGAAGACAGCACTACTCTTAGATTGCTTTCTTCTCAAGCAGACATTTTTTGGAGGGATGTGCTCTTATTTTATTTTGCTGTCTCGGTTATAGCTAGGATTCCCCTGCCCTTCTTAATTTTTGTTTTATTTTTCTTAGCCCGTCTCTGCAGTACATAATGAGGAGTTGTTCATGTACATAACACAACCTCAAGAACATTTCTTGCAATAGTCAACACAACCATATCAAAAAGCATCATGTCTAAAGCTATAACTGAGGAAGTTTGTTATTGTTTTCCTTCCTAAAAAGAATTTTGAACATTGCCTTCTGGATGGGAGAACACAGATTTTCAGTTCTACACAATTTTAGAAGTTGGGTGCGATAAACTGGTGCTTTTTAATTTTGCTAGTCATACAGTAATACATTTGGAGCCAGTCAGGAAACTGCTGATATGTTACTGACAAGTTAGAAGTGACCAAAGCTAACTTACTGGTTCACGTGATCTACAGTCAACATAATTCTCCACATGCAACCGTTGCTTTCTGCCGGCCGTCCCCAGTGGAGCTTCCTGGCAGGAAGGTCGGTATATGGAGAGGGTTCCCTAACAGGAAGGTTTTGGGGGGTATTTACTATGTTAGTAAAAAAAAGTTCAAAAACTTTGGTTAAACTCATTTAATTTTGAGCTTTGTGAACTCTAACTATATGTGTAAAAGCCTAAATTCCTATAAATAAGATGAATAAGAGGAATGTTAACACCAGGACTACATTCTTGGTATTTTACCTCCTTAACAGCATTTGAATGCCTTCTATAAAACCATTTCCTTTGTCACATAGAAATCTCTCTCTCCTGACTCCAGAACCTGTTGCTTCTGTTATTTTCATATAATTTGAACATGTAAGTGGTACCTCAAGAATCAATCCCAGCTACAACATTTCTGAGTTTTATGTGTTACAAAGTGACAGATGAAAATAAACATATTGTACCAAATTGCAGAAAACTCACATAACTCTTAAAAACCGTGGGGAAGAAGCAGAGAAGATGAAATTTAGTGAAAAGCACTTTTAAGTGATAAATGCCTTTCTTCTCTTTATTTTGTTTTCCCTTTGTCTCTACTCTGCTTGATTTTTAAACTGCAACCCACAGAACGGATGTGTGCATGGATGCGTGTGAAAACCGGATAGTACAGATAAATATGCTAGAAATATTGTACTGATTTGCCCATGTTGTTTTCTACAAATACTTTGTTTCCATAGTTGGACCATTTCCTCTGTCACATAAGAACCTCTCTCTGCTAACTCATAACATGTTGCTTCATATTTCAAACTCTTATAGGATTTTTGGTTCTATGTCCTCAAGATGTAGTTAAGAACAGAGTTTGCAAAGGGTTTATGAATATAGTCCTATGTTCTAAAGGACTAAACAACTGAGTGGTTGTATTTTTCATGTGTCAAACATTTATTCACTATTTGCCTTCACTCAGTGATCCAGTTTTGTAGAAATGCTAGAAAAGAAGAAGCCTTTGTTTAAATTTATAAATGAATTGCTTCCCTTTTGGTAAAGGAGTTGCATATTGCACAGTTTCTCCTGGACCTTCACTTAGAATATGATCAGCATTAAAAGTTTGCGTGAGCCCTGTGTGGTGAGGTGTGCTTGTAATCACTGTGCTCTGGCATGCTGAGGCAGGAGGATGGCCATTTTGAGACCAACCTGGGAAGTTTAGGGACTTAGCAAGACTCTGTCTCTATATGAAAAATAAAAAAGGACTGGGGATATAGCTCAGCATGAAGACCTAGGTTCAATGCCCATTACTAAATAAAAAACTAGATGAGAAAAAGTAGGACCGAAACCAAAGAGACAAGATTTGCTTGTGCAGGGCAAAGCATCACCTACACCATCACCTACACCAGTCAGTCCTGCCTTCACCACCATCCTTTGGCTTTTTGAAGCTGGTTAGCTGGGTGGAATAATGTCAGGGTTGTCACTAGGTTAATGCAGTACTTCAGGCTACTTCTAACCATTTTCATTGGTGAAAACCTCTTTTTCATGGACAACTGATACTTCCCCCAAATAAAGTCAATGGAAGTTTGAATAAAGGACCTAGATACGTGTCAGATACATTGGCTGGCTTTGCAGTCATTCTTTTTCTCCACCTTCTGAAGTACCAAAGAATCCCCTTTGAACTCCATCCCTAGCTGCCATCAAAGATGATTGATATTCACGTCGGTTGTGCTTTTGTTTCCTTCAGATTCTCTCATTAGCCAGTAAGAAATGATTGTAATTAAAAGTAGCGAAGAGTGACATCGATGACCTGTCAAAGCAGAAGATGATTGTCTTTCGGTTTAACTGTTTATCCTGCTTTATCGAGCAGGAGTTAGAAAAGTACAGAACAGTACCTAGGAAACCATCACATGCCCCCTCTTCCCTCTCCTACACGCCAGCCACATCTGCAGTGAGTGCCTAGTCACCACCTCTGCCAACACCCTGCTGTCACCTCAGCACGCACACCGGAAATCTCATCCATGTTGAGCTGAAATTTCATACTCTCTTTTTTCTGGATAGTATTAGATGTTTATATGAAAAGGCACTTTCAATGTTGAAGGAGATGGCAAAATAGATAATGAAACAAACAAAACCTAGTGAAATATCTTGCCGTTTCTTATTATCTGAGCACAAAACCTCGTGCCTGCAAACTGGTTTCCTTTGAGAAGCCAGTATTGCTGCTGCTTTACCATCCAACTTCAGGAAACCATGAAACGACTGTCATCATTTCCGAGTGCTATCTTTCTGTGCAGCACGATGACTGAGTCAAATAACGAGCCAGGTGCAGAGTGACTGGACTGAGTCACTTTCAGTTTGTTTTTAATATTTAAAAGAGAAATGGGGCTTCATCGGTAGACAGACTGTGCACAGGTGTGGAGTCATCTTTCAAGTGGCCGAGATGAGGCTTTGGTTAAAGGAGCAGGAAGCTTGAGACACCAAATGTCTTTGTTACAGCGTAGAAGTAGAGTGACAAGTCACTGACCGCGCCCTTTAATGGAAAGTCCAACATCTGTCCACAGGGTGTCATTCGTTGCTGGCCCTTGATATAAACTGACCTGTGTTACCATTGAGGACAGTTTTTAATTTTTCTCTTGGAAAATAAATAATGAAATTCTTGAAATTGTATGTGGCAGTTAAATAACTGTACAATATCTCTAGTAGCATAAAAGTTTCCATTGTTAGGTTGCAGGGATAGGAGACAAGCCTATATTTTTTCCAGTGAAATTTTCAAAGTTAAAGAATTTAGACTATGAAATAAAGTTTTGTTTTTACATTTATTCCCTCATTTATACATATATAAAATACCTGCAAGAAAATTTAGGATATATCATTTACATTATATTTTAAGGAATTATTCATGAAAAGAAGTAAGCTAAATAGCTAGGTATTCTCACCTTAAACTTATAAAAAATTGTTTTGTTTTACTATGATTTTTCTCAGAAGTGAATATGGGTATATTTTTTCTAAACATACAGTTTATTTTATTTCTCTCCTCATGATATTCATTTCCTTTAGTTTTACAAAAGACAAAAGTTTCATGTAATCAAAGTTCAGAATCATATCAATTTGTAATGTTCTTTAAATCATAAGAATGATAAATTTAAAATATAGGAAAAAAGAAAAACATTGTAGTAATGCATTTTCATGATTATTGTGGGTTTTTTGTGATGAAGCAGAAGCTTCCATACTGCTTCACATCTTACTTTGTTCAACTTTTATTGTTATCATTTGTCCAAGTTGCTAAAGTCCTCATAACTGTTATTTTTAATGGTGTGCTTATTCTTTTGTGCTTATAAGCTATAATTTTAGAAATTATGTGTAATTAATTTTTAATTACATCTTCTCCTGTTATTCATTACATTCAATCCAGTGCAAATATATTACTCTATAATCTACACTTGCCTGTAGCTCATGCCCATGCATCTAATAAACCAAAGCAGTTTTCTGTCTTTCATTCGTTCTGTCATTTGTTTGTTGGAAGTAGTGATGGTACCCAAAGTCAAGCAAATATGCATCTTACAAATTATGTAGGAATTGTCACAATTATGCATAAGAGTTGTGCATAAGTAATCATAGTTCTCCATAAGGAGTGAAGGATTTTGATGTTGGCAGCTACCTTGCAACAGCTGAGGTATGCTGTTTATAAAAGATGCTCCCTTGCACTCTCACCTCTTCCTACCCAGCCAGCCTAACTCATCTCTGATCTCATTTCCTGTAGCGAGAGTGTTGCAGTTGTTGTCAGGCAGCATACATACCCTTTCAGCCGCTGGTCACAGTCACTTCTGGCCATGCTTTTGCCCGCTCCACCTCTGTCATAAGTTCCCCATGGCAAGAATGGCTCTCTAGCCGGGGTGGACCCCATACTCCTGGCCTTCGTGCTGCTGATGTTCGCCACCTGTTGTGATGTGTGCCTGTGATGTGTGCAGAAGGGAACGCCGGAAGCATGAAGATGTTAAAGATGTTTACTCTCTCGTTTTTCTTCCACCAGTGGGATGGAGTAGGACCTCTTCCAGACTGTGCAGAACCACCAAAAGGGATCCAGATGCTGTGGCACCCATCCATAGTCAAACCCTACCTCACGCTGCTCTCTGAGTGCTCAAACCCAGACACGCTGGAAGGGGCAGCAGGCGCCCTGCAGAACTTGGCTGCAGGGAGCTGGAAGGTACGGCTAGTTCGTTGCAATACAAAAGAAATCTGGAGTGATGAGCGAGTCTGTAGGATACAAGTATAGTTGTGAGAAATGTAACTCTGATAAAGAATTTTAGGATATTAGAGAAAAAAAACTAATGTGTTGAATCTTTGGACTTAGAAAGGTACCTCTTTAAAAAGAATTTTTTTTTTAATGGTCTCAAGGGTCCTTCAAAACCATCCTGAACTCAGAGGAATAGATGAGAGGCCAGTCATTGAAAATGCTGTAAAATGTGTGCTATTCTGTGTGGATAGCTGAGCTACTTCACTTTCAGGGCTGACTGTGATTTGTTGATGTTTTTAAGGCACTCCCATTGACTGTTGAGGAAATGGATCTCCAACTCATGTGACAACTTCACATGTTGTACTAGGATCCAGTCCCAAAAGAGAACCCTTTGCATTTCTAAGTTACCGCTTACAAGGAAGAAAACGATTGTTATTTTGGCAAAGTTGTTAAAGCCAATGTATAACTGTAAGGCAATTAAGAGAGCCAGTTTCTCTGAGTCTTCATAAACTTACACCATTTCCCATTTTCACAGAACTCCTCAGAGATGTTGGTTTGGGTAGAAGGGCTTCACCTGAACAAAAAATTCCCAAGTCTGGTCTCTGAGATCTTGTCCCATAAAAACGTGTTACCACTGTTAGAAGAAGGAAGGCACACAGGGGAAATGTCAAGATAGAAAATAAAAGGAGTTTTTATTTTTGCCATCATGTTCCATCCACTTACCATCAAAGCTCGGGGTCTGGAAAACTCATAAGTCACTCTTTCCTTTGACATTTATCCACTTCAAAGTGGTGTTAATGTTGACACATGGCTGCAGATCATTTTCAGAGGTTCAGAGCCACGCTGTCACAGAGACTAGCCTCGGAACTGTCGCGCAGCTGCACATGCCCTTCTGCTTACACCTTCCAAAGTCTGCCTTCTCCGCACCTCCCTCATGGTTTCTCTGTCATTTTTCATTTCCGGTGCTGCAGTCCAAGTTACAGCACTTCCTCCTGCGTCAGCCACGACTTCCCGGCAGTCGGGCCCCCCGCTGATGGGTGACAGGCTCCTCTCTTGAGGGACACCCAGCTGGCCCTCTCCTTCCTACCCTAAAGCCTCCCCCATTGTTTCTATCCAAAGTACTCAGGGGCTAGAAGTGAAGAAGTCTCTTGCATTCAACCAGAAATTGGGGGAGAAAAGTTTCAAAAGCAGACTCACACCGGGTGGGTGCGTGACCTTAACTAACCAAGAAGGGGTCATCGTGGAAATCACTTGTTTGAAAAAGACCTTACACCTTAGGTTCCTTTAAGCTTTGCTTAGTTCTAGGAAGCTTTGCCTCAATTCTCTCCTCAAACCAAGGCTCTGCCTGGTCTGAACATCGATGTCACTTCGTGTGGCTCATCTATGTCATCTTTAAACAGAGATCAGCATTGTGGTGCCTCACTGTACATCATACAGATCTGTCACTGCACAGGGCGCAAGGACGGGAGCAAGGTGTTAGCCCAAGAAGTTGTCACTGGGTGTGGCCAAGAGCATGCAAGTGCTACAGGTCCCCTCCCCAGCCCCCTGCTTCGTGTCACTAACTGGACTGTCATGGACAAGTGGGCTCTGGGCTGCCCCATATTTGGTGGTGACAAATCAAGCATATCACCTTGAGACATGACTTGTCATTTCACCAGTTATCATATTCCTTGAGAAATACATGGGCCCTTATCATGACAATTTAAAAATGAAGCAATGCCTTTGGTCACTAGAAAATGTTGACTTAAGAGCTCAGCTTTTAAACTCTGCAGCTCATCTGTTCCAAAAGTTAAGAGAAGACAGCAATAACATGTGGTAAAATACACCAATCAAACTTCTAGACTTAAAAATATAGTGTCTGAAGCCAAAGCTATGTGGAATGAAATTAACAGCACATAAAATAGTACAGAACAATGATTAGTGAATGTGAAGCTAAAGAATTGCTCTAAACACCAGATTCAAGACGAGTGTTAGCAATTACCCGTTCCTTCATTTGCACCACAGGTCCTTGCAGAGCTACTAAGACTGTTCCCTGAAAGGGAGTCCAGTGCATAAGCCCCTCGTGAGCCAAAGTCAAGTCTCACTTATCTCTTTGTACCCCTACTACTTGCCCTGTGCTTTGCTGAGCAAAAATCACTCAAACACCAGTATTTGCCTCAAGCAGTGTCTATCCACATGTGTTTCTCTGTGGACATCTATCAGTCTGTAAGAATTTAGTAGCACATATTATGGACAGGCTGTCCTCAGATGATCACACTTTATGACCCTTTACTTGGTTCTTTGATAGGAGTGTAATATATAATATAAAATGGATAGGAAGGAGTCATGGGAGAACCACATTCTCTTCTGGGTCTAGCGTCAAGATGCCCAGTGGGCTGAGGATTTCTGTAGTAGTGCCAAGCCCCGAAGGTCACAATGGCAAGCATCCTGTGTCACTTACCAGCCACTGAGTCTGAGGACATCCAGATCCGCTGGAACAGCTGCTGAGATATGTCTGAGTTTTTAGATATGAAGAGTAAGAAAATGATAGGTTTTTAAATATTCTGCCATTTTTATATTTTTTAAATTCTCTCCTACTTTGGGTTATATAATGCCAGCTATGAAAGGAGTACGATGATTGCTCTTTCTGGCAGTAACATCCTGCTGACTGCTTTTAGCACAAAAACTTGAATTTTAGGTCAACACAGCTATCCCAGGCATGGGATCCATGCCTGTACAGCCAGAGGATATGTATTTGGTAAATTTTTCTACTACAAATAGAGACTATTAAGAAGGAGGAAGAAGGCCCTGGAAGAGCCTAAGTCACCATCACAGAGCTATCCTGTGTTACAGACAAAGTTCAACAGCTATGACCTTGGATTCCCCGGTTCACATTAGACTTTAGGTAACAAATGCAAAAATGCAGGGAATACCACTTCTAAACAGGCATGCATACCTAAGATGTACCATAGAATCAAGAGTTGATACACTGATAAAGAGAAGACAGAGAGTTTTTTTAAGTAAATATAAGAATTAAAGAACAAAAAAGTAGCACAAGTCATTCAATGGCTCAGATGTTCCATATCTGCTATATTAATAGTCATAATGCTGACTTTTTGTCACCAAGAAAATCTTACATGGTTGCTAATAAATTTTGGAGGATAGAAAGCATTTTAGAAACATGTATATCCCAATGACTAAAGTTGAAGTTTGGCTCGGAGGATGTTTGTTTTATTATAAGCACTGCTTACCTAATAATTCTAGGCAAATGGAGATTGCTAATGAATATTTCTGTGTATTTATAAATAAATACATCCCTACATGAGAGTTTTCTTAACAAAATACAGATATGCAAGCTTGTAGAGGAGGTAGTCACATTAACAGCAACTATGGTCTAATTTATTAATTTACTAATTACATGGGAAGGAAGGTGAACAATTCTTAGAGAAGAGTGAAGGTTGTGATTAAACCAAACACCGATAAATTATTATAATTTCAAGAACATTGAAAGTGATTTAACCCCAAGCCAAGAGAAGAAATCCTTACTTTAAAAACCATAATTTCATGTACCAACTCCCCGCAAAGAAGTGTAATCCTTACGTACTATAAACATGTACCAATAAAAAATAAAAATTGATAGAAAAGATAATATTAAGAAAAAGTTTGATTTAAGTCCTGATTTAAGATACATAATAGCATGGACTTTCATGCTGATGGAGTTACCACTGGAAATCTAGAGCTTGGAGGATATGTTTTTATAGCATCTGTCAAAATTTAGTGGTATTTCTTTAGTGTCCTTAACTTTTTATTACCCAACAAAAACAGAAATGTGGAGGTAAGACACCAGAATTTTGCATGGAGACAGCCTTTTATGGACCTCATCGTCTGAACAATAACTTCCCTTTATGAGAAGAGCCTGTAACGCTCTTTTTCTGTGACAAATTGACTAACAAACTAGATCTTTATCATGGCTCTAAACACTTTTTAAACTTTAAAACACTCATTACTTGGTTTATGAGCATCAGAAGAAGATGATGGCATTATGCAGAAACAAAGTGCTAAATATTTTTCATAGCTGGCATCGACTTCAGTTGCCTTTTTCTCATTTACAGTATCGTGATTTCTTTTCTTGCAGAACATTAAATCAACTGGATATGGTAGTTTTAAGATTTCCAAAATGTGACGGAATGCTCTTTGAACCCCCACTTATGGATTATTTCCACTGTAATTGAGCTTTATGAAGACCTAGGGCTTCAGCTGTAGAATTACATCTGTGCTGGCTATGAAAACAAACATTTCAGATGACTGAGTATAATCAATTTTGCAATTAGACTATGGCTATTGTCAAAGAATGTTGTTTGACCACTTATTTTGAAAATTAGAAATAATTTTTAAATGCTTAGATAACAATATATAAATATTCCATTAGATGACATGACAGCAACATAGATATAGTGAAGAAGGAAACAGAATCTCTGACCATATGACCCAACTGAATAAAATGTGTAAAAGAACTGGGATATTTGAGACTTATCTTTAGGGACAGAGACAGCAGGGCTGAGAAGGACACTGAACTTGGTGTAGCTTAGCAGATGGTGTACCATGGTGAAAATGAACCAGACAGATGAGTGGAATGCAACAAAAAAAAGTAAGAATCACCATTTGACATCTAAGATAAAGTGAACTGGCTTTGTCCCAGTTAATGACATGAGGCAAAGCGTAACGTTTAAATGTAAAGAAACAGAGTTTTTGAAAGATAATGGTGGAAATGGGGCATGAACCATTATGCCTAATGTGTAAAAACCATAGCCAGAAAAGAAGCAGTGTGGTATCCAAGGCCTCTGCCCAAGTGGCAAGCTCCTGGGGATGGCACACTCAGGCCATATGACCAGCCTAAAGCAGGACAAGAAAAGCCTCTTCTAGTTAGCAGAAGATGGAAAGGGGCTTGCCCATAACAAAGTCATGACCCTAGCAGTTTCTTATCTACAAGATCCAGGAGGCAGCACTGATGCAAAAAAAATTATGTACATTGTAAATATCATACATATCCAAATGAACTATAGGTTATAGCTTGGCATTGGTTTCATCACTGTCATTGAACAATCTAATTTCTGAAATCCTAAATTATGAATCTCCATTTGGAAGCTGTAGAAACTGCTGAACCAGAGGAATTTTACTTCCAGTTGAGATGTCAAATTGACCTTCCTTCAAGGAAGAAAACAATGATAACTACAAATCAGAATATGTGAAGCAGTTGGTTTTTGTAATATACTAAACATGAGTCGATGAAGGGTAATGAACTTGAGAAAACAGGAAGTGAAGGTGAGCCCTGTGATTCCTAGATCATTACTTTGAGAGGCTGAAAGCCATAGCACAAGGACTGAGAATCCATGAAGCTGGCAGAGCCACTGCATCTACGGATCTCCAGGGTGCAGCTGGGAATCTGGGAAGATCATGGTGACTGGAGCTCATAGGTCAGAAGACCCAAGAGAAGAAAGTCTGACAGAAAACTGAAGGTGTGAAGAGGATTTCCCCCTGATAGTCAGTGAATTATCAGCTCATGCATGAGGAAAATGTCCAAATCTGGGGAAGATAGTCTGAAATAACAAGAGACAGTGAACTTTGCCTCTGAAAAGGAGTGAGTGTACTATGTCTTTCCAAAAGCCATGTAGGAAAACCTCATAATGTATGGACCCTTTGGTGGTGTATTAAGAATCAACTTACTTCCATGTAAATAATAATTAGCCCTAGAATAAACATGTTCTAGTCGTTTCTACTGAGTCTCAAAACGAAGACCCAAAAGGAACAACAGTTGCCAAATAAATGGACTGTATTCTCTGTCCCCATAGAGAGTAAGAATAGGAACTATATTTTTGAATACAAGAAGGCCAAGCACCCAACAAATTAAAATTAAAAATATCTGATATTCATCTGAAAATTACCCTTTTATCAAGCAAAAGGGAAAATGTAATCTATAATGAGGAGAAACTGGCTCAGAAGTGAAAGAGATGCTAGAACTAGCTGGTGTGAAATTATTTATAACTGCATTCTCAAGTTCAGAAAGTTAAATGGAAATACAGAAAATGTATAAAAGAACCAAATAAAACTTCTAGAGTTGAAATATGGCCTCTGAGATGGAAAATACTTGAAATGCAATTAACAGCAAATTAGACATTGCAAAAGAAAAGATTAGTGAACTCGAAGACAACAATAGAATCTATCGAAAATGAAAAGAAAAAAGAAAAAGCACAGATCATCCGTGAGCATCGGTTGGCCTGATATATGCATAATTGCAGTCCCCGCATGAGAGAAGAGATAAAGGAGCAAGAGAAAAGAGAAAGTACTTGAAGTAATACGGTTGAAAATTCTCCAAATTTAATGAAAACTGTAAACTCACAGATGCAACAATCCCCAAAACAAGAAATATAAATAAACTACATTAAGAGACATTATAAACAAATTGCTCAAAATCAGTAATGAAAAGAAAAACCTTTAAAGCTCTCCAAGGAATAACAAGCACTTTCTCTGTACAGTTTCTGGTCAGCACCACGGACAGCGCCCTTCCCGTAGGCGCAGGACCAATGAGACTAGAGAGTGCTTTTATCAAACGCTAAAGAAACCCGGGACCTGCTGGGCTCCTATGGCTCTTACTTCAGATGTAGACAAACCTGGGAATGACATCATAACCACCTGAGCAGCCACACCAGAGGAAGATTCTAGCATAAATCTTCATTTGAAATAGTTGCAGCATGATCAGAGCAGTGCTGATTCAGGACTTGCCACCTTTGGTATCCTAATCTGCTAGTTGTGGAGAAAAGTAAGCATCTGTCCTACATTAAATGTTCTAGCGCCATACCCAGGAACCACAGGATTATGAGATTTATTTGACTTTAGGCTCCCAGTGGAACATGTATCCTCTCTAAACCCTAGCAGAACTCTTGTGGATGTGGTTAGAAGTTGCTGATTAGAACTTGCCCATTAATGATACCAGTGGCTTTGACCCTGTTTTCATGTATCTTTTCAGTGGACGATGCTGTTCTTAAATAATACAAGTGCTTGATGTTGTAAATCAATCTGACATCTTCTTTCATCAATTAACATTTTTAATCTCCCACCATGAGCCACAACATGGAAGACAATTAAAATAAAAAGATGATTATGACTTGAGGTCTCCCCTTATGGTATAATAAACATGTAGATAGAAAGTCCAATGTGCCATTACAAATTCCAGGGGTGTCCCTGAGGTCATTTTGACAAGAAAGTGGTGAGGAGGGAGGAAGCACACTCCAACAACAGTGGATAGGGTTAGGGTGCAGTAATGTAGAATTCTTTTTATGACACTAGTATAGACTGTTATTTAGGGGTATGCCAGCTGCCATAGCAAAGAGATCCTCAATTATGTTCCAGATATAGAAGACAGAAGTTACTTTCCCCTGTTGCCACAGGAGATGGCTGGTGTTAAAGACAGGGAGCTTTGAAATTATTAATTCACCTAGGTTAAGAGCCATTCTGCTTTCTTTAACATGGAACTCACAAGGCCACTCTCATCATTACCAGCCAGCAGTAAGAACCAAGAAAAAAACTCAGCAGCAAAAACTGTTCTATGAAAGTGAAGGTCACATCTATTTGTCCTTGTTTATAAGCGTCACCCTACTCCTAACCTCCAGGAGATAAATGCTTTCATAACACCATGCTGCACCAACAATAAAGATTTGCAGTAAGGTCATCTGAATCCACATTCATGAAATACTTTTCCTCAACTTTTCTAATGAGATGAAAAATTTGATGAATTATTCAATTTGTGTTACAAACACTCTTATTAAAATATAATTATGCTTGAGTTACCTGACTATCTGAGGCTTCAACAAGAACTGTGCTTTATACTTGCAGGACTGAAAGACCTCATCAACATAATCCTCTCTAGACTGCTCTGAAGATAAATTTCAGATTTCCACTTCCCCCTCATCACTGCAATTTTAAAAATTGCATTGTATTCCCCAAATTGTTTTCTGGCTCCAAATAAAATGTGAAGTCCTGTCCTTCTTCCCATGATATTCTATGTTTAAAAAGAAAAACCGGGTATATTAAAGGAAACCTTTTCTGACTTGTTGTCTAGTAAGTGAGAATAAAGACAACTGAATTACTTTTGGTGTTTTGTACTGAACAAGAAATATCAGCAAACTTGTGCTGTCTGTACCTATAGGGCTAGGCATGAGTCTGTCTCCATCACACCCACTGTCAGAGGGCAGGCATGGCGGCAGCTTCATTCCGAACCTCTGTGCTACCAGCCTTGCCTTCCCAACAGCCTGGGCCTGCAGCACATAGGTGAGGGAAAGGCGGGAGGTTCTGAGTAAGATCTTACTCTCGTACCACACAAGGCCTTTCATCAAAAAGGGTCATATTTAACTCCTGAAAAGGCCTTTCTAAATACCACCATACATGGTGACGGCACCGCCGGTATTTGATAACATTCACAATATGAAAGCAACCGTCCTATGTTTAAACAGGTTCGTTTTTAAAACCAAGTTTTTTTAAATTGAAAATTACTCATCCTTGAGATAGCTTGAGATTGGCGAAACAGGGGTGTATTTCCTTAAATGCCCAGGAAGTGTTTCCTGAGGGGTCACTACTGCTTGGACTTGACCTTTACCTGCTCTTACCACGAAGAGAATGGAAAGGCCTCTTCCATCAGCAATTAATCGGACATTAATGTTTTCATTAATATCTTGGACATTGATTTTTCAGCACTGAATGAATAAGTGCAATAAAATTCAGTCTTTGCTCTAACCTGATGCATTTTTCAAAGTCAAAGAGAAAGAATATTTAAAACATACACTTACATGACTAGTAGCTACCATTACCTAAACCAACATTTGCATTTATTAAATTGACTTATTGTTTAACCAATAGAAGGACATTTTCCACTAATTCTCTCGATTAGAGATTCCACTTTTCAAAATAAATTTGGGAATTTTGAAAGCAAAAATGTTTAATCTTATAACAGCTCTGAATTTAAAGAGCTGATGGAGGAAAGCTATGTGCAGAAACCCCAGCCTGGGTAGGGCTAACACCATTCGGTTGCTTCATCAGCCTCACAGCAGCCACCAACTACAGTGTTTTGGTCAACCTGGAAACTTGGTGATTTGGATGATAATGTAAGGCATGCATCAAAAGCTCACGGTTTCTGATTATTTATGCACTTTTTATAATAAACTGCCAGCAAGATAAGACTAAATAAATAGGGTTTTTTGCCCTCTGATCATGAGATTGTGATATCGTGGTAAAGAACATGAGGTTGCAAATAAATTCACATGTAAATTCAGAATCTCACGCAGTCTGTACCAAATTATATGTAGATAGTTCTCATTTTATAGCATGGAATTTTAAGTACATTGTGGCCTTGGGGCACGACAAAATGTTAAAATGCTTCAGAATGCTTACATTATGTTCAGAAGAGTTAGATTTCCAGGTATGTTTCTTTCAAAAGAAAAAAATGGGGAAATGGCTAATTTAATAAAGTCAGTGGGAAATGGTCATATAACAGAAAAACGTTAAGTAGCAAACTATACTTCTAAAGCAAGGGTACTTTTTAAAAACACACAATAAACACATTGAGAATTTAGTGCTATAATGGGCTCAGTCTCAGGAGAAATTATTTTGTACTTAAAGGTGAACATCATCTTTAGATATTTAGCAAATTATTAGGATTTCAAAAGGGAAAAACAAGTTAAATTATATGCCTAATCTTTCAGGAAACTAAATCAGCTTTAATATAATTGTCTCAGCTTAATCAGAGGAGAAATTTTTGCAAAAATTATAGACATCAATTGTGTTTATAGCCAGGCTGAGAGCGTTTTAAATGAAGCCCCTGGAAATCCCCATAAGACTAAGACAGCCTGGGTGGAAAGGGTTACAAAGTTGGCGACTCCACTTACTCACCACACTCTCAGTGCATACAGCAAGGAGATCTATTAGGCACGTATCTGTGTGCAGCTAACACCATTTTGTGTAATTTGCTTTTGTTGTGTCTCTGAGCTCTCATGTCACCTGATGCAAAAACTAAAAGCACTTATTCTAAACACTTCTAGGTAAATTCAACCAACCTCCTGTGGTTCCCGTTCCCTTTAGGCTTAAAGCATGACTGCTGCTCTGTCGCCAGCCCTCTTTCTCTTCTCCCTGTGCAGTGGAAGCTAAACTTGGGGGTCAGGCAGGGTCATGACTTGATTCTTTTCTCAGTCGGGAATTATTTCTATCTTCCGTCACCTGTTGTCTAGCACACACATGGATGTGACGATTGATGACTGCCCTGTCTCTGGTCCACCACGTTCTGTGGGCTCATTCCTGCCTCCCTCCCAGGTGGGCTCCCCACAGAGCAGCCACCTCCTCTCTGTGTCCCTCATTCTTCTGCCTCCGGGCCAAGTAACCCCTCCTTACCCCTTCCTCAACTGACCTGCACGTCACTCATTCCAGCCCATCAAACACTCAGATCTCCCTCGCCACAATGAAGCACAGGGGCTGTCTCCAGTCCAGCAAGCCAGAGAAGTTGGCTTCCCTCAGAGAAGACAGTTGCCATGTGTACTAAGGCCCCCACCCCAGGATGGTCCTGGAGACTTCACTTGAGGTTGCCCAGCCTTTTCTGTCACCCAAGAAGGGCTGTAGAGTTGCTGCCCACTCTCCACTCTGCCATCTCCGTGGGGTGCATTATCATCACTGTCACATCACCCACAGCAGGGACTTGTCCGGGGCATCTTCAGGGTTTAGATTGCAGCCTTCATAATGCTGTTCATCTTTCTTCCTTCCCCAACATCTTTGGGAAAACTTTCACCTTTCCCAAAGACACAGTTTGGAGGTGTTGTGTGGAGTCTGAGGAGAGAGGAAATTATTTCTAGCCTCTTCTGGCCCCTTGCACATGTATCCCACTTCTCACCTGGGCCTATGCCCTCTAACCTTACACCCTCCACTTTTGATGCTTTCTGTTCTGTCCATTCTCACAACACCTTCCCTCAGAGAACACATGTGCCAGGAGGAATAGCAAAGCATTGTTCTATCACAGGCAAATGCAAATATTCCTTTCCTGACTCAAATGAGTCCCAATTAAACACGGTTTCTTGTACCAGACCTATTAAGTCTGGGCAAGCTGTTCTCAAGACTCTAGCTTGAAATGCCCGATAGCTGCATTAGTCATACTCAATGGTCCTTAGCTCAGGAGTTTAGTGGCGTGCCAAGTGAATCATTTGAAACCAAGAACAGTAACACGAAGACCAAGGTTAATTTGTTAATTTGGAAGGTATTCTATCGACTCTGAGCTTTCATCCTCATACTGTCTGTCTGAGAGCAGAAGAGGCTGGAGATCACAGACGCTGACTCTCAGACTGTGCCCCCCAGGCTCTAGACTTGGTTGAGCATTTGCCTTACTGTGCTTCTCTTTTCTCATCTGTAAAATGGGAATAACTGTTGTTCCTATTGCACAGCATTTCAAAGAAGATTAAAGTTATTATATGAGAAGAGGTTAGAATAGTACCCAGTGGATTGTTTGAGTGTTAAGTTAGCTGCGATGTTTTAAGGGATCCTGACCCTCTTGAGTCCCTCACTGGGAAACCGTTTTGCCAGAGTCTAGTTCCTATGCTGTTTTTCCCCTGGGCCAGATCCTCTTCCTCCTCACCCTTCTTCTCCTCTTCCTCAACTTCGTCTTTCTCCTCCTCCATTCCCTCCTCATCCCCACCCACTTGCTGCTTCTCTGCCTTCTCTCTGTTGCAGTCACTAAGCACCATCTTGAGCTCATGAGTCTGTCTTCCTGGCATCCTGGTCCATGCCTGACTTCCCTTCTCTTTGCAACTGGCTGCTCAGTGAATGCTGTTCTCAATCTATTTACAGAACATCAAGGTTGAGCCACAAGATTTCCACCTCAGCCACTGTAACCTACATACTCACTTCTCTACACCATCCCCATCTCTCCAGTAGCTGCATCCGTACGCTGCATCCTCCCTTTTAACTTCTTGCTGGGTAACACGTATGGGTTACATGGGACCTGCTCCAGGATAAGTGGGCTGATACCTCAAGGAGCATTACTAGCACATGTCTTTGACTGTCAAGAAAATGTATGCAAACTTACAACAGTGTCTGATTTATTCTGAATTGCCATATACTGTGGTAATATTAGAAATCTTCTACATATAAACACAACAACTACCAGTTGAAAAATTAAAGTTGTTTTCTACACAAAAATAATTTAGGCATCATAATCCATTATCATTATCCATTATTTACCCCTCTTCACTGAGGGAGAACATATCACTGTTCACCATTTCCCCACGTCAGAAATGTGATTCTATTTGTTTTGGACTAAGGGCTTTACATCCCGCTATTGTGTTGTTGTTGTTGATGTTGATGTTATTACTCACAAATCAGTTCCTATCAAAGCTGAAAATCTGTCATTTTCTCCAAATATCAGTTCATATTTCCATCCAACATTAGGGGATATCATGGCTGGATTTCCAAGAACAAAGTCATATCCATCCTTTTTGGCTCATTTCAGAGATGGCCAGTTCTCTGTCCATGTGGAAGGACGGAAGTAGGAACAAGGCACCGCCTGGGAGTCTGAGCAGAGGATTAGGCAGGAAGGAATGAGATGATAGCAAGTGGGGAATGATGTCAGTGTAGAAAGAAAAGTCGAATTGGAGAAAAAGGACCCAGATGACTCCCGTGGCCCAGTTATTTAATATCTTAGTGTCCTAATTTTCTCAATAAAGTAAAAATGCCCACTTCCATGCAGTTTGGAGCATTAAAAGAAACCACAAGTGCCAGCCAGTAGCAGGGGCTGAAGGAAGCTCTGCTGGGGAGGAGTCATCCCTCAGCCTTGCATTTCACCTGCCTCGGGTTGCCGGGGACATTCCCTGTGCTTGCTCAGGAGGCCAAGCTCTCTCTCCAGTGTCACAGTGAACTGGCAACATGTCCCTGTAGGTCTCACATTCTGCTTCGCAACTTCTTCCTCCTGCTGGGTTCCCTGCCTACTTTTAGGGAAATGCCCAAGCATGAGGAAGCTCAGGCTTCTGGTCTGTTGTATGCTGCGCCCTGAGACCCAGAAGGACACAGGTCACAGGGGCAGTAGAAGTGACCCGAGGAAGCCACTTCCAGGATGTTGACCGAATGTGCTGATGGAAGTGGGTCTGCAGTGCCAAGAGCAAGCACTTTGCTCCCTAGGAGGAGTGTCAGACCTGAATCTCAACAGTAGCTTTCAAACCTTGATGTGTTTCTGTGTCTAAGACTCCTCAGCACCCATCTCTTTGATGCTGGAGAGTGGGGCTGTAAAAGAGTTCCCTGAAACCAAGAGGCGCCCCATGAGTTTTGTCTGCTTGACGCCCACCCGTGGGCTTCTTGAGCTTGGCATGCAGAAAGGTGAAAACTGCATTATTGGGTGATGGTGATAAGAAACTTTGTGAATGTGACTTCTAACGTAGGATGGGATGAAGTTGTTTGTTTTTTTAATCTCATATTTCGTGCAGGGCTGGGCTGAGGATGTGGCAGGCATGGCGTATGCCCTACGTTCACTGCCAGAGGGGGCTCCCTGCCTGCCACAGGTGAGAGCCAGCTCTGGGGTGCCTGCCCCTGAGGGGGAGGGGGGTGGAGAGGGCCCGGAGGGGGGTGGGGGGAAGGCCTGGTCCCCAGAAGGACGCTCCCTCAGAATCCAAGACCTTGTTCCGTGAATGTGATTCACTCAGACTGAAAATGCAATTGCAACAGATTAAAGCCTTCTCATTGGTCACTTTTTCCAGTTTGCACTCTTCTCTGGGACACTATAGAAGACTCTCCAGCATATGTGCACGTGTTTGAAAAGTGGACCTACCCACACTTTGTTAAATGAATCTGCCCTGAATGCTTTATCTCCCTGATGCTGCCTGTACATTTCTAGAAGGCCAACAATCACCAACCCAAAACAAATTCAGTGTCTCACTCTATAAATAAGACATTGAATAATGGCCCTGGACATAATGCATTTTGGTCTCAATGGGTTTTTTTTTTTTTTTGAAAAATGAGTTTGCAATTTTCTCTTTTGAGTCTCATTACCATATTTACTCTCCTTGCCTTCCCCCTTTTTTGGTTGTATTTACTCTTCTTGCTTAGCAGAGAGCTTATTCCTTTGCATGTTTGGCAAATGATCGCTATGACCCATCTCCACATTGATATCTCTTTAAAAAAATAAGTCACCCATATCTGACCCATGCCACTTCCTACTTTTTGATGGGTTCTTTTCCTTGTTGCTTGTAGTGTCAGTGGGGAACTTTCCCTGTCCCAAACTTTGATACCTTAATGCATTAAGTCTGCACTCCCCACAAATGGCTTTCAAACTCAACTACTAAAATCTCGGTCACAAGAGAAGTGAAGTGTGATTCATTGATCAACCCTGAAATCTTCATCACATGTTCAAGGCAAAAACTAAACCGAAAAAATTTCAATGCATGTCTAACAAATTCAGCCTGTTGTATAACCAGGTCTTGATAATTCAGCTTTTGTAGACAGCCGTCTGGAAGCCCCACAGGAACCAGTCACTGGAAGAGCTGTCCACCGCTGTTCCTGATGTCCTTTGCCTTCCCTCTTTTGGCAGTGGTCAGTGTATATCAGAGCTGCTGTCCGGAAGGAGAAGGGCCTGCCCATTCTTGTGGAGCTCCTCCGAATAGACAACGACCGTGTGGTGTGCGCGGTGGCCACAGCGCTCCGGAACATGGCCTTGGACGTCAGAAATAAGGAACTCATTGGTATGTTTTCAGACCTACAGAATCCTCGCTGTTCAATGAAAACATTGTCTTGCTGGATCTATGCGGTTGAATTCAGATGCACAACATAAGGTGCAGAAGCAGTGCATTTATTAGAAGCCTCATGTGTTCCAGCTCTCTTGCTTTAAATCCAAGGAGCTGACTGATCTTTTAGAATTTCGAGGAAAATGCAATTTGTTGACATTTTTAATCCTTGCAAATTAAAAAAGACCACAACACTCAGCACTTAATCCTGCCATCTCAGTCTTCTGAATCTCTGTCAAGTTTCTTGTTTTCCACGTGATAAACTGAGGAATTCCCACAGGATGTACACTTCCAACTTATTTCAGATGAGAACACACTGGCTTCTTACCTGTTTTTTGTTTTTGTTTTTTTCTACTTCTCCCTGTGAACTACTGCGGACCTTTTATTAATGATGCATTAAGGTGGTAATACATATTTATTCAACAAATATTTATTCATTGCCTACTTTATGCCAAGCCTGTTCTAGACCCAGATTTACATCAATGAGTGAAACAGTCAGAGAGCCTTGTCCTTGTGGAATTTATAATTGAAGGAGAGATGGGCTATAAGTAAACAAACGAGTCCCATGATGTGCTAGAAAGGTTCTGCAGGGGGAAAATGAACCTGGGTAAGGGAGGCTGTCATTTGTTTCATTAAATGAAATTCATAGAACATAAAATGAACCATTCTAAAGTGTACAATATCAGTGGCATTGTTATGCTCCCAGTGTAACATAACCACCTCTTCCATCCTGTTCCCAAGTGGTTTCAGCACCCGAAGGAAACCCCAGGCGCAAGGAGCAGTCCCTCTCTGTCCCCCCCCCCCAGCCTCCGCTGCCGCGAACCTGCTTTCCTTCCATAGACGCCCCAGGTTATTGCCCAGACTAATTTTCCATCGATTTCCCCCTGTTTTCCAGGAGTTTTACTTTCAGACCTCATGCTTAAGTATTTCTTCCATTTTGAGTTGACTTTTGTATGTGGTGTGACAGATGGATCCATTGCTTGCCTATGTGGGTATCCCATTTAAGGTTGTGATTTTAAACGAGAGCTCAAGTTAAGAGTGCTGGGGGGGTAACACTTGAGCTACACCTGAAGGGGGAGGGAGAAAGAGCCTGGCCATGCAGATATTTAAGGGAAGGGAAACTCATGCTGCAGGAGTTGCTTCTGTTGGTGGCTTTTTGGAGTGGGAGACAAGAAAGAACCGGTGAGCTCCAGGCTTCAATGGGCCTTGTGTATCTGGAAAAGCGAGTGTTGAGAGGTCAGAGAGGCCTTCTGGTGCCCCTCTCTGCAGGCAGAATGATGCTCAGGCCAAGGCTGAATGAGGAACCCTCAGGACCTGCTGGGAAATAGCACAAGTCACCACCGACCATTGTCTCCCTGGGTAGATGTCTGGTACTGAGGAGACTGACAACAGGTAATAGGTGTCCATCAGCAGGACCCAGGGAGCTGAGAAGCTGGGACAACCACCATGGCTAAGGGACAGCCTCTTGTAATGTCTAGGAAACTCAGAGAAAGAGATGGGAAGGTACAGAGAGGCCCAGAGTCTATTCCTGGATCAGTTGGAAAACCAGGTATGACATACTAAACCCTTTGTGACCTGGGAACCAGATACTTTTTCTCTTTCAGTTCACAAAACTCATCAGATCCTCTAATAAAAACCAGAGTATTTGCAGAATTTCAACCATTCTTTATTCACAGTAAAACCCAGATTTCACATCTTTGTGTAATAAACATTTAGTCATTATACTTGCAGGAAATGAACTCAGTTTGATATTTATACTTACTTTATGTTTAAGTAAAATTTTTGTGAATTTTGCTTTATGTATTTAAACTGTACCACTAGCTAAAAAAGACAAAGTATCCTTTCCACAGACACTTTCCTTACACGGTTGTTTCAGACAGGATACTGTGAGTGCTTCCAAAATAATCCTATCTCTTCATAACATAGAAAAAAATCAATAGCTAATCAGTACACTGCCTAGATACAAACTACTAGGTATTGTGTGTTTGTGTGTTTTATTTCCTTTGGTGGATTAAAATATAGCAAAATAGTGAACTATTGATTGGTTTCCTAGCTCATAGGCATCTCTTCTTTCTCAGAATCCAGTTAGCTAGTACTCTGTCTAAGGCAGAAACACTCAGAGCTCCATACTGCCCTCGTCAAATTAAGCCTTTACTATCAAATGTCACCAGGCAGGAAATGGAGCCAGTCACTTAGAAACAGAAGTGAAAATATCGAAGTCACAGGCTTGACAGAGCCAGTAACTTTTTTCTTGCATGGAGAGAGCAGGAGCTATTAAAACAGCATTCAATACTCTTTAGGAGAAAGGAAATGTCACTTTTGCTAATGCTTTTACTTTAAATACTGTATCAAAGTAGAGACCTTTATAGGAAAGTGCTATATAACTTTAGACATTAGAAAAGAAAGCTGAAATGACTTCAAGAACAATAAGAAAAGAAATTAAATGTCGACATCTCTTTATCAACTCTTACCTAAAGCCTTGGTGGCTTCATCTGCTGTAGTGGCTTTCAAGACCATCTATATCCTGATGACCCACACAGATATCTTGTCATGGATGCCAGATCTCATGGCCAGTTGTTGGTCCAACTGCACTTAATTCTAAAGAGCATCTCAAATGCAACATCACCACAACTGGGTTCCTCCCAGGCCTGACCCTTCCACAGTCTTCCCAAGAATAGCAGATGGCCAACTGTTCTTTCTGGGGTCCAGGACAAACATCTTTGACTCATATGCCACCCACTGTCACAGCCTATCCTTCAACAAATCTAGTCTTCCTTCTGGATTTTCCCAGAATCTTTACGCTGTGTATATCTTTGTGACTTTCTTCCTGGTCTAGGACTGCCACAGACTCTCACCAGGGTTATTATCCTGGCTTCCTACCTAGCCCTCCTAGGACTTCCTTTACCTTCTGCAGTCTTCCCTCACAGTAGTAGATGTAGTTGTCCTGCCAAAGCATATGTCAGAAAATAGCATTTCCACACCCACACACTCCTCACTTCAGCCTAAAATTAAGACTTTACAAGGCACATACAGCTCTACCAAGCCCAGCTCCCTGGCACCTCCCCATCCCCACTTTCTATGCCTCTTGCCCTCAGTACCTGTGCTGTGGTGACTGGTTTACTCTGTTTCCTTCATCAGGGAACGAGATATTGCCTCAGGGCCTTTGCACTTACTGCTCCCTCTGGTGGAAATCCTCTTACTTTGGACATCAGCTCATCCCTCATCTCACTCAGGTCCTTAACCAAGAAAAGAGGGATTGGACACCAAACTTAACATGCTATGCCTGCCTCCTTCACCTGCTTGACTTTCATCCACAAAACTGATCACCTTCTAATGCAGACAGTCTGCCTTAGGATGGTTCCACTTATGATTTTCAACTGCAATATGCATTCCATAGAAACCACCTCGAATTGTGAAGTGTGATCTTTCCCTAGGACAGTGACGTGCAATCTGACTCTCTTGATATTGGGAAGTGGCCAAGAGTGGCATTTTCCAGCCAGCCACACAGTCAAGGGGGAAAACAACCCTCTAGCGTGCTGTGTTGCTATCCTATGATGTTCGGTAGATGATGTATTCAACGCATTTTTTAATTACAATCTTTTAAATTTACTGTCATTTATCAGAGCACCTATAAATAGCATAATACTTATTGGTATTCTTCTCAGCCTCCTTCCCCAGGGAATGTAAGCCCACTGAGGGCTGGAAATTGGGTTTTGTTAGGGGCTGGGGATTTAGCTCAGCAGCACAGTGCCTGCCTGGCAAGTGCAAAGTCATGAGTTTAATTCCTGGTATCAGAAAAACAAAACAAAACAAAACAAAACAAAACTGGATTTTGTTTATCAGTGTATCCCATGCACCTGGAGTAGTGTTCAGTCTATAATTGGGACTTGATTAATGTTTGCTGAATTAACAACCAAACTTTTTCTTGTCCAGTGATCATCTTAAAAAAAAACAAACAAACACCAACTCATTGAAACACTAAGGAATCAAATTAAATTTTAAAATTTGCTAAAGAAAAGGACTTTGTGTCAACAAATAATTAAAAAGCTATTTCAACTTTCTTGTTAAATTTACTAGATAAATGCATACACTCAAAACTTCAGAAAGCATCCAGTGTTTCCATCCTTGATTCGGCAGTTGCAGTTTAAATAACAGATCTCCCTAGATTGTTCTCTTAGTAGAGGAAGGGGTGTGTAGGCTTCCATGACTGCAGTGAAGGAATGGCTTCTCTTTCTTGGACTCCACTACAGGGAAAACTCCAAAGAAGCTATTGAACAACAACCACCCTACCCCATTCACTCTAATGAGAAGCAGACTGCAGCACTAAGAGGAACGCAGCATGCTCTGCTCTCTCTTATCTTCCCATTTGGGTTGTTTCCATGGTTATGTGTACGTCTCTGAACTGGTGATAAATATGCTATAGATAGAGCTCTATGTTCTCCTTAATGACACAGCACAGCGGCCAAGGTTAATGCACATCCGTACAGTTCTTTGAAACCTTCAGAAGTGTTAATTATCTTCCTGAGTAGGAATGATTTTCAAAAATAATGGTAATAATTAACTTCAGTGAAAAGGGCCAACAATATTGTATCACGTCCAGTTTAGCAAACTGCCACCCATTTCAGCACTTGGACAATTCCTGATAAAAGTGGCAGGCATTTATTATACCCCAAATCACACTTTCTGCCAACAAAGAAACACAAGCCAACAAAACAAAACCCTCAACATCATAAGAGCACCAACTAGCTTCCCATTTATTCAAATCCCGGCTCACAGCGGCCCCTCCTGCGGATGGCTACTCTTTCAACTCAGAGCTCTGGTGGGTAACACCCACTTGAGAAGACATTCTTTCCTTTATCACCACTGTGTAATTGCGTCCTTGCATAGCCTTCTAGTTTTATCATGTATGTATTTCATCCTCTCCTGCGAAATAACCAGGGAGAAATCTGGTTAGGGTTAGGGTTAGCGTTGTATTTATATATGTCCTAGAACTAGTGCCTAGAACTTTGCTCTACCCGTAAGAAGCACTGAGGACGTGTTCACTGAAAGTTCACTGCTGAATGAATAACACAGGTTATTTATTATGAAAAATGGGTCTAGAGAAGGCTTGGGGAGTCCTAGTTGGAGAGAGTAAGGGGCTGAGGGAATGTCTTTTTCCACTTATTTCCATGGAGTCCAAAAGCAGAAAAAAAGATCCTCAGCTTAGATGTTCCCTGGAGCCCAGAACTCTAAGAAAATGTATTCTGCTGCTCCTGTTGCTGCTGCTGCTGCCGCTACTTGGGAAGAGATTTGAGATTGTGTGGGAAGTAGCTGCACTTTCTGTATGTGACTTGATCTCTGCCAGAACTAGGTGTTGGCAGGACTGCCACACCTATCTGGGGAGTGTTGGCAGAGCTTGCAGAGCAGCCCGCTTGGCCTGCCTGGGTGGTGGCTGCTTACCATACTTCCCGGCATGCCAGCCAAGGCTGGGAAGCTGTGAGCATCCTCTGACTCCCTTGTGTGCCTTCCTAGGCTGACAACCTCTTCAGGAGGCTGGCCCTTCCTGCGTGCCAGGTCCTTTTCTCTCATCTTTCTGTGCCATGCAGGACTTTTTCCTCGCCTTCTGTGCCCACTTCCCAGTCTACTCACCACCTTTGTAAATCTGTCGGAATATCTCTCCCACTGACTGCCCTACACATTCATAATCCGTGAGCCATTTTTTGCATCTGGCTAACTCTCTTTTCACTTTCTCAATTAGCTGAGCTTATTTCTGTCTAGGAAATCTCTTCTTGCCTGTTTCAGACTCAGAAGGGTGCAGGACAGAACCTGACTTTTCCTAGGATCAGGATAAAACCATTTGGTACCATGTGGACCTGGAAAGATGGAAGATAAGAGAATTGAAAGTCCTCATTTGTGCCCAGAAGTAGGCATCTCGTGCATGCCTCCCCATGCTAATGAAATCATGAGCAGAATAAGGGTAGTGTCTTGTCTCAGAGTTCAGTACTTTTTAAACAGTAAATCCATTGTTATTCCTTTCTCCCTGCAGATCATTCACACCATCCATTTCATTCTTCTGCTCAGGGAGCAGTGGAAGCTCAGTCCTTCTTAGCTTTCTGTTCCTGCCCCAACCTGTTTTAAATATCCAGGTAAAAATTGTATCTTTCCAGTCTAAAAGTTGTTTATGAACAAAGATTGCTGGTGTTATTTAAAAGACAACATAAAATGTTCTGCTTTTATCTCAAAGTAAAGTATGACTAAGACAAGTGGAAATGTTGTCCAGAGAACACCAATCACCCCTCCTCCCATAGCAGATCTCATAGTGACAAAAGTATTTTCCTTAACAGAACTGAGATGGAGGTAGTAAAAACACTAATGATACATCTTCATCATGTCCTTAATGTTGCATAGCTTTGTATTCATTTCATTTAGTGATGCTACAGCTGAATAGGTATCCATGGAATTTTAGCACTGGTAATACTTACCTTTATCCAAACTTTGAAATGTATTGAGCATGACAGCATGTTCCTTAGGGAATAAACAGATACCTACAACTGTGTCCCACCTCCATGAAGAGTCACTCCAACCACTAGTGAGGAAGTCATTCCGTGAGGTGTGTCTGAATTCCACAGCCTAGGAATGAAATTCAACCTTCGCATCATCCTTTCCATGTTTGGAATATCATTCTGCATGCCTAGGATCTCCTGGAAAAACTGGAAAACAGAAGGTTCTAAAATCTTGTGCATGTCTATCAGTCAAAAGAGAAACGTGTGTGCTTTATTACTGTCAAATATTATGCCAATGGCTTGCATATGACAAAATTCCCTGGAGTACAGGCACTCCAACTAGGGACAGGACCTCTTGAAGACCACTCACCATATGACACCATAGGCACTTCTTTCCTGGGCTCTTGACCCTAGTCAGTCCATGCCCAAGAAAAGGCTCTCAGAACTTCCCTGTAACCCAGGGATATGAGTGTGGTTTTTATTACCAGGACAGTGAGCTTCGCTTCATTAAGGAATATGAGGAAATTTTAGCAACATACCTTCTCTGCTTTTCAAAACATGCTCTTCCATCCTGGGCAGATGTTATTTTAATTAAAACACTGCAATTTCAGTTAGTATTTTAAGAAGAAATCTGATTTCCAGACAAGGTGATTTATCAGAGCACTCTCTGCAAGCTTGTTTTAATAACTTGACTTCAGAAGCCAAATTCTAGCAGAAGGAAAACTCTGTACTTTGGCCAAAACTTTGCATCTTCAGAATAGGTGGCTGTGTTAGAGTCCTCATCTCCTAACCTCCAGGACCTAATCTCCTGAATGTTGCCCCCCCGCCACTTCCAGTGAGGCCATGGGAACTTTGTTAATTAACTCTGGACACCTATTGGGGAGTTTTAGTGGCTGGATTTGGCAGATAAGAATTCCTTGGAAGGGGAGTTGTAAATAAATCAAAAAGCCAAGAACTATTTTATTAAACAAGACCTTAATGATTCATCCCTTCTACATGTAGGGAAAAGGCAAAACTGAGAAATTTCCAGTTGATTCAAATTCAGTACCTCAATTTAAATTAGGCCTTAAAAGAGATAGATTAGCTGATAGATAGACAGATAAATAGATAGATAGATAGAGATGAGAGAGAGAGAGAGAAGAGATGCATCCAACTTTATTTTGACGAGTTAGGTGTTTATTCTATGCCTGGTCAAACAATTTCAGCAAAAAGCTTTAGAGAAGATGAATGGGAAATGAAATGGCTCTCATCAAACACCCCAACCAAACCTTGAAACTCTAAATATAGAAAAGAGGATTTTAAAAGGATGATGTTTTAGCAGGATAATGTTTTTAAATTGGATTCCCTTTAAAGTGTGGTTTGCTGTCTTCCTTCCTTGCTAAAACAAAAAAAATTTTAAGTCTTAATCATGTGGGAAGAAATGGTTATTTTTACTCTCTAATACTAAAAATAATAAATTAGAAGAGAGTTTGAAAATTGAAAGATGAGTCCTCTTTTAGTCATTCTGGGTTGTGTTTGGTTATATTTAGCCTGTGGGTTCTGGGGCAATGACAGGACAAGAAAGACAGCTCTAGGTGGGCACTCAGCTAAGAGGAAAGGTGTGGGCTGGCATCCTAAACCAAAAGGGCAATGGCACTGCCCTGGAGGACACATAGGCCACTTAGAGGAGGAAGCAGGCATGGCAGCGAGATGAACGGAGGAGCTGCGGCCAGCAGGAAGGGCACAGCAAGCCACCAGGAGAGAGGCCAGGGACCCAGGGAAGAGCTGGAAGTGTGGAGATACAGCCCCAGAAGTGGGTTGGGTCCCTTGAGGCCAGGCAAGGGTGCTGGTCTGTAAAATGGCACAAGCAGCAAAAGCAGATTTTGCTCCTGAACTCAATATGTCAAGAAGAAAAGTTTTGTTCTGCTCCTCATGCCAGACAGGGGTGAACAGGACATTTAGTAAGAAGAGAGGAGAGGCAACCAATCGGGTAATTCCTAGCACAAACGCCTCAAAGTGTCCTAAAAGTGTTTTTAAGAAACAGAGTGGAAACTCAGAATTTTTTTCTCTTATATCCTAGAAAGTTCATGAAGGTTTATTGTTTTATTGTTTATAAGGAAAGCCTAGATATTTCTCTAATGTAAAGTAAAGTTTTTGCCGGGCACGGTGGCACACGCCTGTAATCCCATAACTCAGAAGGCTGAAGGAGGATCATTTCGAGTTCAAGGCCAGCCTGGGCTACAAAGTGAGTTCAAGGCCAGCCTGAACTGCATAGCAAGACCCTGTCTCAGAAAGACCAAAAAGAAAAAAAATTCAAATAAAATAGTTTTCCTATTCAGTTGTGTATTATAATATGTTCACACAATATCAGGTAACATGAGTGACTTTGAAGATTTGTGTGCTGACATGCATGATGTCCCTTGCATACCAAATTGTACCACATTGGTCATTTGATGTAGGCAATGGGACTTGGGTGCACACAGATTGGGCTGATGCAGACATATGCTAATGTGCAGTGCACTGGTTTTATATCAGAGTCAATATTGCAATTCCAATGTTAGAGATTATTCAATGTGCAAGGTAGATCAAAAGATAAAAATCCCCCATCGTCCTCACCTTGACACAAGACAATTTACTTGTCAGAAAGTTATGGCCATGAAATAGAAAGTTGTGGTATTAAGTTTTTTTAATTGACTATGAAGTCCGTAGACTAATACCTCCCGAGTCTCTGTGAGTCAGGTCCATCTTTAACCTTATTAACTCTTGAAATGTTAGAAAGTCAATACTTGCAACTTCAAACCATCATCAACTGTCCTTTCCAAATCCTACTTTTTTGTTTGCTCCCATTTTCCCAGCGACAAAGGAATCAAACTTGATTTATTTTCTCCCTGGTCTTTATCCCCACGCAGTAAATCTTCCAGGGTGTCTTCTTGAAACTTAGTGTTCCTGGCATCCTCCTTCCGTTTCCTCTGCTTGTCACTTCCGCCCCAGCCCACAGGAAATCAAGCCCATGCAGCCCCTGACATCCGCGGAGCCCCTGCTCTTCAGCTTCTGGCTTTCCCACACACCTCCCCCCTCCCGCGTCACCATGGCCACGCTGAGCCCTTGTAAAGGGCTCCACCGAGGGGACATTCAGTGTTCACTTGATGTAAATGACACACAATCAATCCTGTTGTTGAAATTTATTCAGTAGAATAGTTTTTCCCAGAGAGCTGCTGTGCTTCATAGTCCAGTTTGCACATCTTTCTTCCAGCCCTGTTCAACCCCTCCAGAAGCATTTCACACACTTGTGTACCGCGATTTCGGAGATGAAGCTTCCGCGGTTTTCTTCCTGCGCCTTTTATTTTCCTTCTCCTCTCCCCTTTGGCTGCTCCTCGCCCTCTCTTTACTCCAGGGGTCTGTCCTCAGGAAGACCTTGTGCTTTATGTCTCATTTCTTCTTGCCGGTTTTATATAATTCACAGATCTGGTACACATTCTCTTCTGCTTGAAGAATGTTCTTCCAAACTTTTTTACAGTATGGATTCTTCTTTCTCACTTCATGCTTTAGTTTTGGTGATTTCTAGAAATCTGTCTTCTCATTCACTGTTCTTTCAAGCCCTACTTCTAAACCTCTGTAAAGATCATTGTGTAAATCTCTCGTTTCCGATACCATATTTTCTAGTTCTAGCATTCCCATTTGTTTTTTTTTCTGATAGTTTTCATTTTCTCTGCCGAATTTCTCCTTTTTTCTCATATGTTGTCCATTTTACCACTACTCTTTTAACGTGTAATGTAGATAAAAGTCCATTCTGCACGTTCTAAAACCTGGAGTAGAGTGGATTTGTCACTAATGGCTACCTTTTCTCTTGATTTTTAGTCATATTTTCTTCCTTCTCTGCATGTCTCATTATTATATGTCTGGAAATTTAAAATAATATCACAGACTAAATGAAGTAACTCCTTACTCCCAGAAAAGAACACCCTATTTCTTCTACTGGGTCCCTAAACTGGAGGGCTGGATTAATCAAATGCACATCCAAACCTCAGTGAAATTAGTTTATCCCTACATTTCAGAGGCCACAGCAGTTTCATCAGTATTCTGGCTACATTTGGGCTTGGAAACCAAGCACCTACATATTCCAGAGACTTTGGTTTGTAAAATGCTGGCCAGCCTCGTCACCAGTGGTCTGAGCCATGAGAGATCTTTCTCTCTCTTTCCTTCTCCTTCCATTTCTTCCCCCTCCTTAATGCGCAGCTCAGCTGCCAGCTTCGGGGCTCAAAACATCAGCTGTATTCTCCAAGCCTAGTATAAGGTTGCCCCCACCACCTCCGTACCTCCTCCATTCTCACCATTCCTCAGTGCACAGCCGATCTTGCACGGCACACTCTCCCCTCTGTGCCTACCGGTACCTTTCTCAGCCCCTCTCCACCCCTGCAGCTACTTCCCCACCCTCATCGCTCCTTCACTTCCGCTCCTAGTTTCTCCTTACTATCTTCAAACACAAATTCCTGTCCCACTTTTTAAAAAAAGCCTTTCTGTGAGAACTCTAATTTTGCCCCCTTTGAACATTTCATGTTATCTATGTATTCCAAATATAGCACTATGTGCAACACCTTTGAGTCCATATTACTCAGCTGTAGTGGAGTCATCTCCTTAACCAAGCCAGTGGCCCTTTAAGAACAAGAAGGGTGTCTTTCTCTGATCTCACTTCTGGTGTTTCTTCTGAAAGCCCGACTCTGCCTTGCAGCGTGCCGTTCACGGACGGTGGCACGTGTTGTGTAGCTTCTGTCCGCGAGGGTATGGGCTCCACAGCCCACGGAGTTCTCCCCTTGCACTGCTAGAGCCCCAAGCACGGGGCTGCCCTGGTGTCCAGGAGACATGTATCAAGTATGATTTGAACACATAAAAAGACAAAGTCGTAATATTGTGATATCACCAACCAAGCTTTAATTGCCATATATACATTTGCCTGATTATTTTAAATGAGGCTACAGTTACACCCTGTAGCACAGCTTCTCTTCCACCTGAGACCTACCTGCCCTCACCCCCCGTCTTTACCTGAATTTACCATCTCTGCACCCCTAAGAAAGAATGTGGTTTTTAACCTTCAATATCTGAGCTCACCAGAGCCTATCCCAAGAGAGATTCATACATGGACATTTATTTTAAGGTACTCTTTAGGATCCTAAAATTTTCAAGCTTGAGAATTACTGATTTAGAGTCTGCAAAATATTGCCTAGATTTAAAAAAAAAATGCTTACCTCCTAGAAAACTCTCTCCTTCCAATTTTGATTTGATGATTAAAGTTTAAATTTAAATGTTTTTCTCTGACGTATTCCAGTTCTTTGGTCAGAAAAGATAGCAGCTTTTCTCCGGAAAATGTACTGATCTGATCTTCCTCCTTATATTACTATATGTAGGGCCGGGGATGCAGCTCAGCAGTGCAGCACCTGCCTGGCAAGCGAGAGGCCCTGAGTTCAATTCCTGATACCAAAAAAGGAAAAAGAAAAGAAAAGAAAAAAAAAAACAGAAGTTATATTATTGTATGTAATGGATAGTCAAATGAACAAGTGAATAGTCAACTTCAGCTAACGTTGCCACTAATGATATTAATATCCATAGTCAAAACAAAGTTTAATTTTGGTATATATGTGTATACACAGATTCTATATAATATATTGAATATATTTAATAATATAATATAAAATAGGACTATCTAGTGGTTATTCATCCCGTTTTCAACACACACATGATCTTTCATAGTATTACAGTTTAGCAAAGGATTCTAACTTCACCTTCCTGGTTAGTAAAGCCCTTTATATTCAAAGACCATCTTAATCAAGAGGACAGACTTAAAGTACTCACTAAGCATGTTAAACTCAAGGGTGACTCTGACAGTAGCATGCAGGGGCAGCTACAGAGACCCTCTGGGTGGTTCTCACGGTAAGGACTCCAGCTGTCCAAGTTCCTCCCACTCA
The DNA here is from genome assembly GCF_000276665.1 of Chinchilla lanigera. Classification (NCBI taxonomy): domain Eukaryota; kingdom Metazoa; phylum Chordata; class Mammalia; order Rodentia; family Chinchillidae; genus Chinchilla; species Chinchilla lanigera. The sequence goes on along the minus strand of NW_004955426.1, from coordinate 724,737 downwards.
AACTGCAGAGTTGGGGTGCTGCTGTCCTTCCTCTGTCTCCCGGCAAGCTCTGGGCTTTGCTACTCGGTGGAACAGGGAAGCCTAGTGCTCTGAGCAGTCCAGATATCCCTCCTGCACTGCTGCCCAGGGTCTCTGAGGTTTGTCATCACTTAGCTATGGTTAGGGAAAGGGAAAGGCCACCCTTGGTGTCTCACTGTGCAAGCAAAGGAGAATAAAAATGAGCAAAAAGGAAAACATATTAATACTTCAAGATACAATCCTAGCTTCCCTGTGCTCCACCTATCCATTACATGTCTCTGTGACCTACAGTACTTTTTATGATTAAAGTTACCTTTCACTCCCCACATCCAGCTGTCCCCGGTATCAGCAAGGAATTGGTTCCTGAGCCTCAGACCATGCCGAAACCCATAGGCGTTCAAGCCACTTGCATAAAACAGCATCGTCTGGTCTGCATGTAACCTGCTCACTTCCTCCCCAAGCTTTAGTCCCCTCTAGATGCCTTGAGATACCCAACACGATGCAAGTGCTATGGAAGTGGTTTACTAGCCTTATATGCTCAGTACTGATGCAATTTTGTCAACATTTTCAGTCCTCCTTACTCAGTCTGCAGCTGTGGAACCAGGGAATGTGTAGTATTCCTGGCTGCTACCTTAAACCCTGTACTGGAATGATTTGTAAAATATCTTTTCTTTGGTGCACAGCGGAGATGCAACAGTGTGTGCTTTGAGCGCTGTTGAATCTTTGGGAGAGGATTTCTCAGAAGCTCTTCCACCTTGTCTCCTTCCCTTGGTGCGCAGGCCACCTCAGCTGTGGCGAGACGCTGATTAGGCCCCGTGGAGAGCAGACTTTTCACCTTCCTCCTTTGGTGGGCTGCTCCTCTACTAACCTAAGGGATGGCAGACCTTGGAGAGACCCGAGGTGTAACCCAGTTGTCCGCACTGAGCTCTCCTCAGTTGGCCTGATACTGCCCAGCCAGTGCCACCTGTCACCTTCTACTGGGACAACCCACCTACCCAAAAGAGCAATATTAGAATTATATTTCTTTCTCACTGATTCTTGCTATTGGCTCAGGCTCAGGGAGAGGAGGTAGTAGATAAAAAAAGATAGAGTAGGTAATGAATATTGGCAAGGATGTTTGTTGAATGAAGAAGAAAAGAGTATTCTTTCTAAAGCATCTTCATGGGGGAAATAAGGGAATTATTCAGTTATCTGCTTCTCATTAGGTAAAAGACTAGGTTAGTTAAAAGTCACTTAAATTACAAAGCAGAGGATTTCCTCCAGATCGATATTTTAAATTTCAGGCATGTCACTGTGCTCCTCTGGATTGGGATAGCAGTGATCTCTGAAAAACAGATGCAGAGGATGAACGCTGAGCATTCAGTAATTAAGCACAATTTGAGACACAGCTCACCTTCAATGGGTAAATGACCTCCCACGCACACGTATGACTTTACCCATGGTACTGAGGCACAAGGGGGACGGGGCAGAGTGAGCCAGGCTTTGTTTTCTTCCCACTTTGGCTGAAGGGTGCACTTCTGGCTCTCCTGCTTTTTCAGTCTCCCACAAGGTTCCAAAGGCCACCCTGCCCCCCTCCACACACCCCGGGATCTGGCAGAGATGCAGAGGAGCATCTGAAGGTGTAGGGATGGGAGGGGAGTTTCAGAGACCGACCTGTAGCTATGAGGTAGTGAGAGCGACAGCCACAACCAGTCCTTCTTATTAATCCAAACCGGAGAAGGAAACAAGTCACCAGACTAACATGTCAGCTGGCTTGAGCAGGAACCATGAGATTGAACCACACCCTGCTTTACCATGTGTTTCCCTTATGTATTCTGCTGGACTCTCAGGGTGGAATACTACAGCTCTGGTTTGTTCTGAGGCAAAGGCACATGATCTTAGGCCACACAGGCAACAAAGCCAGATGGGCCCAGGCTTGGGGTGGGGCTTTGGACAGCCGTGGGCCAGTTCTGGCCTGAATTGTGGGGCGAGTGGGGTGTCCTAGTCTATCAGGGATACACATCTTAGAAGGCTCTGGTGACCTCTGTCTCTTCTCATCTGTCCACTGTGCCCCACAGTCTCACTTCTTACCTGTGGGTGAGAAGTTCCCAGCCACTGGTCTGTTCTGAAATCTGCGGGTTCAGGGCTTTCACATCTGACATCTGTTATCTAGTCTCCTCCCAGCTATCTAGTGATAATATTTTAGTCTCTGCTCAGTTTCTTTCTAAATCCAAAGGCAGGTGAGAGTCCTTAGTTTGAACACAGGGAAGAGAGGACTCAAGTAGGTGCCTATGAATGGCCCCACAGCAGGCTGATGAGCCGGTGTCCTAACTTGGAGAAGGGAAAGAGAATGAAATGGTTGTGAGCACACTGCCTCGCCCACCCCTAGGAGGGTCTGTGTTTCCCTTCATCTCCTAAAGGCCTTTCTGCCCACTTTCTTAAGCTCTGGAGTCACAGCATTCAGTCACTAGTGTTCCCCTGGTCCTGTCCCCGCCCCCTCCCCGCACTTAGCAATCTCCACAAGAGAAAGTTCCCTTTTCTCATCCAGGGTCCCCCAGGTGGCAGGCCTGTGTCAGTTTGCTGATGGGGAATCCATGACAGAATCACTAAGAACAAGGATGTGCCATTATTTGCTTGTTAGCTTTCTAAAAGACTTTTGCATACCTGTTTACCAGCTCCCCCCTACACAAACACTGTATTCCAAGAATATATTTCCATATGGCATTTTAAATATAAAATGGACATGTCCTTCTTTTTAAATACATTGAAGAAATCTAAACACCCCAATGGTTTAACATCCTCCATCATCGTTTTTAATAATATGTGAGCAAATTTTTCACTGTGTTAGAAATTCCACATCATTCCTTTTGCTCCTTGAACATGTGACCTTTCCACAATCCCCCAGATTTTACCCAGATTAATATATTTTATGATTGATAGTCTCTTATTGATCATTTTCTCTACAAAGTATATACAAATTAAAATGTAGTTTTAATACTTACAGTATCAGGCTATATATTAAAAATTTCTTATGGATTAAGTTATTGCTATAGTTATTAGAATACAACTAATTGAATAGCATGTATATCATAAATCTTGATTAAAATTATTAAATATAAAAAGTAAATTATATTGGAAATTCATTCCTTAGATGGATGAGCTTTCTTTCCCCAATCAATTTATATATTCAAAAATGAATATTACTTATTGCTTAAATAAGCAGAGTTCTGATTTTTCTGTTCTCATTATTGTTTTGTTTCAATTTTATAGCTTTAAATACCAAGAAACACTCACATACCTAAAATGAAGGGCAGAAAGATCTTTCCTTAATCATGACATTTGTTTCTTTGAACTTCTTGTACATTGAACATTTCATTGGGATCCGTTATCAGAAGTTCCTTTTCATTATCTCTTAACTGATAACTTGATGTAGTTCCCCTCTGATTTTGTTGAAGGTAAAGAATTGGAAACCACATTATTCGAAAAAAGGTGAATCACCCATTGCTAGAATTCTTTACTTTGCAAATCAGACCTGGGCACTATGTGGTACCCTGGTTTCATCTCGAGCCATTCCAGAGCAGGGAGAGAGCTGACTTGGTGTATAAATCGAGAAAAAGGCAATTGTGAAAGAGTGGGCACATTCTTAAGCAGATGGGCCTCTCTGTAATGATGCATCGAGAAGCTGAGAATCCAAAATGGAGTCTCTAAACCCTCAAGTCTTGGATGCCCCAGGCAGGCTTCATGAAGACCCCAGTGCACATAGACTCTGTTTAGGGACCACCTCCCCTGCAGAACCTAACCTTGACACAACCGTAGCTGTGACCTTGAGGTCATACCGCAGAGCTAAAGGTTAACATTGGAAAACTGTGCCTCTCCCTTGAGTGGGGCCAGTTGCCACTTCTGAGCTGCAGCCCCCCAGAGGGAACTTAACAGAAAGAGAGACAGCCAACTGCATGGAGTGAAACAGCAGGCAAGATTTAAGGCTTACATTTGAAGCTAATTAGAACCACAGTACAAATTTTATGCTAGATCATAATTTCTTATCTACATATAGAGATCATTATTGGGACAATGAATGCAGTATTTAAAACTTTCTGGGAACCAATTAAATATGAAGAAGTCCAACTTTCAGACTGGAAGTGCTGCAGGTCAGCTGTCATAACACAGAAGTCTGATGTGATTGTTTAATTCAATTGCCAAGGTGCTGTATGAAAAAAATATTTTAAAGGTTTAGCCTCATTTTCTCCTTGTCTGTTGGCATTCAACATGTGGAATTACTTTATCTCCTTATTCATTCATTCCCTTTCCTCATTCATTCATTCATCTGGCCAATATTTACTGAGTACTTACTATGTGCAAACTACAGTGCAGCATCAAAGTTTCTGCTTCATGGAACCGGCAGGCTAGAGGTGAAAACAGTTTCTGAAGCAAGCAAACAGTATTTACTCTCTGCTTTGGATATGAATGAAATTATAAGGAGAAGGGATTGCAGAGTGACAAAGGGGAAGAAATGCTGAATGTGGGGGGTCAGGAAAAGACACTATGAGAAGGATATTCCTGAGCAGGAAGCAGAGCTGGTCTTTAAGCCACCTCAGAGACAGCTTTCTGTGCAGTTGCAGCAGCAAGGGCAAAAACCTGTGTGCAGAGGGGCATGGCCTGCAGCAAAAACAGGATGAGGTCAGGGATGATATAACTGGCAGATGAGTAGCAGAAGGTCAGAGGCCCTGATTTTGTTGAAGGTAAAGAATTGGAAACCCTTTAGGGGAATCCCTTTAAGTCCCGGTAAGGAATTCGTATTTCCCCATTGAGGGGTTGTCTAGAGGAGCATGGTTGGATTTACATTGACATCTCTGGCCACCAGCTGGATGCTAGAACAAAGACAAAAAGGGAAAGCAGCGACGGCTGGGTTTCAGAAGTCTAGGGAAGAAATTATGGTGAACTAGACCAGCAGAGGAGATGGGGAAGAAATTTTAAAGTTGGGTTTAGCAGAACATGCTGAGGGGTGGAGAAGAAGATGCTGCAGGTAGGGAAAGGACCGAGGAGAAGAGGGAGTGATAGAAGCAGAAGTGTGACTTGGCACTGAATGTCTGAAATGTGCATTAGATATGAAAGGGGAGGTGCTGAGCAGGAAGCTGATGATATTAGTTTAGAACTTGGGACTGAGATACTCATCTGTGTTGTCAGTGCAGTGAAAAGATGTTTAAAAAAAAAACTCATAAAGGGCCAGGGATATAGTTCAGCAGCACAAGCGCCTGCCTGGCAAGTGCAAGGTCCTGAGTTCAATTCCTGGTACTAAAAAAAAAAAGATGTTAAAGTCATGGTGCACTTATGTTAATTCTCTAAACGCAGAAACATCTACAGGAAGCCTCATCTTAAAATACTGCATCTACCCACAGGTAGATGGGCATTCTGTGGCTCATTAGCTGAAGACAAGTTTCTTACCTAATTTTCTTCTTTTTTGTTTTTGAATACAAAAAAGATAATGTTTTTTTGTGAAAAGATCTGAGACCATGTATGGTCACATAATTTTAGGATAATCTGCAAGTCATATTGTGGAGTACTTTGAAGGTTGTCTTGCTTGTTTAAGTACAACCCTGAAATATGAGCCTGTGCCTGAACTACAGTTGAGACCTCCTGGCTTCTGATTCACCCTAGGAGAAAATAGTGCAGAGGGAGTCAGATGTGACTGCTGAGAGGTCTGTGTTACTATCCAGTAGGCTAGACCCTCTTGTTTGGTATTATTTGTCTTACTTCTATTCATTAGGCTCATTATTCTGGATGGTCACATTTTACTACTGCAACTTCAATCTGTCAGGTAATTTGTGTGTGTATGTAGTCATCCCTTAGTGTAGTACTTCAGGAACCTGATGAATCCCTGTAAACAGAATGGCACACCTAGTCATTCTGTCTCATTCAGTTTTCCATGTGGCAGAAATTATTCTAGAGGCCCACCTGTGAAGTGCCAAGTTATTTATCTATGAAGTATATTATAATGAAAATAAATGGAAATGCCTCCCCACTAGGACCTTTATAAATGCAGCGGGGGGAGCTGCCTGTCCTCCACACCACCCAGACAAATGCTCTGGTTGGAAATTTATCTTCCACTCTTCAGCTGTTTGCAGGTCTTGGCAGGAGACTTTGTCAAACATTTAGAAGTGAAAATAGCCTGTGGTGAGGAAAATGCTGTAAGGCATATAAATCTAATTGCTAGAGAACCATTGACGCTACCTTGTAGTCAAGCTCACCTTATTCTCTAGGTGGAGGAAGTATTTTAATCCTTTTTCAATTCTATGTAAGGAGAAAGAGAGAGAAGAGAAAGAGAGATGTTTCTGTTATACTTTCTCTTTTAAATTCAATCCTTTCCCCCCATTCATTTGAAATTTAGTTGGCTGTGGGTGAATGATTGTCTTAATCTATACATATCTTTGTATACCACAGGAGTTTTTATAAGAAACATGAATTTTGTCCCAAGCTATTTTCAGAGATGTATGTGACTCACACAGAATGGAAAATCATCCTGGTTCTGTCTTCAAATCATGGTTGCTCTGCCTTCCAATTCCCAGTAGATTTTTTTCAACATTTGCTTGCTTATAGCTGAGTTCTTTAGTACTGATGTTCTGCATAACTCACCTGATTAAGCAAATCAGTGTACCCCCTTCAAATTAACCATTTCCTCTGGTCCCCGTGGTGCTGCTTCCTGGTTTTGGCAGCCTGAAAGTCAGTCCTGGAACAGTTGCCCTGTTCCTAGGGTAGTGTGCTGGAGGAAGCGTGCAGACAAATGTACATGACCTTCTGCAGTGTGGATCAAGGGCCAGTCATGGTCGTACATGGGGAGATTTCATGGCAGTGTAACGCAAGGCAGGATTTCACACAGAGATAAGGGGAATGATTCTCAGCGTGTGATCACCTCCACAAGCATTTAGAGTGATACCTGCTCTGCGTGTCCCCCAGAGCACTTACATCTTGCTCTCTGACACAAGCTCCAAACTTCAGTCTGTCTCCAAAAGCTTTGCAGGTAGTTTTGATGCTTAGTGGCAGCTAAGCATGATGGATCTACCTGGTAGTGTGTGAGCACTCAATAGATCAGCCTCTCCTCCTAGGAATGAGGCTGCGGGCTCACATTATGGAGGTACTGCTTACTGAGCTCTAAGTTATTCTTTACAAAGGTTTTCAAGAGTCCAAAAAGAAACCCAGGCCAAGTGCAGCTAAGACTCTGCAATGAGCCCATGCTTTCCAAATACATGACTGATTGGAGGGACAATTCTATCGTTATTTTGAAATAAGTTATATGAATTCTGTGAAGTTCTGGTATGCACTAAGCAGAAATAAGGCTAAAAAATATTTCTCAAATTCATTTAAATTGATCGATTCTATGTCTCACTGTCCAGTATTCTTCAGTAGTAATCTGAATTCTGTAGAGAACGTTAACTGAGAGATTACTATATTCAAGTCATCTTGCTAAATGCTGTGATTCACTACTGGACAATTGTTTAGGTTCCAAGTTTAAAAGAAGATTCACCAGTACTACTGAGATGTGAAGGAATTATTCTCAGGAGTGAAAACCATTGTTGGAATGTCTCACCCTGATTTCAGCATGAACATAGTGATGGCCTGCTGATGGGAGACGTCCCTGCCTAGTTCCGCAGGCCGGGGTCCCAGTGGGCTGCAGTTACACACAAGAACCAACTGGAGCTCCATGTTCGTGGGTGTCTTAGTCACATTCTCATCCCTGGGGCTCAGCACTCAACATCCCTAACTTAAATGAGGAAAGGTTTATTTGGGGCACAGTTTTTAGAGAACTCCGTCCATAGTTGGCACCAAAGCAGAAACAGAGTAATGGAAGGGTTTCTGGTCATGGTGGCCCGGAAGCTGAGAGGGAAGGGAAGCGCTGGGGAATGAGAACACCCCCTTCCACGTCACCCCTGCGGCCCGGCCTCCCTCCTCACAGCACCTTCAGCTACGCATTCGTCTGTGGTTCAACACACATGTGAGCTTAGAGCCCCCGTGATCCAATCACCTTTCCAAATCCCCGCCTCTGAACACGCAAGACTTCTGGGGGTTGCTCTTGATCTAAGCCATAGCCGTGCATGAACCACATGACCACATGACCGCGTGTGCTGCGACCACAGTAGCAAACAACTGTCCAAGCGGAAGTCACCATGGTGTTGCAGGTGGGTCCCACCCCATCCTCAACGCAGGCAGACATGCCCTGTGAGCCAGTCCTCTGGTCAAGTGGCTCGGGCTCCCTGCTGTGCTTCCAAGGCCATCCACAGTGTTCTCAGATGCAGGCTGATAGTGATCCCGTGCCTCTGTCTCAGGCTCCTCCCTATCTGGTTTTCTCTCCCTGAAGCCAGAATCCACATAGCATAGTACTACGAGGCCCAGCTCTCCTCTATAGAAACCCAGCGATAGCTTCTTTGAGGAGCTCAGGCCTGGGACACCCAGCTCCAGATGTCAGACTGCTGGGAGTAAAACTTTTCATCTACCAACTCAGGTTCTAATAGGGATGGGCAGAGAGGTTGTAAATTCATTGACAGTAGACAGATTATCAAGGAAAAAGACAAGACTTGTTCACATGCACAAAGATGAACTCAGGAACAAATAACTCACTGAAGAACGGGAGGCCATGGTTTATAGACCAGCTTCCTAGAAAGGCAGGTATGTGTAGGGTTTGGGGTGGATGAGATGGAGGTATGATGGCTTCTGATAAAGTTGTTTTTATTGAAGTGTCAGTCTAAGGATCAGTGTCCTTCCTGGAAGGATGCTCCTCAGAGGGGATTTATGGCAGGCTTATTCACAGAAAGTTCTGCCTTTTTTTCATTAAGGAGAGCTCAGAAAAGGCTTCTTCTCCACATTTAATATTTATGCATTCTGATGAGCCCATGCAGAATCCCAGAAGAACTGTTTAGATACACTTGTCCCGTGTTCTTAGTCTTAACTTCTCAAAGCTTTTCAGTTTTTTTGTGCCTCAGTCAAGCATATGGTGCAGAAAATGAACTACAGCTTGCCGAACATCAAGGCAGCATGCACATGGTGGGTGGAAGATAGGATCCTTCCCCTTGCTGGGATCCAGCCAGGCATGTAGCTGCCATGAGGCCATGTGTCGCTCTCAGAAAGCACACCGGGGCTCCAGGTCCAGTGCTTAACATGAGAGTGTGTGCAAGCTAACAAATCAGGATCACACAGTTACCACAAGGGGGGACATGCAACCACTCTTCATATAAGTACAAGCACCAAATCAAGTAGCATCACTTAATGGGGAATCAAAGCTCTTTATGAGAGTATTATTATAATTTAGATGAATAAATGATGCTCACTAAGAGACCCTAAGCCATGTACAAAATATTAAATTAAGGTTATTCTATCACAACTTCCAACTTTTACAGAGAAAGATGCTCTAAACCAGTGGTGACAAACCTATGGCACCTGTGCCACAACGGGCACACAGAGCACTCTCTGCATGCAGGCCAAATCCAACTTTGTCCCAGCAGCCAAGCAATCAGGTTTAATTGCAGTGTTGGCACTTTGTAATAAATAAGTGGGTTTTGGGTTACACTTTGGGCACTTGGTCTCTGAAAGGTTCGCCATCGCTGCTCTACACTGTTACCTCCAGCAGTGCAAGCCAAAACAAACAGGCTCTGTCTTCAAAGAGAAGTGGGGGACTCATGGAGATGGAAACCAGTGTGGCCAGCGGAGAGGAGGGGACAGGAGAGGTGGAGTTGGCAGGAACCTCTGATGACGGTCACAGGGAATAATGACACCTGGACAGGAAATGCGCTTCTCTTAGAAGCGCTAATGTTCCTTATTTCAAGGTGTGATCAAAGTATACACTAAATGTTTAATATTGTTAAAATTCTTACAGTAAAAGACACATTGCCATTTATCGCTCTCAAAATATTTGCTTAGAATGCACTTATCCCATCACTCTTGCCACTTTCTGAAGCAGTTCTGGAAGTCCTCTCTCATGAGTGTCATTACAAGTTGTGATGTAAAATACAACAAATGTGGGTGCTGAGTTCCATTCAGTGGAAAGACAGGCTCCTAAAAGCATTATTCTGTGTCCTCATCCACCTTATTCACAGGACTGGCACCATGCAACTTCTGGTTCCTCTCCAAAATCAAGATGACTGTGAAAGCTAAATTATCTGAATTGATTCAGGACATTGAGGCAGCCACCATGGTGTAACTAAAGACTCCATTTTTTAAATATATCTCATATCTTTCATTTCTGGCTCAGTGTTGGACATTGTACATTGTCTAGCTTGAATCCCTGGACAAGTGATTACTTCAGTGAATTTATTCTTCATAGTTAAAATGGAGAGGAGAGAACCGTGGTGTTGATCTCTCAAAACTGTTACAAGAAATAAATGGTGGCATACTTAGAACAACACCTGGGTTCATGGCAGACTTGAGTCCATCCCCTGCGGGCCCTGCTCTTATGAAAGCGATAGCAGCAGCAGCACTAATGCCAAGCTCACGTCTTGTCCCTTCATGCTGATGTTCTCCCTTGGTAGCTTTAGATGCAGCACAGGCCCCCAGAGAAAGGTTCTTCAACCCCTCTGCTCTGTGAGAATGAGATTAAAAATCCTCAGTATTTTTAGTTATCTCCAGCCTATTATGATGAAGCCTTTTCTCTAAAGCACATTTTTATTTTCAATTTCACTGCAGGCACAAATCTTTTTTTATGCAGTGGCTTTATTTTTCCCCCAAAAAGAAAGCCTCTCCCTTCACCCAGGTGTTATATTGGGGCATCATATCTCTATCCTTCCAAGAAACCTTCTGGTGAGCATTGGAATCATGAAGGCAAGGGCTGGCAATAAAGAACAAACTGCGGTGAGACAGTAGCTGGGGCGTGGAGTACCTGAAATTACATCTCCCACACAGGTGCAGAGTTTGATAAGGCCAGAGAGTCGGTTTGCTATTCCTTCATTTAAGGATGGGAAAAACTGCCAAGAATTCTAGGTTTTCATTACCCAAACAAGCTTACCTAAACAAATTCAAAAACATGGGCACAAAGTGGAAGATCAAATACATTTCATGGCCCACCTCTGATTTGCTGTCCGCTGGGCACTACCCAAATGGTGCCCGCCAGAGTAGGGCTGCCTCTGGGCATCTCTGGTGAACCAGGAAGACTACAGTCAAAAAACATATTTCCAGAAAGTCTGTGGAGATGAGGAATCTCAGGGCGGATTTGAGTGCATTACCGGATGTAGCTGAATTCCTCCTTTGGTATTGAATGTGCTTTTCTTTATACCAAAAAGCTCAACCTCTTCTGGCAGCCACTGAGATCCAACTATTGCACGCATAGCACTATTTAAGCTTTTTGTTTTCCTCTCAAACTTATCCGATAAACTTGCCTCCACTTGCAAAAACATCAAGCCTTGGGAGGAAAAAATAGTAGAAAAGAAAAGAAAAATGCTTTTTTAGTTTAAGTTTCTAGTAAGGCCAAATTGATCAGTCTTTTGAGATTAACTTGGTCTGGTAGTAAGCTTATAGCACGTCGTGGCTATCATCCATTTCTTCTTCTAATTCCTCTTTGAAGCTTAAAGTAAATTACCTACATTAAGTCATCTTAAGGTGACTCCAATGCACGCTATAGCTCAACTAGCCAGGCCCTATCTGAGTGTAGTTTAATTCTAACACAAGGAAATAACCCAACTCAGAATAAAAGTATGATGGGGGAAGGATCAAAACTAATATCTTATTCATGAGAATATACAAACTCTAATGTTACCCAGTAAATGTGCAGCATAATAATGAAGGGCCAGCACAAAGATCTAGCTGCCTCACATGCTCATATCTGACATCCCCGGGAGGGAAAAACAGTCCTCAGTGGTGCAAAAGGTGACCCCCTACAATGTGTTGCTAAAACATATCGGAACTTACTGCATAGTACTTGAGGGAGCTCAGGCAGTGCCTTGGAGGATAAAGGATATTCTTGTGTTGAGACTCTGAAGCTAAGGTTACAAGGCAGGTTTTTCAATGCTAGAACTTTTTACACTCAGTACGGGTAGAAACAAGTCAGAGCCCTAGGCTACAAACCTTTCTTTGAGAATTCCCATTGAAAAGTTCATAGGTCTTCCCACAAGTTTTGCAATTGAACAGTGAAATTATCTGCTTGGGCAAGAATCTCTTGGACTAGGAAGTGATGCTAATGAAGATAATTAAGTGATGTTCATGAAGACTGTCAGACACGCAGCCAGATGCACTGACCAAGCTGTGTGTGCACAGACAATGAGGAAGAGATGTGGGAGGTCCATAGCTTTAGTTCTCCATGGACTGAAAGGACACGTGCATCTGGAAGATTGTTCCATTTCATGGTGGATGGGTGGCCAGATGACAGCCAGGGGAGGTAGCAGCACAGGTAATGCAAATCTATTGGTCACCTAAGATTTATATCACTTCACAAGCATTTGGGGTCCAGTGTGCCCACTTCTATCCCCCACTCCATTACTCCCTAGAATCTCTGCTCTCAGGAAGTAAAGACTAGACCCTGGCAGACCTGAAACCACACTTACTCACAAGCACTGGGTCCTGGTGCATGCTTTAAGTGTGGAGCGAGCTCACAGAAGACAAACATTTAGGGTGACAAAGCTTATTAAATGAACAGCTTTCAATTATGAAAAAAATAACAGCTGAATAATTTCAAAATCTCACTTTACTTTTGAAGTTTACTCTCAGCTGCTCTGAGGTACAAGGTCTGATCACGTCACTTGTATTTATTTGAAATCCAAACCCAACAAAATATCAGACTGTCAATATGTATTTGTTAAGTGAACAAGCAGTTGACACTCATTCTTTAAGTTCATAAAGAACAGGTATTACACAATCCACAGCAATAGCAATAGTTATAATAATAATAACAATAATGCTGAAATGGAAGAACTACTCCAGACTAAATTCTCATAATAATCTTTTGTAATTCTAATTTCCCAGTTATTAGAAGAACATCATCACACTGCACATAAATTCACTTATTAGTGTCTAACGTCTGTATTTTCCTACTCTTCTTCTTCTTCTAAGGGCTGTAGACGTGATCAAGACAAGTTCCAAGAGCAAGAGATTGAACAATGGCTGACAATGTAGTCAGAGTTCTTGTCGTGAAGGCCAACATTCTTGCCAGGCTGTCCCAAATTCCTACCAGCATTGCTCAGTCAATCAGGGAGCTGTGTCCTGTCTCCGTGTTTCACAGGCTCACTGCCCTGGGCCAAATTCCATACAGCTAATTGCCTGTCTCACATCCAAATTTTCTCCAATTTGAAGTCGGCCTCGCATCTCTCTGCATGCTCTACTCTCTAGAGCTACCTACTGGCGATCTGGCCATTGAATACTGTGTGCCATCAATACAGAGATGGCAGTGTTTTTCAATACAGAGCCCCTCTAAGCCCCTCGAGAAGGACAGCACCAGTCCCCCTGGGCCATGTTCTTAAGAGTGCACACATGCTCCTCTGGGACTGTGGGTGACATGGGAATGAAAAAACACCAATCAGAGGAGGAAAGCAAAAGTTAGCCCTGCTGAGCTTACTGCAGCAAAGAGAGTCAGCCACCATCCCTTGAATTTTGCCTGAGACTGAAGGGCACAGAAGTAGTAAATACTGCAGCAGAATTAAGGGAAGGTCTTGGATGAGCCCTGGCTGGAAGCTGATGGCCCAGGGAAGCTGGAGCAGACAAAGTAGGGGTACAGTATCCTATGTGAGTGGATAGGACTATATATTTGGCTTTCCCTGGTTGGTCCTAAATTGGAATTAGTGACAAAGATGAGATAAGCTCTGAGTTATTCATCAAGTCCAGGCCATTCCAAGCCAGTTATTACATGAACACCTTTAATTATCACCAGGGACAGTATTCTAGCTTCACATGAATAGTTTTTCTCAAACTGGCTTCCTTGGCTGTTTACTATGAATAAGGTGTGGGGTCCCCTGGTCAGCTCGCTGGATCTTGTAGGTGCAACATATGGGAAACAGAATGTCTCCTCACTGAGATTATACACTGTGTGTCCTTACAAATCTACTTACATGGAAAGACTTCCAAGATGTTTAAATGGTGAGATATTTTCTCTTTAAGTAAAAAGTACATTTTATGTGACCTTTACACAAGTAGCATGGCACACAGTCATTTCCTAAGCATAGACCATGCAACAAGGGGCAGGGTTGGGTGTTTGGACAACGGACAGGAATCTCAGGAAACCTTGTGGATAAGGGACATGGACACCTGCACAGCAGGGAAGATGGTAACTGGGCCTCAGGGGCTAACTCGGGGCCTTGCCCGTGTCTCCAAGGGAGGATGGTGGTGTTCCCGTGCCGCTGGAGAGTTATCACAGCACACTTGACAAGCCTTACATTTTCATTTGTCAGTTCAGAGTTAGTGCACCATCTGTGCCTCTGCATGTTTGGACATTTATTCTTCTCTACGTACATGTTCCCACGGTTGCACTCTGAAGACAAGTGAGAGAGAAATTTGACAAGCAATTTGTACTGTGTCAGTTACACCCAATCACATCCGCCGTCTGCCCCTCTAATCACACAGAAGCCTCCAGAAGCCCATGAGGCATGAAGTTCCAGGAGCTTCTGAGGTTACTGAGGCTACTACAGGGATAGTACAGACCAGACATCAGGAGACTTCCGCACAAGGGTCCTCCTTCTCACTCCCTAAGTATCCATGTATTTCAGAAAGTGACTACCCTGTTCCCACAGCCAGCAGTTACCTGGTCTCACTTCTGAACCTATGGAGCAGTCACTCTCAAGAGGGGGCAGTTAGTCCCCCCAGGAGATGGTGAAATGGGAGGGATGCTACTGACACCTAGTGGGTGGAGGCCAGAGATGCTGTTGGCCACCCTACAGCATGCAGATCCTTAGCCCCAGGCTGCGGGAACCTGTGCCAGATCTTGTACCGACATCTCCTAAGAAGCCCTGCATACCTGGAAAGTTCCACCTCTTTCCAGAAGCAGTATTCCTTCTTGTCTTTTTAAATGTATACAGTTGTGTCCCCATATATCTGAAAACCATTGAGAGCCACTGTGTAAGCCAGCCAGGTGATTCCAGCTGGACACAGCACTGAGGTGATCTCTGACCCTGTGTGCTTGGGTCACCATGGATACTCCATCTGCCAGTCACCATGGGAGCAGGGCGGGGCGAGCTGCTCCAGCAGCACAGGTGGGTGTGTTGCATTTCACAGGATAGAAGACTGCACCATGGGCGAATACTCCAGAGACACTTCTGTTGTGAACTCTCTCCTCAATACTATTTCTCTTACCACACAGACTCTTCTGGTTTCCCAGGCAACTAAATGTATTACCAAGGAATATAAGGATGCAAGATTTTTATGAGGAAATAAAGCAATATGACATTAAATTTAGGACTAACAGATATCTGAGATCACTAAAATCTCTAAAGGTAGCTACTGTCATTCAGGAAATGCTTACATTTCAATCCTAGAAACCACTTTCTGAAAGGGCTCACCAGTGTTTGCCGTGGTGTGATTTGGGTGGGCTTCCAGTTGGCTTGTGCATGGCTAAGTAGATGCAGAGAACGGCTGATCCATCATTTGGGGCCATGTTTGAGGAACATCCACCTTGACACAGGAAGTTCAGGGAGTGCAGGTGGCGCACGTTCTTTGCCTCCTGGGATCACTGAGGTGAGCAGATCCCCCTGCTGTGCAAGAGGCTGCACAAATTTGGGGTGATGAACGAGGCCACTGAAGAAGCCTTGAGAGAAGATTTAGGAGATCCTTCCTAGACACTGAGACCCCTGAAACAGAGCCTGCAGGAGTCAAAGGTAGTGCTGCAAAGGAGCGAGTCAGCAGGAACAGCAGGAGTTCCACCTGACAGCACCAACTCCTATGGGATATTCCCAGCATCACTAGCGGAGGCGCCTGGAGGGAGGAGAGCATCTTTGACCAGACTGCAGGGGTCCTGTTGGCCAGTCTCAGAGACTTGGTGCTTATCTGGTGAGCAGCTGCCAATACGACCAGCACAGTAGGGCACACAGCCTTGCGCTCCACACTCACCTCTGCCAGGACTAAAAGGTAAAAGATTTATATTGATTAAGATCTGTCTACCCTGATTCCACCATAAGAACCAATGAGATCTATCAATCTTCCTATGTTTTATTGACCTTTAACAAAGAAAAATTATGGCATGAGTGGTGGTGGGAGGCAAAGTGAGAGAGAGAGCCTGAGAATCCCTTGGTGAATAATTGTTGTAAACCCATAGCCCAGCACAATGCCTTTTATGTGGAACAAATACAAGGACAGTTTCTTTTGTTGTTGTTGTTTTGGTGCCAGAAATCAAACTCAGGACCTTGCACTTGCCAGGCAGGCCCTGCTGCTGAGCTATATATATCCCCAGCCCAAGAGACAGTTTCATCAACTGCATGTGACTTGAGCTAGTCCCTGGGTTCCTCTACAACCATGGCCCAGTCCCCTCTTGTGATTTTGTCTTCTTGGGCAGTGGAGGTGGCTCTGGCCTTTCCCGCTACTTCTCTGAAGAAGAGAACTACTTGAGAGTTACCTTTCATTTCCAACATAAAGACCCTGTGTGCACATGTATTTCCCTGAGAAAATCATAGTTTCACAGAGGTGTTTGTGATAATTAAATCCATCTAATTAACTCTTCTGGAATTCATGCAGGGACTAAGGGAGAGGACCCTCTCATCCCAAGCATCATAACAGTGCTATCCCTGGCATTTCTCACACTTGACCTGACCTCTTCTCCTGTGGCTGCATGCTATGGCCTTTCTGGTGGCCTTCAATAGGTCTATAGACCCACATTCTGCCTCACCTGGAGAATGGTCGCTGACTCCCACCCTATGAGCCTGATGTGGGCCCCTGACAAAATCCTAAATTTTTTTCCATTCCCAATAATGGTGGCGATTATCCCCACAGAAACACGCGGTCTCCATGTGGCTGTTGAGGACTTTCTAGAGATAGAGTCCTGAGCTTTAGTCTCACCCAGTCTGTGCTCCATGAACTCCAGGGACTTGGAGCCAGTTCTCTTTGCAATGGAGTAGGACAAAGCAGAATCCAGCGACAGTGGCCCTGATCTCAGCCAATGTTGTGATGGGCTCAACCACTATGAGTTGTTTGGAAGTAAAGCTTGTTTGCGTTTGCTTCTTTTGTCTTAAATACTGATCTAAAATGTTAGAGACCTGGAGAACGGAGCTGTCATTCAAGGAGATTTCAAAGGGTGCTGAACATGGAATAACAAACTACATGAAATTGCACATGATTGATGATGGGTGAATATTTGTCAAATAAAACAAAGGATGGTTAACTGCTATTTGCAGATTTCTCTTCAAAGTGGCTGCTTTAAACATGTACCTCATCCCAAGTGTTGCTGAGAGTGTTAGTTTGCTAAGGAGGGCATAACAAAGCGCCACTAAAGAAGTGAGATAAAACTTAGATATTTATTGTCTCACAGTTTTAGAGTAGAAGTCCATGATCAAGGTAGTAATGGGGTTTGTTCCTTCTGAGATGGAACCGAGATGGTGTATTCTGTGTTTCTGTCCTGCTTCTGGCAATCTTTGGCACTCAATGGCTTCTAGAAGCATCACCCGGACCTCTGCCTTTACCTTCCTGTTTGTCTATCTCTGAGTCTAGCTTTTTATCTTGTATATGGACCCCTGTCACATTGGATTGGGAGCTCACTCCATTCCACTATGGCAGCATCTTAATTATGACTGCAGTTATCCTATCACTGGTAAAGTTCTATTTTGAGGTACTGGAGTTAGAATTCAAAGTATGAATTTGAAAGGAGGACACAAGTCAACCCGTGACCAGCAGCGTGTCTCTTCTCACCCTGTCCTCACCAAGCAGCCCCATCAGCCTCTGAGCAAACAGCCACTCTGCCCTTCACCACAGGATGGAGGTCAGCCGCCTAATATTTCTGGTTAAAACCAGCAAAGATGGAGGTCTTGCATCTCCAAGTAAATAAAAGAGGCAGGGAAAAAGGCAGAGAAGAGTGGGGAACACCTTTTAAGAAAAATGAGGAGTAGGACAAGGGGAAGGAAAATATAGAAGGTTGAATCATGCCCCCCAAAATGTTTATACCCTAGAACACATGAATGTGACCTTTTCTGGAAAAGAGTATTTATGGATGTAATTCAGTTGGAGTCTTGAGATGATATTACCTGGGATAACTCAGGCGGGCCTCAACCAAAGAGAAATGCCCTTTTAAGAGGTGGAAGAGGAGACAGTGCAGACACAAAGGAGAAGGCCATGTGACCTCAGAGACTGGAGGGAAACAGCCTGAGCCAGGAGATGCCAAAAGCCTCCAGAATCCAGCTGCAGGCAGGAAAGGACCCTTGCCTGAAGCCCTCAGAGAGATCAGAGCCCTTGGCACTTTGATTTCAGACTTCCGGCCTCCTGAACTGTGAGAGAATGCATTCCTGATTTAAGCTGCCCTGTTCATGGTCATTTTTGAAGCAGTCACAGGAAACCAGTGCAGAAGGAATAAAAGCAGGGCCGTTGCAGAGTCCTCCAGGGCCCCACGGTGGCCAGAGGGGGCGCAGTCCTGACGCCCCACATTCCTCCCCAACCCTGCTCAGGCCAGTTTGTCCAGAAGCAGCAAAACCACTGTCTTGGCCATTTTGGGGCCACAAACCATTGTGCCAAGACACAATACCCACACCCACAGTTGGAAGACAGGGTTATTTTGGCACACAGTTTCAAAAGTCTCAGCCCTTGCATGGTCACCAGCGCCAAGGCAGGAGCAGAAACATCCAGAGGAAAAGCCGCACACAGCATGGTGATCAGACAGCAGAGTATTTATCTTGTATTCATTGCCCGCCCAGTTCCAACGTCTGTATTCAGGAGTACATTCCCCTGACTTGACCTTGGTAATTTATCTTGAGAAGGAAAGCAGTTGCTGCCTGAACTCAGCTTAGCTAATGGAATTCATTGAGGCCAAACAATGTCATTCACTCTTCAGACTTTCAAACAAGCAGACCACCTGTGCCTTCTTGCAAGCATGCTTGAAGTTCATAATGGTTTTGAGAATAAGATGGCCAAGGTTACTCAGACTGGATAACAATATATACATTGAAAATATTTCTCTAATACAATGACCTCTATTGCTTTTGCTTGTTGAGTGGTTTGGACTGGAGTGGTTTAGTTTGCTTTGATGGTGTTGAGTGCAACCATCCCATAATAGTAACTGAACTATCTGTAGACCCAAGCATAGGCTGTTGCCTGGTATTGGAAGATCGCTGTTCACCTCACTGCATCAGTCCAAGCACAGAGTACAGGGCTTGACACAGTGCAGAGGCAGTGGATACAGCACACACTTGGTGTCTCTGCTTTAGAAGGGGACACTCGCAAGAAATCTTTCTTACCAGGTGAAGGGGCTTCATGTCATGGTATTACCTCGCTACAGTGAGAAAACAGCCAAAACAGTCAAGTTCCTTCAGGGTCTACGATGCCATTCCCCCATACAGTCTGCAAGAAGGCACAGAACCAGCGCCTACTGGTCAGTTTCCTCTCCAACACATGGGAATGCCAGCCTGGCCTTCTGGCTTAGGACCCTGAGTGAGCAAGGTACGCACAGATACCTAGAGTTTCCAAGCGCTGTGACCGTGTAGTCAAGAAAACTCAAGTGCTAATCACTGTGCTGGGCTTTGAGGCAACTGATTTATAGAAACTTCAAGTCTATTATCTTCCTGATTTTTAAAAAAATCCTCCATGCAATCTCTTCCGTTCATTGTATCTTTCTCCTTTGCAACAAGTGAAATCCCACCACAATAAATAGATTGCCACAGGACTTTTCAGCTCCTTTTCTTCCTAGAATTTTGTGGTGTTAAATATTGCTTATAATAAGTGGGTTGTCAGCTGGGTTCAAATTTAATATTTAGCCATTTTGATTGAAAGGGATTAATGGAAATAAACTTTGGTCCATTTTTGGTCTTCTGAACTCATTTTTGTTTCTTCGTTCATATCTACTTGGTCTCTTTTATTTTTCATCTTCATGTCTTATCTTTTTTCTACCTACCTAGTTCTAAATAGTTCATATAATTAAAATGTGTACTCACCTTTTTAGTACAAACACACTCTGAAGTTTTAGACTCATCAGATATAAATTCCATAAAGTTTTGGTTTCATACGTGCAACAGAATCCTAGAAGGTAAATGCTGGAACTCTGGACCCTTTAATAATGTTAACAGTTTTATTCAAAATGTCCACTGTGGTTAATTAACAAAAAAGCAG
Source organism: Chinchilla lanigera (assembly GCF_000276665.1). Taxonomy (NCBI): domain Eukaryota; kingdom Metazoa; phylum Chordata; class Mammalia; order Rodentia; family Chinchillidae; genus Chinchilla; species Chinchilla lanigera. Next base: position 704,544 of record NW_004955426.1, on the reverse strand, counting down.
GCAATATTATGTAGCCTAAGATCTTTTTACAGTTCATAAGAGCACTGTTTTCACTGGCTAGGGAATTCAGGGAAATATCTAAACACCAGCTAACTTTTATTAAAATAATTTGTCACTATCTTTGGGTTCTAAAACTCTTTCTCTTGAATGAGAAATTCTGTATACTATAAAAACTCAAAAGATGCCATATCTCTTTACCCCAAAAAACATTATTAAACCCATAGGGATAAATTAAACAAGCTTTAATCTAGACATCAACTTTTATAAACTACTAATGTTAAAAGTCAGCCTCAGAATGAGGGCTTTTTAAAGGAAATTTAGTATTACTTTGGTTGCACAAGGCTAACCTAAGGCCTCTTCTAGCTAGGATAGGAGATCATTTCCTAAGCATAAAGGGGACAGAGAGCTTGAAAGATCTTGAGTGAGCTCAGGCCCCTGCCCTGTGACTGAGGACCCGGAAGTGTAGGTTGAGGGCTGATGAACAGTTGGGCCAGCCTTACACTGCATCGGGCTCCTGCCTCCTGAGATTCAGCTGTGGGCTTTGTCTTAAGCAAAATGGTACCCTGGAATCCAGTCCCTCCACTAGCCACACAATACTCATTGGAACTCCAAACTTTACTCCCTAATTAAAAATAGAATTACAGTTGCCTATTGAAAACCAATGCGTGGCTGGGCTGCGTAGTTACCTGAACAAAACTCAGCTTTGGCAGTGAAATTAAGTGAGTTTAAAACAGTGAATTTCCTCCGCTTGAGAACCTCTACTGGGATTGTTTCCATGAGCATCTCATTGGCAAAGGAGCAAGATGAAATTTTAAGCAAATAATGTATCTTTCTTAATGCTATGTCCCTAGTTTTTGAAGTCACTGACTAGCATGGATTCTTAGCCACCTGCAGTGTGAAAATAAGACCTGGCTGGTTCCACGGCTCAAATAGAATGAAAGTTTGTCATAGGAAAGAAACACAGCTGGCTACTCCATACATAGGATGGCCCCAGGAAAAAGACATTAAATTGCCCACTCCACAGACTTAGAGCTAAGAACAGCAGAGGTGCCTGCACTACAGGCAAAGCAGCCCCCTCTCCATTACGGGTCCTAAAAGGATCCTCATTAATTATTCATGAGTTTTGGAAAGTGCTGCAGGTGTCTTCAGGCAGGTGGAATAGACACATTTGTATTGGTCTCATCCAGTTCACTCCTGCTTCCTTGTCTCAGGGTGTGCAGTGGCCTGCCCTTTGATTAACCATTTGCTTTCTTTACTTCCTCTTCTGTTCCCAAACTGTGGCTGCCTGCTTGCTTCCTCTCAGGCACTACATACCTCAAAGTCTTGTCGAACTCGAGGTAGACTCCACACTGCGGGTTCGCATTCATCTCTGGATATCATTTACTCTTTGGCCTTCAGGAAGTGCCTTCCCTACCTTAAAGTCTTGTTAGCTCCCTGCTTCCATGGCCTCTGTGACCAAGGCAGAGTTGTGAAATCAGAGGAAGGAGACATGTTTGAAATCAAAACAAGATAAATGCTTCATGAATAAGGTGTGCACAGGGTGAACAGTCTCTGTTGGTTGATGCTTAACATCTGACCCTTATGTGATCATCTCTTTTTCATTAGTTTCTCATTTTTAATCAATATTATAGACTAATAATTGCTATGGAATTATAATTTCTTTGGTGGTAAAAATCTGTGGGTACTCAGTGATCGAGGGGTAAGTATGATAGTAGGTATGGTATACAGAAAAGCAGGTCAACCCAGGGTGACTCTCTCAGAATCCCAGTCTTCTAGGGGAGCGAAAGGTTTTCTCTCTTCAGATAAATTTGGGAAAACCTGGGTTAAACTAACCAGGTGGCTGCATTTTATCTATTAGACAACAAAGAGCCTTTAGTTTGCTAATCAGAAGTAACTTTGCTAATGCATCGTAAGCCAATGACTTGAATATCAAGTACAGCACTTCCCATACTTAGGTTATATGAAACCCTTTCTAGGGTATAGTGTCTTCTAGAATTCTATTCTCAAACTTGTTATAGGAGTGGGCAGTAACAGCAGCATGATAAGTGTGAACTCACTTATCAAAGGTCAGAACACTATTGCATCTTATATTGTGTGGTCTAAGTGTCCAGCACCGTGGTTTATCAATTCGTCAGTAGTGAAAAGGTATTCAATATCAGCCTGTGCTTAGTCTATAATATTGTTGGAAAGTGAAATCAGATACACCAGCTAGCTGGATGTAACTTTGAGGAATGTTTGTAGAATGACCGATGGGATAAATGAAGGACAGAGAAGTGTTATAGGTGTGGGAAAGACCATACCTGTGTGAAAGAGTGAGGATAGTGCAGGTGGAGAAAGGTCTCCAGCAGGAGACTCGCAGGTGGCAAAGCTCAGGACACAGCTCTGTGACCTGACACATGTCATTTAACCTCTCTGGACTACATTTGTCCTCTATGTGAACTGGAAATTATACATATCCTTTTTATGCACATGGAGCAATGTAAAGCAAAAATGTAAATAATAGATGTAAATGTTCATGGAAAAAGTTAGACCGCTATGTAATGTCACCTGCAAAAAGTAGCACATGAAGAAATCTCTAGATGATTCCCTTTCCTGGGATCCTTAATTGAGGCTTATTTTTATTTTGGCAGAGTTGTAAATCAATTTGAAAAACCAAGAATGAAGGAATGAGGTTTTAAAATTCAGCATTAGGCTACTTGCAGTAATCAATGTTATCCTAAGGTGCTGGGGTCAGAGAATGAATTTCAGACTTTAGTACAGAAAACAAACTTTTCTTGGGTAATTACTGATCTCAGGAAGAACTGTCTTCTGAAATTTTTGTTTTAGGAGAGTGCTTCTTGGGTTTTTAATAGATAACATTCTTGGCCTAAAAATAAAAAGCTCTTCATAGATTTCTCCCCTGAAGCTAGAATCAGTTAAGTTTAAGTTTTCATCTTTACTTCTGTTCTGCCAAAATTAAGCAAGAATTGAGATAATTATTTTTTTGCTATCATGCTTTATATTTAATCAAATTATTTAAATCTTATTAAAATGTACTATCTCAGTTGCTTGCTTCATTTTCAATATTTCTCAAAAATCAATTTATTTCTAGTTCAAAAAGGCGCTTCAGCAAACCTGTTAATTAACTGCATTTTTTATTTTTAGAATCCTTCTTGTGCTAGTTCAATATGCCTCTCTTCACTACCTTCCTGCTCTTGTTCCTTCTCACTGCCTTATAGTTCTCAACGCTTCAACAGTGAGAGAATTTCTCAGAATCTAATTCAGCGAATTCCTCTGTGTTAGACCTGAAGGGGCTGAAAATACAATTCCTTTTGTCCTCTGAACAGAGGAAATAGTTTCTGTATTGGGGGTAATAACTCCTGGAAGAACTGCACACTGTGTACTGTAATCCTCTCAGACTCTGCTTATTTGATATTCTTTCTTAGCAGAAGTTGAGTTACTTTTTTGAATTTTTTCAGACCAACTGCTAACAAGTTTGGGCATATGAAATAGGTTCTCATATATGTTATAACTCTACTTGTTTTCTTTAAAAATCATAGTTATTAAAGAAAAAAGCATAAGGAACTTTGGCATCTACTCTAAAATTTGTCTTAAGCTCTGCCCACAGCAGCCACTGGATTCACTAGCTCCAGATGGTCTTTCTCTGTCTCTCTCCGTCTCTGTCTCTCTCTCTCTGTCTCTATCTCTCTCATCAGTGAAAACAATGGGCATACATAAAGGCAACCTCCTGTACAAAATAATGCATCCCATGAAATATTTATTCTAATCCAGCGGATACAAAGGGCAGAGGTGGAGAAGAACAATTCCAGCTCTGGGAAAAGGACTATTATGAGTTGACCAGAGGATTAATACTGCCACTACCACTTCCCAGTGTGTGAAAGGGAGATGTCAAAACAAAGCATGAAAAAGAGAAAGGGATTTTTCACTTAAAACTATTGCAAGGGGGGCTGGAGATTTAGCTCAGCAGCACAGTGCCTGCCTGGCAAGCGCAAGGTCATGAGTTCGATTCCCGGTACCGGAAAAAAACCAAAACCAAAACCAAAAAAAAAAAAACAAACTATTGCAAGGGAGCTGGCCCTCCACAAATACAATAAAAAAGCACATATTTACCATGACTTATAAGGTTACATGTAGTCAGATCGCGGGGAACAGACAGATAATCACATGGCTATGTATTGGAATTGCCAGTTCACAGATGAAGCGAATTAGGAGTCACCAACTGGATGGAAATGGCCCAAAGATTCATAACTTCGGACAGGAGCTGGAAAAGGAATTGTGTGTTTCTTTTCCTTTTCCTTCTTTGCTTTGTTCTGTTTTGTTTTCACGATGAACACGTGCCATCCACACTTGTCACAGGGAGGCAGAGCTAGGGATCAGTTTTCTGTCTTGGCGATGCTCCTGATGCTGACACTCTGCTCCAGAAAGATGAATTTATCCACTCATGTTTGTTTACCAGACTTCTTACTTGTGACTCTGGATTTGAGGAGTGGCTTATCTGGGCAATTTGGGTTTGTTTGTTTGTTTGTTTCTTCGTTTTAAAAGCAAGCAGTGTTATTCATTCAAAGACCTCTTTGCATGAAAATCAAAATGAAAGCTGTGGTATTTAAATCTTGAATGTTAACCTTTGTGCTGTGGTCACTTTTATGTAATAGAAATATTTCATTCCCTTTTAGCTCATCTGCTGAGATTAGCAGCCCAGAACTGGCCTAGGTTCCACCTTCTCCCCCTGTGTCTCACAGACTGTCCCAGCTGCCTGAGCTCTTAAGTTCTCAGTGCTCCGGGCCCTGCTGTCCACAGCCCTGAGATCCCCTAAGCCATATGGCTTGGACCAAACCAGTGCCCTGAGGATGTTATAAGCATCACCTTCACATGTGAAATGCACTTGTTCCTGAATGGTCTTATCACATCTAATTAACTTATATTTGCCTTGAAATGTAACATCTCTGGCATGGTCAGGATCACAGGCATGGTCAATCACAGGGCTCAGAAGGAACACATTGTAATCCAGTCCATACCAAGGAAACCTGTGGTGAAGGAAAGCACACAGATTAGCACAGGCACTCCACAAATATAATTATCTGACCATTGCTTTATCACTTAGACCCAGATGGACCAATAAATGTTGTTATATTTCTAGAACTATCATCAGCTTTTCCCAGTTGTGTATTGTCTTATCATCTGCTTACACGTCTTCAAAGGACCTTTCTAATGCATTCTGAAGGATTGGTTACAACAAGATTCTATTTAAAGAACATTTCATTCTACTTTTTATAATCATACACTCTTAGTTCAAGCATTAAAGACAGAAGAAGTAGAACAAAGGCTTTTATAACCTGGCTCATTCAAAATGTAATGTTAACCTAATTAAATGAGTTTTATTGATCTTGTTGGATTAGTAAGCAGTCTGGCTTCTCAAAGTTGTCTGATTGTGATGTAAAGGTGTTCTGGAAACCCTGACCCCATCCCTTGGCAGTCTGAGAGGTGTTCATTTCTACTAATGATAGCTCATACAGGGACACCTGGTTTGGTTTTGTTTTTGTTGTACTGGGAATTGAACCCAGGACCTTTGCACTGTGCTACATCCCCAGCCTCTTTTAATGTTTTTATTTTGAGACAAGGTCTTGCTAAGTTACTCAGTAGCCCAGGCTGGGCTCAAACTTGTGATCCTCCTACCACAGCTTCTCAGAGAGCTGGGATCATACGCCTGTACCACCCAGCCCTGCTAAGCCTGGAGTACCTGCACAGGCCCTTTAAACAGGCCTTTGTTGCTTCTTCCAGTAGACACAAGGGCTGAGGCAGCGGGTGAGAGAACTTCAGAATCACTTGGTGCTGGTTAGGCTGAATAACTGTGGTCATATACTCATCATAAGCAGTAACATCAAGGAGAGGCAAGTGTCATACGCTAAGGAGCCAGTCACTGGCTATCATGAGAGCAGGTACAGACCATGAACAGAGAGGGTGCTGAGCAGTCTGCATGGTCTTTCAGTGTCTCCCATCCAGTGCATGTCAGGCTTCCTACCAAGAAGCATGGCTCTTTAAGACCTATAAAGGGAAGCTTTCTTTTAAAAGAATGGTTGCCGATGCATGAGTCAGTGTGCAATATGAAAGTGCTGCTATGCGTATGAAAGAGTCATCGCTGCTGAAGTATAATCATAATGATGTTGTATTTGTCACAACTACGGGGATGTTGAGCGTCTTTCTTTTCATGTCATGTCTTTTGTGTTGAATCCTTATAAACAGGCACTCTCACCAGAGTACTGAGCTACATTACAACCTGCAGAATGCTGTGTGTAGCTAATGATTTTTGTATCTTTTGTAAGGTGAAATAGAAAAAAAAATGGTGTTGTAGGAAACCCCAAATTTTATAGATGTAAAATATTCTTTTAAGTTTTATTAGTTTGGGTATGGGATGTGGATGTGCAGACAGCAATTTCAAAAAGGACTATCAAGGGACACAAGATATAAATGTAGAAAGTCCTGAGTGGCTGAAGACAGAACATGAACCTCTGGTTGGTTCCAGAGTGATAATATTTAAATTAAAGCAGCAACAAAAAAGCTGATCAGTTATTAAGAACTCTAGCATTTTCATAAATAAGGATCTTTTGCTAAATATTAATGTAAAAGATTTAACTCTGGTATTTTCACAAGTGAGGAAATTTTGCTAAAAGTGATTGAAAGGATAAAGAAAACACCCTCAAATTGACAAGATCTTAAGCAGGCGCATTTTGGTGAGAAACCTTTGCTCTTTGGGCACGTGCTGTTCCTCACAGCTTCTGGTTGAAAGCAGATATATAGTTCAAAGATCACTGTGCTGTTTTACCAAAGATAAAACTACGTACAGACTTTATGTGACATTTAAGCCAAAGTGTCAACTTGATTGGTTGGGGAGCCACTGGGGAGATTAGGGAAGCACATTTTGTGGTGTGTGAGGTGGGTCTCAGAGGCGTGACTGTGGGTACTACATCTTCTCTTGGTCCCTTTCTCTCTGGCACTGTTTCCCCACCTGCTTCTCAGCTGCCACAAACTAAACAGCTTTGCTCTGCCTGCCTTCCACGATGATGTTCTGTCTTGGGCCATTGGACCATGGACTAAATCCCCCGAAATGATGAGGCAAATTAAACCCCTCCTTCTTTAAGTTCTGGGTGTTAAGTATTGTATCCAAATGATGGGGAAGTGGACTAAGATGCTTCATTATTTTTTTACCACATTTGGTAACGTTTGCAGTAAAGAATCCACCAATTAATTAGTAAACTCATCAACACTAGGCAAACTTCATAAATTTTTATAAACTGTACAAAGTTTTATGTGTTTATAACACATGGTAGATGTTTCCTTCCATCTCATTATGTGCAGGCAGTATAAACCAAATCAAATAAGGTTCACTTCTCAAACTTTCTGAAACTTGTGGATCACACCAAATATCCTCTATTTTTCTCTTTCAGGTATTAGCACATATCTAGATATTTATAGGGTAGACAGGCTCCTTTGTAAACAGAAACAAATTTCGTTACCCTAGAGACACATTCATGTTAGTTTACAGCTGCTGTACCTAGTAGAGTGTAACAAATAGAATAACAGCCACCCCCAAGATATCTTACATCGAAGCCCCAAAACCTGTGAGTATATCACCTTACCTGACAAAGGGAAATGAAGTCTGCTAATCTTGAGTTGGGGAGAGTGGGATTGTCCCCACACACCCAGAGTAATCACAAAGGTCCTTAAAATTGGAAGAAAAGTAAAGGGGGCCATCAAGAGTGTCAGAGAAATGTGGTGTGAGCATTCCACTGACATTCTTGATAGCTTTAAACATAGAGCCAAGCAATGTAGATTGTCTCTAGAGACCAAAAAGGCAAGGCAGTGGGTTCTCCCTGAGAGCTTCCAGGACACACCCCTGTCCACACCATGATTTTATCCCAGTGAGACCTATGTGATGCTGCTAGCTTACAGAGCTGCAAAATAATACATCTGTGTAGTCTTATACTGTTAACATATGTTATAGAGTCAAAGAATACTAATGCATAAAACATCAAGTGCTTCTACTGGGTGTAACTTTTAAATACAACATTTGAGTTCTGTTTTCTCACACACAGAGCAGGCTAGGAGATCTGTACTTCAGAGCTACAGCATATGCCAGAACTTCAGGATATCAGCGCATATCCAGAAAGCTGCCTGTAACTCACACACACTCCTATAGCCTTGCCTCCTTTGCATTTCATGGGTGGTGACATGGATGTACATACTAACATGGTCAAGGCAATTGCAAATACGCACATCTTTGAAATATATGTGTGTGTGTATTTGTGTGCACTTGTGTTAATGACCAGTGTTTTAGCAAAAAGAGGACATTAAAATGTTACCCAGAAAGGGTAAGTGGAATGATTCAGTTAACAAAATTTCTACAATTATATAAGGCTAAGAAGAACAAACTATTTAAAACATGTTATTAAAATTCAATCTAGATGAGCACCTGCTTACCTTTTTTATCATTTGCTGCAAAGCAGCACAGCTCTTGATGTTCCTGGGGAAAAATGGCAAGAGGGTGAAGAAATAAAGATAAGAGAGGAAAGCTGAGGTCAGGGGGAGCACTCTTTCCTGATGGGAGGAAAGGAACTGCCCAAGGACCGCAGAGCCTTATTTATACACTCAGGAGGTTGGTGTCACTTTCAGCCTCTCTGCCTAGCAGCCTGTTTGCAAGCTGGACCAGCTTGTTTACATGGCTGGAGGAACTCTCCGTGTTCTCTGGCAGATTTGTCTTAGCCCTGCAGTTGTGATTGATTTCCAGCTTCAGCCGCTCCCTACAATCATTTAAAATAAATGGTGTCAGCTTATCTACCTAATAAAACCAGAGTTAGAAATTTACACAGTCTATCTTAATTCACAAATGAGGACATAAACAATTGTGTATAAAATAACAAAAGATTTATGACATGATAGAATCAGAGAGAAGACACATCTCAGTTTTTACCCTGAAATTACCAAACCAGTTTGATTTTGCAAAGATTTAACTTGGCTAAAACAAACCCTTTCTACCTTAGATACCACATATTGAAACCACTTCAAAAATCCTTAAAGATCCTGGAGCATCTTAGCACTACTTTTTTCTTTGTCTTTGCTAATCTGATGTCAACTTGCAATTCTGTGCCTCACAATTTTTAACTTAGCAACCAGGGCCATTAATTTAATTCATTGTTAAACTTCTTTGCATTTCACATGGAAAAAAGCTTTTATGAGAGAAATATTTTTCCCAAAGGACCGACAAGTTAAAGTATTCTGAGGCTATGCTTTTATTGAAATGTTTTTAGTTCTCTTGTTGCAGTGTTATATATAGGGACTTAATTGTTTACCTAAGGCAATTAAATCAGGAGCTCCATTTATCACTTTCATCTGGAGAATATAAAGGTTACAGCAATCTCTTGACACAGAAAATGTTTATACACACATTTAAAAATCCCATCAATCTCTTGGGTGAACTGCAGGACTCAGGAGGAATTTATAACTGCATTTAACCCTATTAAACACATACTATTTTTGTAATGCTTGTTAAGTCTAATGTGGGTTGAACCAGGGCATCAATTTTAAAATTTAACACATTATTGTCAACACACAGTTTTCTCTCCCTGGCACATTTCTATGTTTCTATAGGGCTTTTCTAGTTTATAATTATTTATCTTCAAATAATTATATATTCCCAGGAAATTACCAAGATGGTACAGGAAGGCTCCATGTCCCCTTTATCCAGTTTTCTTTGAGGTCTACTTCTTATGTAACTATACTATGTTGAAATCAGGAAGAAAGCATTGTAATATGTGTGTACAGCACAATGTCATTCTATCACATATAGATTTGGGTAACTGTCACAGCCATCGAGCTATACTGTCAACTTTTCCATCAACCCAACTCTCTCTGCCCCACTGCCCCAAGCTTCTGGTGACCACTAACTTGTTCTCCATTTTTGTAATTCTATTATTTCAACGATGATGTATACATGGAATCTTACATTGCATACCCTATTCCAACTGGCATTTTCATTTAATACAGTGCTGTTGTGAAGGATCTGATTTGTAGCATGCATTATTCTTCTTTACTGCTGAGAAGTATTGCATCTGTTTTCTGTTAAAAAAAAAAAACAAAGCATTGTGCACTTGGAATTTACCTTATATTCCCAGAAGTCAGAGATCTCCAGACAACCAAAACGAGACATTTCCCTGGTCAAAAAGACATTCAGATTTGCTCAGTAACCAAAAGGTACCTTCTTCAGATGATCACCAATTTGGTCTATGAGCTGCAGAAACCAGTTTTAGAATACAGATCTTTTGCATATATTTTCTCCCCTTTGATGATAGGCTGTCAGTGTAAATTAGATATCATTATCATGCACAAGTGACTGGTTTTATGATAAATTAAGCTCCAGACATTTCCCAAAAGAGAGAGATAAAAAGTGTGAGCTACACTGCAGATAGAGGTGTGACTATCAACAGAGTGCTGGGAATCAATCAAGGACTGTAAAGAACTAGAGAAATATGACCAATCCACAGGAAAAGAATTGACCAAGAATTCTCCTTGAGAAAAGCCAGATAGCTGCCCTACTAGACAAAGACTTTAAGATAAGCTTCTCAAAAATACTTGGATAACTAAAAACAGGCACAGAAAAAGTCAAGAACATTTTGTATGAACAAAAAATGGAAAGCCAATAGACAGAAAATCTAAAAAGAAACCAAAAAATATATATATAACTTAAACAACAAAATTAACTAAAGGAATTCAAAGGCAGATGTAAGTGAGCAGGAATATGAAAGAATCAACAAACATAAAAGCAAGATAATTGAAATTATTGATCCTGAAAAATGATTAAAGAAAAGGAATAGAACAAAAGAGACATGTGGGACACCAGGAGGAAATTTAGAAGGAAAAGAGAAGAAAGGGGTAGAGAGATGATTACAAGAAATAAAGGCAACTTACTATATTTGATGAAAGGCATGAATATAAATATCCAAGAAGCTCAGTCAAATCCAAATAGGATGAACTTTAAGAAACTCATACCAAAATTCATTATAATCAAATTATCAAGAAGCAGAAATTAAGAGAAAATTTTGAAACTAGCAGGAGGAGCAAGTCATCATACACAAGAGATACTCGATAAGATTCAAGCAGATTTTTCATCAAAAACATAAAGGGTCAGCCAACAGTGGGGTGATATATTCACAGTGCTAAATGAAAAAAATCTATCAACCAAAAATTCCATATCCAGCAAAATGTTCTTCAGAAGTGAAAGAGAATGTAAGAGATTCCCGGAGAAACAAAAGCTAAGAAATTTCTTTACCGCTACAGCTATCTGTAAGAAATCCTAAAAGAAGTCCTGCAGAAATGAAAGAACAAAATTTTTAAAAATTTTTTAAAAAAAGAACACTAGGCAATAATTCAAAGTTATAAGACAAAATACAGACCTCAGTAAAAATAAGTGCATAGGCAATTATAAAAGCTAGTATTATTGTATTTAATAATTTCACTTCTTGTCTTCTGCATAATTTATGAGACCAGTATGTTTCAGGAAAAAAGTTATTAGCCTTTAAGACAATTTTATAGTAAGTTCAGTTTATAACTCCACACTTTGTTTTGTACATAATTTCAGAGACTAATACATTAAAAACAGAAATGATCATTTTGGACACATTATACAGGTGTGTAATTCTGTGACATCAGTCTCTGAAAGGATTACAACAGGACTATAAATGAGAAGGAGTTTTACGGCTTATTGAAGTTAACTTGATACAAATTCCAGTGTTACAGCTTTAGGATGGTAAACATAATACCCATAATAGCCTCAAAAGCACACACAGTAGTTACACAACATACAGAAAAGAGAATGAGGAAAGGATTAAAATATTTTAACATGTATTCCAAAAAATAGCTAAGAAGAAGAGACAGTTATGTGGAAAGGCACATGGAAAACAAATAGCAAAATGTAGGAAATTAAGTCCTTCCTTATTCATAATTATTTTAAATATGAATGAGTTGAATGCTACAAAGATGGAAATTTTTCCAAGTGCATTAAAAAATGATTCAACTGCATATTGTCTATAAGAAATTAACCTGAGATTGAAAGGTGCAAATGAAGTGACAGAGAAAGTGTATTTATACACCGCACTCGTAGCCACATTCTTCACTAAAGTCAAAACAGTCAACTCAGTTCCCATCCACAGATGAACACATGAGCAGGTGTACACATGCTTATACACCACAAGCGTGCTACGTAGATGAACCTTAAATACTTTATGCTAAGTGAAATAATCCAAAGACAGATACTGTGCGCCTCCATTTATATAAGGCACCGAGAATAGCCAAGTTTGCACACACAGACAGTAGAATGGGGATTCCTAGGGGAGATGGGGAGAAAGGGTCTTACTGATATGGGTATGAATTTCTGTTGTGCAAGATGAAAAGAGTTCTGGATATGATTGGTGGTTGTACAATGATATGAAAGTACTTAGCACCACCAAATGATATACTTAAAATGGGTAAGATCATACATTTTATGTGATGTGATTTTCCAGGGGGAAAAAAAGTTTTGAAAAATTTCAGAGCATCTCAGCAAATACTTGCAGATCTGTTTTAGCACCTCTCGAAATGGGGAAGCTCATCCTAGATTGGCCTCTATATGCTTACCTGATCTTTAAAAAAATAATCCTTTCTCTAATCAGTTTGCAGCATCTGAGTTTAGAACGGTACACAGGAAAGAGATCAAATGCAATCCATAATCAGAGTAGAAAAGGACTCAAATGGCTTCCCGGTTGTCCACCACCTTATAGAGCGCAGGTGGTAAAGCCGGGGCTCAGTGTTCCTGCCACCAGTCAGGATGCTGACAGCACTCATCAAAGCAGAAATACGCTTAGTCCAGAAATTGAAATAGGAACAGCCACAGATACAACACACAAACAGAGCAGTGGGCAGCACAAAGTTCTGCTACCCCAGCTTTCTCCCCATCACCTGGACCTTTCACACTTCCCAAGCCCCACGCATGCATCTTGGACATTTCCATCAGGCCCGCTCTGCTGTCCCCCACCCCACCTTGGCCACCTCTTTGTAGTCATGGGGCCTCATTGTTTGGGTCCTGGATTGTTCCAGTCACCTGCCACCTGGTATCACTGGCACGAGTCACGCTAGAGTTTTCAGTCCATATCATCCCCTTCTCTTATTGTTAAACAAAATTCAATTCAAAAAATTCAGAACAAGCACCACTGCTGCTTCAGGGGGCCTGAGCAGTTCCCTCTGAGACCTGCACCTCCTTGCATTTGCCAGGTGTTGCCATGGGGCAGACTCTGTGCTCTGCACTCCGCTATGCATCCCTGGAGGCCATGTGCCCACAGGGCCACTGCTGAGCTCCTGGGGACCTGGAAGTGCCTGGCCCCTGCCAAACCTCCAGCCTGTTCCTGCACCAGATCCCCAGAGAGACCGTGTCTACCTGCTGGTCCAGCCACCCCCATATTCACCTAAAAAGCATTCAACCTCTACCCATTCCTCTCTCAAAAATGAAAAATGAATCAACGCTTTGATTACCTTGGAGGTGTTTAGCTTTGAAAATAAAAGTTGGGTCACTCACCTTGCCCCCTCCTGCTGCTGCTGCTGCTGCTGCTGCTGCTGCTGCTGCTGCAGCTGCTACAATACAGAAGGGAATTAACTCCTTCTACCCAGGAGAAATGTCAGACTTGTGGCCCACAGGTGACTGCCGGTTGAGAGGACAGGGGAACCACAATTCTTAATGGGTGTCAAGAATAACTGTTTAGCTTCTTCTAGTGATTAGAAGTGTAGGGGCAAAGGAAACTCTCGGACATGGAAAGCTACAGGGACAAACTTCCTTGACAGTAGTAGTAGAGCTGATAACTTCCATAGGTGTTCAGAATAGAGAGCTTTATCATCAGTAAAGTAACTACACTTCTCCCACCTCCAACCATATTGTACTGAAATTTTCCTTCTTAATGCACCCAAATTCTCTTTGTAAATTAGCAACCTAATGTACCGCTCCCCTCCCTACAGACCAATCGTATATGTCCACCTCATCTATGAAGCCTTCCATAACATCCCCGATCCAGAAGGATGAATTTCCACCCGCCCTGAGCTGCTGATACGAGCACACTGAACAAGGTCATTTGTGCCTGTAGTCATTCTATGTTCCATATTTTCTTTTTTGCCCCAGTTAGTCTCAAAGCTTCTAAAAACTTGGAAGTAACTAAAAAACTTCCCTTGCTACCTAAAATTCCTGTGAAGATTCATATTCCAATGTGAGAAGACAGCCTTTTCCAGCACACAAACAAAGGTTTTTAAAACATTACGCCTTCAAAGTAATTAACAAACCTTGCCAAGAGGTCTTCTTCTTCCTTGGGGGATAATTTTACATGATTTGTTTTTTCCTGCAGATGATCAAAAATGTAGAGTGAAATGTATCTCTCTTGATAAATAGATTAGATGGAAGGTATCCAACTGTTAAGAAAATGTCAGTGAACTCCATTGGAAATATGAAGAGTAAACTACTTACAATGCGTTTCCCCAACTGTCAAGGTGTGGGAGGTCAACACAGTGAGAAATCCGGGTGCTTCACACTCTGTGGGCGCATGAGCAGAGACAGTGTTTGGACAGTGTCTACAGTGCAGGGGGCGGCAAATGGAAGAGGCTGCTCATGAGGGGGTGGCTATCACTGCCACCTGGAGGTTGCAGGGACATCTGTGTCCCATTCAGGACTCGCAGATAGGGAACCCATGGTGAAGCAACACATTCAGGCTTGTCTGATACAATTTTACTCGTGCTAAAAGCAACCCAGCTAGCAAATCCCACAGCCAGATCCTCTCCCTGTCCTCACTTTTGCTTCCAACCTTGGCAATGTCCAAGGTCACAAAAACAACCTTCCATCCCCGTCAAGGGTGTGAGTGTCCCCATATGCATAATGATTGAAATAGTTTTCAATCATGCTGTTCTTCCTCTATCAGTTCCCTTATAAAGACAAAGAGAGAAGAACACATCTTCTGACTTCTGTGCATTTCAAATTTGTCTTCTGACACCTCATGGGGGTTAATGAGCTGACAGAGTCACCAGTGTGCTGGGTGCAACAAAAGTAAACTCTTGACTAGGGCTGAGTCTCGGCTAATAACAAACAGTTAAAGCCAGTTGCACAGAGGGCTAGCCATGTAAAAGTATCTTCTCCAAACTGCTCTGAGTGCTGTCATTAGAAAATAAATATGCTACATTTGGGGATTTTCAGGCAAACCATTTTGTCAGACACTTCCTCTGCTATCATCAAGTGAATGAAGACACTTTTCTGTTTCAGTTATTTAAACATCAGCATTTTCTGTCCAAGCTAAAATAAGCCACCTAAACATAGGATACGAGCAGATCTCAAAATTACAAGGGCCTATGTTTTATTTATCACTGCCTACAATTAAGACATTGCCTACTCCGAGATGAGCCCTTTTTCCTGCCCCCAGGCACCGTGCACTAGGGAATTGAGCCGCAGAAGGAAATATCACTTAGAGATGCATTGGAGGTAAAATATCTCAAATAGCTTCTAGGAGCTAGCAGTAAGTGTCTACTTAGGGTAGGGGAGACAAGCAAGGGATTAAACTTTGTGTATTTTCTAATTCTACCCAAAAACATTTAAAAGCAGCCAACTTTGCTACAGGTGCTCATTTGCTTACTTGCAGAAGTAAATTAAAGGAACAGAATTGGGAGCTGCAGGTGGGATAAATTAATTGCCTTGTCGAACCCTTGGTAATGCCTAAAGTGCTTTGTAAACGAAAAGTACTCTATAAATATGCCACAGTAAGTACCTCTATCATTGAGAGTAACAAGATTAATAATGATAATGCGAATTAAGGAAGCAGAGTTGGATTTTATTTTATTATTCACACAAAGAAAAACATGCCATGTTAGTAAATGTTACATTACCGAGCCACACAATAAAATTCCATCGGAGAGACAAGGTTACCCGGATGCCAAGGACACCTTGTTAGATAGCATTTGTCAAGCTCTTCTTCACTGGCAGTGTTTCTCTTTGCTTTACAGTGGTCAGAACTCATGTACATGATCATGTTCCCCACATATTTGTGGTTTGACTCTTGCTAAATAATATAGGTCCCACTGTACTAGTTGGGAAGCTACTTTTGAGGGTTATGTTAGACTTGCTATGCATTTTCTGGACTTTTGTGACGGTATCGATCAAAAACTTACTACTGATAATTAACATCTGTTGAGCCCTGTGTCTTTGTTAATCACTGCATGTCAAATGTTTTCTGTACATGTGCTCATTTAATCTTGAAAATAATCTTGTAAATTAGGTATCATTGTCTTTCTTGCACTGCAGATAGGAAAAATACTAAGGCTTAGGAACACTGACTGATTGGCCTAGTGACTCAGTACTCATCTCTGGTACCATGACCCAGGCATTCTCTATAAGGAAACAGTCAACTCTCCACATCCATGGGTTCTTCATCCTTGGATTCAGCCACTACAGATCAAAAATACTCTTTAAAAATGGTACCTCTACTAAACATGGACAGACTTCTATTTCTTTATTTCCCAAAAAATGCAGAATAACAACTATTTACATTAATTTAACTATTAAAAACAATCTAATGATGACTAACATGTAAGGAAGGCTGTGTACGTGCCATTTACATAAGACAGTTGAGCACCCATGGGCTGTGGTGACCGCCGGAGTGAAGAGGTTCCTGGCACCCAAGGCCCATAGATACCACGAGGCAACTGTACTATTTTCTCTGTACTATGTGTGTGAAATCACCCTGGAGAACATTTAGTGGTGGGACAGCCTCCTGCCTTCTCCTTTCCTTTCCCTGCACTCATCTCTCCCTCTGCTCTCTTCCTCCAATTGGACTTCTCCTCAACTCTTCCCTTCATTTTCTTTTCCAAAGGCAAATACGCCATGCGAGACCTGGTCCACAGACTTCCTGGTGGGAACAATAGCAACAACGCAGCCAGCAAGGCCATGTCCGATGACACTGTGACAGCTGTCTGCTGCACCTTGCACGAAGTGATCACCAAGAACATGGAGAATGCCAAGGCCTTACGGGATGCTGGCGGCATTGAGAAGTTGGTCGGCATCTCCAAAAGCAAAGGAGATAAGTAAGTTACCTGCTGACTTTGTATCTCTTCATTGGTAGAGTTGGTTCTAAGTGTCCCTGTGCTTTCCTGATTGTGGGTAGCATTCTTGAATGTTCCTGGAAAACATTTGTCCCCATAATCAAGAGAAAGGAAATAAAGATGGTTTCCAGTCCTCCTGCCCACCATGAAAGCTGCTCTTACTAGTGATTTGGACCCGCTAAATAACTTAGGTCTTGGAGACAGATAGGTAGACTTGACATTTCAGCCTTCATGCTGATGTGTCCCTTCCACATAAAGGAGACAACAACTAGCTTAGCCTGGACGCATGAAAGCGTTCGGTTGTCATGGTCCCTCTGTGGCTCCAAGTCCATGTGCCAGTGGACCCCCATTCTTTGGTTCTGTGCCTCTTCAGCTCTGCACAGACTCATCACACAGGGGAAGGCAGAGTGTGGTGCACCCAGAAAGAATGCAATTCTAACCCAGCACACTTCTTACTAGCCATGAGATTTGGGGCCAATGTTTAATTTAATACGTCAGTATGGTCATAGTTTCTAATCTAGAAATGAGGGAGGGGTTTTCATAATGTGCCTCCTGGCATTTTCAGTATCTCAAAGAAAGAAAAGTCTGAAAGGATGACTAGAAACTTCAGGTAGAAAAGAGAGAGTACAGGGAAAGGGGGCTTTGGGACAAATGGAATAAAAAGAGATAAAACTGGCACCAAGTCATTGTACTACCACAAATGGGAATGCCTTCCAGCATGATTTAAGAGCCAGGTATTTTACTATATATAACTGAAAACTATCTTCACCAGCCAGGGTGCTAGTATATCAATGAGCTGTCAATTTCTACAGAAACCTTCACTAACCTTAATTAAATTTTGCCTCCTGGAGATTCCTCAGTGTAATCAAAGAAGATTAAAAGAGTAAACCTTTTGTTATCAAAGGTCTGTCTGCCTCTTGACTTTTTGGTCCCTGTTCCCCCATTCCTTTACATCTAAATGCTAAATAATTTTTCTTTTATTATAAAGACTGTGAGGAATGCACTTGGAGACTTTCTAGAAATTCAGTCTCATTACTCCTTTTAATTCACAATATTACCATGGTAGGATACAAGTTTCCTAGTTTCTGTTTAAGCACCCTGAGATTTCCAAATAGCTTCAATCAACAATCCAGCATTGAAATTTCAATACTTTCTTGTATCAAGTAGAGAATACTTGTATCAAGTATCCATTAAACTCATGCAATAAGTGTGCAATGTAGCTTCAGCTTAAATTTTACATGTGTATAACGCTATACTGTGTAGGAAGCCAGTTACATAGTTTTCTCCTTTATATAGTTTCAGTAAACCTGTGAGATCTCTAATTGTTTACTTGCTGTGAGCATTGAACATGAATACCTTAATACTTTTTTAAAAGCAAGAACACATAGACATGCAATAAGCCCATAGTCTACAAAATGCTCTATCATATCTGCCTATATTAACAGAACATTCAAAGATTCCAGTATTAGCCAGGTGCAGTGGCACACCCCTGTAATCCCAGCACTTGGGAGGCTGAGGCAGGAGGATCACTGTGTGTTCGAGGCTAACCTGGGCTACAAAGTGAGCTCAAGACAAGCCTGAACTGAACACTGAAACCTTGTCTCAAAAAAAGACAAAAGAAAAAAAAAGAGATTGCAATACTTTCTCTGAGTGTTAAGATGAGAGAGCCGGGGAGTGTTCGGCATGCACTAATTCTCTTTGACTCTGTGACTTGTTCATGTGCTAAGCATCACTCATCACTAAACGGGCCCCACAGAGCAAGGACGCTTTCATCCTCCCTGTGGTCACAGGAAACTATTTGGTAAAACTATTTAAAAACCCTTGGAAGAGGTGGTCTATGAAACACCAGAGTGTACGTCCATTTCTAATCCAGAAATAGCCCTGTTAGGTCTCACCCAAACTTCATTACTGCTGATGGCAAGACATTTTTCACTACAGACGATCTCATAAATATCCTTTAATTTGACTAAAAGATTTCTTTATGGAAGAGTCACTCTTTTGCAATGTCAACAGCCTGGATTTATGAGTTTAACAAGAAGTGATGAACAACATTAAATGAAGCATCTTTCTAGTTATATTCTTCTGCCTAGTTAATGGGCTCCATTTTCCCATGCGGTTTTTCTCTTTTTTATGTACTGATCTGAGGATCAAAACAAGGTTTTTATAACTTCTTGTTTCCTACCTACTCTTCAGTTTGGTTATTGCTTCTTGATGCTTTTAAACAAAATGAATCCAAGAGAATCACTCCAAATCTTAGCATGAAATTCACCATTTAGCACACAATTCTACTATGAGAGTAGGCATTGAGATTCCCATGGCCTTCTAGAAATATTTTAATAAAATAACAATTCCTTATTGAAAATAGAATTTTTGCCATTAAGGATGATTCAGTAACTGGAAATGGTAGGAATATCAAGTCATCCTAGTTAATTTATAAAATGCTTGCAAATATGTCCACTCTGAATTGCTCTTAAATATTTATTCAGAAATAAGTTCATCTCAAACTTGATTTTTACTTGAGATAGAATTGGAAAACATAGGTGGAAAAAATATATGCCTAGCTGTGGCTCCCCACTTCAATGTCCTGATACATTTGATTTCTAAATATATGCCAGCCTAGACATGCAGTGTGTTAATGAACCAGACTGGAGAGTTGACAGTCACAGCACGAGGACTGCACTGCTCTCTGTAACTGGGGAACACAGTTACAGTGGGACTGGGGTCCTGGGACGCTGTGGCTGGCATGGCTGTGTTGAACAGCGGTGAGGAATCGCACCCACTGGCCCAGGTTGACAGGACCATTGATGATCAGGCATTGTGTAATTGTTATTAACTCTCACAGGAGTCTCATACGCACCATTTTAAAGTCTGGATAATTTATTCTTTCCACATCACTTTAAATACCCATTATGGACATTCTATCATGTCTACCTGTCTCAAGAAGACACTTTTCATTTCAACAGTTGTGCAGGAAATAGTACTGAATGGGTCACTGTATTTTGTCATAAGACAGAAGAGCTATTAACGGTTTCAACTGTTACTTGTCAGTAAAGAACTGTGTTTTGTGGTTTGGATTATAATCACTTGTCACATTAGAAACACTCAATTGTTCAAGTCCTTCAGTCAATAGTTACTTTCTTTTCCAGTCGAAGTTTTTATAGTACTGGTCCAAGTGATGGATCAAAATGAAAGTGTAGAAGCAAAGTAATGTTTCTTTGACCTTCACATGTTATTATACCACAATGATGTATTGACATTGTAATTGAGAGGTTAAAACTTGCTATTCATTACACACTCATTCTCATTCTGTTTTGTAACTAAACAAGAAATAGAAACAAAAAACTGTATTGTGACAGCAGAATTCTGTATGCTAAATGTTTCAAGTACACCGTCACTACCTGAATACTAATAGATGTTCCTCCGGGGTTGTGTGACTATTGTCACAGACAAATCTCCAACTAACAATGATAAAATACAACAAAACAGAGCATTTAATCTTTGTTCAGTATTGATTGTATAAGAATACAATGTACCTTTATCTGTACCCAAAAAAGTTCTAAAATTAAAGGAATTTAAAATTACATTTGGAGCATGATACTATCATAAAATTTGAAACAATTTCACAACCATTCATTTTAGTAAAATAAAATAATGTTACCTTAATATAGCTAATCTTCCCTAGAGAAAATAATGAGGTTTATGAGAACTGCATTTTTTTTTTCTTTTTCAAATACTTGGTATAGCTAATCAAGCCAAAGTTGATTTCCATCTCAGAAATAGTGAGTGACAGTTACTATTGCCCTTCAGTAAATGGTTGAAGCCTTGGACTGAGTGGGTCTAAATCACAAAGACGAAGAACCAAGAAAATTGCAGGCAGTTTAGGAGCTGTGGATTGGCATTCCATGATGTCATTGCAAAATGTACATCCTTGAAGTGTGCATTTGCTCTGACTCTCAGGTCCAACCTCAACCTGACCTGTCTACTGTCTGCTCACTTTTTATTTCAATGGCTTCAGAGCTATGTGATACATTTGTTACCTTTATGATTCTTCATGTTGCAGTGACAGAGTTGAGCAACTGCCAGCAAGAACATATGACCCCCAGAGCCATGACTCCTTACTATCACAGTAAAAGTGAACTGGCCCCAAAGATAGACCATAATGTCAGTGGCAGTCATACAACTGTGCAGCTGATTGTGAAGCCACAAAAATAAAGAATTTCCATGTACTTAATAGCACCCATGACCACTAGTCAAAGTAACTTCCAACAATCTGATTGCATAAAATCAATATGGATTTATTGGCCTAGTCTCTGTTTTGAGATGCAGATTGATCCTAAAGCACAGAGCAAAATATTTAGATGTGTTTTCATGGGGATTTCAAAGATGTGTCTTCAAGAAACTCTATCCACATTGTCTTAGTTACTTTTCTCATTGCTGAGACAAAATACCTGAGGCCCAAAATTAAGGAAGGAAAGGTTTACTTACCTCACAGTTTGTGGCAATTTCAGTCCATAATCAGCTGGCTCCAAGGCAGAGTGGCACATGGCAGAGGGGCAACTATTCATAGTGGCAGAAGATAGCAGAAGCAACAACAGCAAAAGGAGAGTAAAGAAAGAGAAGACTCTTTCTGTCCCTTATATTGTATGTAGGCTACCCACCCTAGGGTGAGTGTAGCACTCACATCCATAATCCCAACACTAGACAATGAGTCAGTTACAAACTCTAGATTCAGCCACCTCCAAAAATCCCCCCCCCATGATTACATGAGGCTTTGGGGGAACATCCAGACACAAACCATAAACATTCCATCCCTGGCCGATCAAAGACTCAGGCACATCCCTTTATGCAAAAGACATTTTGTCCATCTCCAAGAGTTACCAAGGTCCTAACAGTTTCAGCACTGCTCAAAAGTCCAAGTCCCAAGTCTCCTCTGAGATGTAAGGCAAACTCTTAGCTGTGAGTGCCTGTACAAATGAAAAAAAAGTTAAACAATTTCAACATTCAGTGGCACAAGATAAACATTTCTATTCCAAAAGTTACCAACAGGGGATACAAAGAATTGGGACCAAAGCAAGTACAAAATCCAGCAGGACAAATATTAAGTTCTGTAGCTCCATGTGGAACATCCAAGACAATCTGTGGCAAATTGTGAGCTTCAAGGGGCTTGTGCAGTTCCACCCCTACAGCACTTCTTGTTGTTACAGCTCCCACAGCTTCTCTCTTGGGTTGGCTTTGCTTCCTCCTTGCAGGTTTCCTCAGATAATCTATGTTTTTGACTTTTCTAAACTTCTAGGGTCTCCATTGCACCTTTGGCTTCTCCTTCACAGCTTTACACACTGCCCTCTCAGGAGCACACTGCCTGGCTCCCCAGACCTTCCTTTGAAACCTGAGTGAAAGCCATTTTAACCTCAGAACTCTTGCTATCTGCATGTGCCTAAAACCAGTGCCACATATATGATGCCAAGGTCTGCTGCCAGCTGGAGCAGTAGCCAGGCCTCCTTCTCTCTTGGCTGTAGGGATCCAGTGCCTGGATTGCTGAGCACACTGAACCTGATTCTGAGGAACAAATTTTCTATGCCACTGCCATTCTGGAACATGGCAAAGCTGCTGCCATGCTGGAGCACATTGCTGTGCAGCTTTCTTCTCAAAGCAGCCTTTCACTTTTGCAATTTTGAGGCTGCAAAGAGTGGAGACTTGCTGCTTCCTGTGATCCAAGCCATTCTTTCTACTCTCCTGTCCCTTCTCAGCAATAGAGATCGCCTCAGCTCTATCTTTGCAGTCCACAGCTTTACTAGACCTTCTTTTCTGGCCAAACTCAGAACATTTTCAGTCATTCTGCTGAGCTCTGTGCTGTTGATTCTCAGCATAAATCTGGCTAAAAGCCCCCAAAGTAGCATCAACATTGCCATGGTCTCAACATTTGACTGCCTTGAAATTTATTCTGCCAGATTAATTAGTCCATTGCCCTTAATCTCAGTCTCAGGCAAAGTCTCTGGACACTATCAAAATGCAGACAAACTTTTTGTCAAACTATAACATACATAGTCTGGAGTCCAGATGTCTGGAGTCTGCAGTCCTTCCCAGCAGATACCTCCTGAGCCTGGTCTTTACTGGCAGGATTTCTATCAGCTTTCTGGTATTCTGGGCTCTGACCAGAATCTCCCAGACAGAACAGCCTAAGGTGTTCCAGCACTATTTTCAGGCAACGTTTCCAAATCTTTCCAAATTCTTCATGCAAGCCATTCCCAAAGACCCCTGAACCACATAGTCACAGCAATGATCCCACTTCTCTGGTACCAAATTCTGTGTTAGTTACTTTTCTCTCATTTAGCTGAGACAAAATACCTGATGCCCAAAGTTAAAGAGGGAAAGATTCATTTAGTTCACAGTTTATGGAGGTTTCAGTCCATGATCAGCTGGCTCTAAGGCAGGGTGGCATGGCTCAGGGGCAACACTTCAAGGCAGCAGAAGACAGCAAAAGCAAAAAGAGAGAAATGGGGGGACAGAGAGAAGACTTTTTCTGTCCCCTATATTGTATGGGACAAAACGCACCCTAGGGAGGGTATAGCACTCACATCCATAATCCCAGCACTAGACAATGAATCAATCACACACTATAGATTCAGCTGCCTCCAAAAAGTACCCCTGAAGGACTGCATGAGGCTCTGGGGGGCACATCCAGACACAAACCATAACACTTATTTCTGCAACCTTGATTTCTCACTTGCACTTTGGACCAGAGGACTGATCTTAAAGTGCCTGTAGGGCTTTGTTTGTAGGCACTTACACCCATGCCCTCCTCTGCTTGTGTGGGCAAGTGTCTGACATTTGTGTTCTTGTGCTTGGGCTCAGTAGCACTGGAAAACAGGTCCCTGTGACCGCATAGGTGTGTAGAACCAGCCCCATGTGCACTCTCGGCTACAGGTGGAGCAATGGATGCCTTTTCTCTTACTGCCAGGTGTTATACAGTATGCCATCAGAATTCCTGGATCAGGCCCTTAATCACTATTTTGTACTTCTTTCTGATCCATTTTGTAATCAAATACTACTTCTGCACTCTAAATGCCACTGCTCTTGTGATTGCATTTTAAAATTCTTTGCCAAACTGCAGTATCTTTCTGTCTCTCACCCTGATTGTGTGCTGGTAGGAACAGGGATGGGAGATGGCAGGACAGTGCTTCTGAAAGAGAAGGGCCAGAGACGCCAGGGTGGGGTGGGGCGGGGCGGGGTGGGGTGGGTGGATTTTGACATTTGCAGACAAGTCAGTGTCCGTGTCCGCCCAGCCACCACACACTTTCTCATGTTCTCTGTCTTCTCTTTGTCAGACACTCTCCGAAAGTGGTCAAGGCTGCATCTCAGGTCCTCAACAGCATGTGGCAGTACCGAGATCTGAGGAGTCTGTACAAAAAGGTAGGTCTG
Source organism: Chinchilla lanigera (assembly GCF_000276665.1). Classification (NCBI taxonomy): domain Eukaryota; kingdom Metazoa; phylum Chordata; class Mammalia; order Rodentia; family Chinchillidae; genus Chinchilla; species Chinchilla lanigera. The sequence goes on along the minus strand of NW_004955426.1, from coordinate 679,980 downwards.
CTTCACCTTTGAGGCTTACGAGCTGCACAGGAGTCCTGGGTCCCAAGATATAGCATGTGACCACAGAGAGAGGCATCACAAATGCAGAGCGCACGGGGCAGACAGCGCCGTGAAACAGCAATCAGCGAAGAAGCATGAATATATTAATTAATTAGTTAATTAATTAATGGCTCGCTATGCGTCCCCTACATACAAATGCAGACCCATGAGCCAGGAGCCTTCTGGATGGAGCAGATCCATACTCATGAGAAACTTAGCCAAAATTGTCTTGTTGGCCTAAGGGACTGTGGTTTTTAATTTTTAACTAACACAGAATTAAGTATCTATAATATAGATATTTATGGGGTGTAGTGTGATGTTTCAGTACATGTATTCATTGTGTGATGATCAATTCAATGTATTTCATTTGTCTGTCATCTCAAACATTTATCATTTCTCTGGGTGGAGAAATTCGAGAGCCTTTCTTCTAGCTATTTGGAAATGCATGCTACCATACTGTTTCCTATACTGAATCATCATATAGAAGTGAAATAGGCCTGTTTTCCTGCGCAGCAGTACTCCGCTGCAGGCTAAAGAGTAATAATGATGCGGGGGGAGGGGGGGAGTAAAGCACCAGCAAGTTTCAGCAAGTAATTCTGGAGATGAGACAGAAAGATTACAAAAAGCAATTCAGGAAGTTAAGAAGTGTTGCAGCCCCAGAATATTAAGGAGCCCCTGGCTCCTGAACTTCACCACATCGCTGTCCAAAGGGAAAGAGACGGTGGCCCAGAGGCCACTATAGAGCACCGAGAGGCTGGGCAGATGTTCAGTGCACGCGTGCAACCCAGGCAAGAATTCACATCATGCAGGGAGGATTCCTCATCCCCACCTTGTTCAAAAATAAAGTCAAGACAGAAATGCCAAACCTAGAGATCTGAGTTCTGCACTTCATCTCCAAATGCTGCTCAATAAAGGATGGATAACTTTTCTTCTTTGACTAGGAGGAAGGAATTATTTAACAAATACCTCCCAGAGGCTTTTGTTTTGCTGTTATCAGGCTAGCAAGCATGGGCAGCTTAAATGTAAGTTGATAAACAGTGGTAGAGAACATCATGCGTACACAAGGGGTGGCGCCAGGATTCAGGACTTTGGGGCACAACCACAGCCCCAAACACCTCTTTGCTGCCACCAGGCTGTGTGGGGGGAAGGGAGAGCCAAAGCGATTGCTGACTGCATCCTAGTCCTCTAGCCCTGACTCAAACCAACTCCTTGGGCAGCAATGTGGGGCCACATCGTAGGGAGAGAGACATCTTACCAGCGGAAAAGTTTGTCTTCTTCTAAGCCAATGGGGAAAGGTAAATAATAACTCACTCTACTAAGTCCTATACTTCTAGATTTGCCCAAGAGCCCTCCTGCCTCCTTAAGCATTCATTACTTTGCACGTTAAGGTCACAAAGTGTCATATAAATATATGTATTTCTCTTCCAAAGTTTCCCTGTTCCATAAGAGGTGGTATGTTCAATTGAAGCAGAGACTGCAAAGAGCTGCCGTCAAAGTAGTCTAAACTGATCATGTCCTTTTCTGAAAATTTTGCATGTCATGATGAGCAAATGTTTCGGGTTCTGCTCTACTTTGCTTGAAATTCAGATCTCAGCATCCCTGCTTAGTTCCTTCTTGGGCTCCGCCAGAAGGCAAAAAGGTCTCACCCAGGAAAGGGTATTTGGGCTCCACAGGCAGCCAGACATGAGGCCTGTGCTGTAAATTAGAAGGGAGCTGGAGGTTCTGCCTCAGTGGCCCCAGAAGCTTGAGGAAATATTGCTGCCTCAAAGAAAGCACTTTCACATGGATCCCAGATTCCTCTTTACTGAAATGCACCTGCTCATATTTCTGTGCATGGGAGGAAAACCGCTTTTAGCGACTGCACGCTATTTGTTGAGTTGTAGAATGATTTTTCTACTTTAGTTTTTTTTCCCCTATGTTGGTAGTAGAGTTCAAACTGTGTGATTGTCTTTTCTTTCCATGAAAATAAGAATGTGCTGACAGGAATTTAATGGAACTAACATGCAAGAGCTACAGATGATTCAAAGTGGGCTCTATGTGAAGATTCCAGAAAGATGGGCTGGGGAACTCAGTGGTGATGTGTTTAGTTGACCTGTGATTTTAAAACTTTGAGAAAGAGCTGTTCTTGATCATTTCCAATTAACACAGTTGTGAAGTGAAACAAAGACCCTTGTGCCTGGTGCCATAAGTATTGCTAATAGCAAAGCTCAAAACTCAAAAACGTTCTCCATCTGGAAAGTCCTTCTGTAGGAAAAAAGTTCACTCAGCCTCATGAACTGTTTTAAACCATCGAAGTAGATTTCCTCTTTGCTCTTCATCTGCAATTTACGTACTATTGAAAAATGTCTGATTCAAGCCTTTTAATTATGCATACTTTACATCTATTTGTTAAGCACCTATTATAGACTTTGCAAAGGAAGAGTTCGTAAGAAAATCTCAAACGTGAAAGCAGCTACTGTGGGTAAAAATGAAAGATGGTGCAATTACTGGCAACTTGATTAGATTCTAAATTATACCCTTCAGGTTGGGTGTCCAAATGGTTAGTTTGCCTGCGCTGAAGGGAAACACTCTCGAGCTGCACAGAAAACATGTAAGATAGTTTATCTAGATCAGTAAAGAAACTTCCTTTCTTTTTTTATTGTGACTTTTGTAAAAACAAGGCAAGCATACCACAGGCCCCAGAATGGACATTTCTGCAAGCATGCATTGAAGGAAGGAAAATCATGCTGCCAAATCTTGAAGAATGCTCACAGTGTGCGTAATTCAAAGGTCAAAGATAAAGGCATTGTGGTCAGGGAACGCAGAAGGGGAAGTGGAAACGGAAGAGGTGGCAGGACATGCATGAGAGAAATGGGCTCCATCCTAGGCCCAGCCACAGAGGGCAGGGAGGGACTCACGATGTCAGCTTGGCTACTGGGTGTTCCTGGAGAGACACAATGTCCACGGGGATGGCCGTGCAGGTGCGTATAAAACTGTGGCCCATTCCCGATACCTCCGGAGCCCAAACGCACTTGTGTTACCTGAACCTTCAACTTGAGTGAGTCTGGGCCTTCTGAGTTTGTTCTCGCAAAGGGACATAAACAATTGCAAAAGAAACTTGTCCCAGACAAGCAAAAAAAATGCATCAAATGTTTTGGTGAGTAGGTGTAGATAAGCACAAAGAGAGCTATAAAATGTCTTTGTCATCTTTAAGGGAGGTTTCCTAAAGAAAAGGCACATGTGGCTTAGGAATGGGTGGGACTCAGGGCTGAAGGATGAAAGAGGAGATCGACAGTGCTTGGCACTTTAGAGCCTGAGACTTATAAACAAGCTCACTGACAAAACAAGGTGTTTATGAGTTACCGAGGTTGGGATGGCTGCGTTCAGATAAAGAACATAAATTTGATAAGGGGCATAGAAGCAAAAGATACAGAAATTATTGTGTACAAATCGCTATGCTGTATCTTAATTATCTGTACTAGATCACCAAGAAATGGATTGGTTCAGACAGAAACCAAGCTACTTTAATAAAGAAACTCAGAACATAGACTCGCCGGCTAAACAGGCATCTTTGATGAGGCTGCGCCTGGCCAGCAGGAGGCGCTGGACCCGCAGGTGGTTGCTCTTCCCGCTGGTAGATGGTTCTCATCTAGACCGTGGTGTCTGACTCTTCCTCCTCTCATGCCAACCCCTGGGGGAAGAGGGAGTGAGCAAGGAAAGAGGGTGCAGAAGCTGCCAAAGTCCTGCTCGCACCCAGGGGCAAGAACCCAGCCCCAAAGCCTTGCCCAGCTCTGCAAGGGGCCCAGGAAATGCGAGCAGCCGTGAACCCTGTGTGTGGCAGGAGGAGAAAGGGCCATCTCTGCTCCATGAACCATTTCCTTTTGCTAGAATATGTCCAGCACCAGGAGCAAACATGCCCTAATGGGGCATCTTATTCCACTGTAGAGGGGCTGTGATTAGCCAGAACGTCTTACTGTACTAAGCACAGATATCGTGAGCTGTAACTTCTGCCTCCACAACCATACCAGACAAGGCTGATTCGTCTGTGCCGGCCTTCCTGGTTTGGAAGGGGCTCAGCGAAGTCATCCCTTCTCTAGGCCAGGCATACAGAGTCCTAATCACCGGCACGGCCGCAGCCATCACCACGGCGGTGTTTTGTCCTGCAGGCAGGCAGGGTCAGCAGCAGCTGTGGTTCAGTGTGTCCTCCCCGAATCAGTAGAGCCCTCTGTATTCGTGTGAACTACAGGAGAAGGGAACACTATGCTTCCTGGTGCCAGGCACTCATCTGCCAGGAGAGCTGGTGATCAGGCCAACGCCTAAAAGCCGGGCAATAGTATTTACGGGAAGGACAAGGAGCACAGGACTTCAAAATCAAATGGCCCAGAGACCAAGGCCCAGCCCTGCAGCATGATCTTGGGCAGGTCACTTGGACACAGAGCCCAGCTCCGAGCAAGGGTCAGGCACAGGCAGGGAATGTTTGGTTCTCCAGGTGTCACAGCCAGTGTTCGGAGACGTGCTGGGCGTTTGTATCCAGTTTCCGGTACCTGATGAGCAGCCACTACTGATGCAGCCTGCAGGAAATTGCTTACTCTCTTCAAATGGTGTGTGGCCAGCCGTGCGCCTGCAGAATCTTCTCCCCAGGCAGCCGGACGTGCACTCAGCACCCTGCAGGCTCCGTGCACCGCATCTTCCCTCTGCTCCATGCATCCGTTACTCAAGCCCCCGCACCACAGAAGCTTCATGCCAGCCACAGAGAGCTGGGCGTCTCCCCCAGCCCTGCAGGCCCCTAATGGTAAAAGCTACAACCCCTGCCTCACCGAGGTGCTCTTGATCTTCTCAGGTGGATGCTTTGTAACTGGGAATTGGGCGCTTGTAGGAGTCGCTGCTGGTAATCCACGTTTTCTCGTCCATTCGGCTGACAAACACTGTCCCTGCCGTCCTGTCCTGAGCAGCCTGAGGTTTGGAGATCAGGGTTTCATTTTGTCGTCAGCCCCTCGCTGTGCACTGCTACCATGTTTTTTGAGGGACCTGGAAGTTTGGTGGTTTTGGGGGACTCTTTTTGATTTTGTCTCTTAGTTTTTATTCTTTTTTTTTTAATTTCAAAGAGACAAACAGGAAACAATTTCAAAACAAGATGACAGGAAATTAACAGCAGTTATCATATTGCATATGGTTATCTTCAAAGTAGTTGCTCAGATTACCAGGTACAGGCATGCAAGATTGATCAAACAGTATAAGCGCTAACAGTTCCTTTCAACGAACTGATAGAAATTAGCAGTACGGTTATCTTAGCTATCTTGTGTACATATACATATCTTTTTTCCCTTCCTTCTTTTTCTCCTTTCCCCCACCCCAGCTGTTCTTTCCTTTTGAGCAGTTTCTTTCCCTTTCACAATATCTATGGTACCTTTGGGTCTTATTTACTCTTTCAGGTTTTTACACTAGGGAGACAATACGATGTTTGCACATATGAGTCCGATTTATTTTACTTATGAGTATGGTCTCTAGTTGCATCCATTTACCTATTAAAAGCCTCGAGTTTATCTTTCTTTATCACTGAGTAGTACTCTGTTGTATAAAAACACCACATCTTTTTTATCCATTCCTCAGTTGATGGGCATTTGGCATACCTCACAGATCTAGAGAAAGCATTCCTAAAATTTGGGAACCAAAAGAGGCCCAGAAGAGTTCTTCCTTGTATTCATCCATGTCTGCAGCACGTAAAGACTTCATTCCTTGCGTGGAGTCAGCGCACTTCACAGCACATCTTCATTCTCTTTTTCTTGTGCCCCCCACAACTCCAACTCCACCTCTTGATCCCTTCCCATTTGAGGAAGGTCTGTCTCTCTACATCCTATTATCTATCTTTTATTTTGCTCTTCCTTTATGTTTTAGGTTTCTCATATAAAAGAAACCATGCAATAGTTAAGCCTGTGTGTCTGATTTATTTCACTTAACATCATGGTCTCAAGGTGCACCCATTTTCCTACAAATGATGCAAGTTTATCCTTCTTTACGGCAGAGTAGTACTTCATTGTGTGTAAGTAACACATTTTCTTTATCCATTCATCAGTTGATGGGCATATAGGCTGCTTCTGAGATTTGGCTACTATGAAAACTGCTAAAAACATGGGCATGCATGGATTGGTGTGGCATGATGTCTTTACCTCTTTCAGGAAGATACTCAGAAGGGGAATAGTTGGGTCAAACTATTAGAATTTGAGGAATATCCGTACTGATTTCCACAGCCATTATACTAGTTTATGTTCCCGCCAACACTGTAGAAAGGTTTCCTTCTCCTGGAAGCCTCGCCAGCACTTGTTATTATTTGATTTCTTGATGATGCCCCTCCAAGGAAGTCCCACGTATACCCACACCTTAGCCTATTTAAATCTCCATTCTCCCAGCACTGCTGATGTCATCTCTTCCGAAATCAGCTTTCTGACCTCTCCTTGGATCTGAACTAAGGTCACTTCTTACTAATCTGAAATAACTACAGAGAAGATGAGATTGAATGGATAACTTTTTAACAGTACTATTTCGAAAGAATGACTTTTAAGTGCTGTGAATATATTTTGGACCTAGAGCTAAAATGCTGCAGCATGTAGTACTGTAGTATTTAATGATCGCAGATGATATATACATAACTTTTACTAGAAAACAATTCATTTTCTTTGTTCAAGTATTTATCCTAGGAGAATTTTTACTAGGGACTTATATAGGAAGTCATTTCTCCATAAAAAATACTATCTCCCAACTCTAGTACAATCAGTATCAGTCCCTAAAGAATAATGTTGAAGAAGCAGCACCATCATTGGTCATTAAGGAAATTAAAAAGGGCTTCCTGAGAGAGACGTTATGTGTGCTAGGAAGTAGGAATACAGAAAATGAAAATAACCATACCTGTGTCTTTGGCAAAAATAGATGCTTTTAACTTTTAAAAAAGTCATAGTTTTTAGATTATCTCAACTGCTTCGATTATTTCAAAAACTTCAAAATTCTACTTTTGGATCCCAGAGTCTTGTAAAGATACTATCCTCAGCTTAATGACATGGAAAATCGAAATTCATCTCAACCCCAACAAACACGGGTGGCTGTTGGTCTTCATGAGGCATTTGGCCCGTGGCTGATTTAGTGGACCTTCCTGAACACAGATTTGGTAACAGGCCTTGGTTTTCAAGTTTGCATGGCCCATTTTCCTTTGAAAGCATGATTTACACAGTAGCCACCTAAAATGTAAGCTGGTTTAGCACTTGCTGTTGTTCATCTAGAGAACGTGCTGTCTTTTTAGTGTATGTCTGTGATACCCAATAATTGCACTGGTGATGAGAAATGGACGCACGTCACATCTTGTTCATCTTCCCATCACCTGTCCCCCGCTTCCCTGCATCCCCTTCCCTTCTCCACAGTCTGCCTCCTCTTTCCTTCCATCCCTCCACTATTTCATACTTATGCTTTGGGTTTCTCACATTATGGAAACCGTATGATATTTACTCATTTATGTTGATTAATCTCCCGTACCATTATGGTTTCAAGATCCATCAATTTTCCTACAGATGACTCATAGCTATCCTTTATGGCTGAGCACTGGTCCATTAAAAGGTTTCTGTATTTTATGGAGAGGTTACGTTCACAGCCAAAGAAGAGGAAGGTCCCAAAATTTCTCATCTACCCCCACACACCCCCGCTGCAGTGCCCCCTATTCTCAGCAGGCCCTCCAGAGCAGTGTGTTTAGAACAGTCGACCTATCATAGGGCTACATGTCTGAAGGTCTCAGCGTTTCACTGAGTGATAGACCCTTCCTGCTTATAGACGTTCACCTTAGACTGGCTAACTAGGTTCCCTTTCACCTCCCATGACATCTTTCTGCTGTGTGACCTATTCTTAATAGGTTCTAATGAACACCCCAGCTCCTCCCCAGAGCTTCTTCTTGTGGTGGCTTCCACTTCCACACCCATGATCTGGCCTCTGAGTCTCAATGTGACTTAGCCGGTGAGGCAGCTCCACCCACCAAAGCCTGTTGGGAGCTCCTGAGGGTTTCAGAAATAGCCACAGCACTGACCTGAGTCCTCCCATGCCTTCTCAGATGCTGCCATGAGACCCTTCTCAGGGTGGCTGCCTTAACAGACAACCATAGAGCTTTGGGTACGAGGAGCCCTGTTTTGCCTTTAGAGACCCAGACCGAGCCAGATGGGATCGAGGGGAAGGGGTAGCAAGAAGCTTCAGGGCACCAAAGTAAAAACTGCATCTGCGTGTCAGATGCTGAAGGAAGGCAAGTGGAACTGAGGGGACACGGTTCTGTTCTTCCGTTCTCTTCCTTCTCCTTGGGACGTGTTCCTAAAACCATGCTAAGGGGACCCTGTACGTTCACCATGGCGGGAACTAGGCAGTGTCTGTTGTTAACTGTAGATGGCTTTTCCAGAATGTAAGTTATGTTACTGAAGCTCAATTATTTTGTTCCAAGAAAACTCAAAGTCTTTAGAGAGAACAGAATCTCTCCAATATCTCTGAGAATTCAAATTCATAGCTCACAAAGGTGAGGATCCAACCAAAGACAGACCAAGCATCCGAATCAAGTCCTTGGTGACAGTCAGCACCGTTAAACACTCCATTACCTCTCCCCCACCTTCACTCACAGCCTGGTGTGTGCAGGATTGTGCCCCTCCCCTGTGAAATGTCGCTGTCTTGCGTGATGAGCTGATGTTTCCCAGAACTCCAGGCTGGAAACAGTAAGGTTGTGTTCCTCTAAATAACGAGATCATGGGGCTGGGGATTTAGCTCAGCGGCACAGCGCCTGCCTGGCAAGCCCAAGGTCATGAGTTCAATTCCCAGTACTGGAGAAAAACCAAAACATAAATAAATAAATAAATAAATAAATAAATAAATAAATAAATAATGAGATCATATTGCTATTGCCATTTTGATGCATGAAGCAGAGCACAAAACTAATCTCTAGATGTCCTCCCATTTATTGTCAGGTAGGACGGACTCTCGGGTTGCCCAGACCCTTCTGCAGGTGAATAATGACCTTCTGTAGGAGCAGAGTCGTGCCCTTCACAGCCTGTCTCACACGGGGCTCTCTTTTCTTTCTGCCCTGTATTCATTGCATTAGCTCTCACCAGCGCCAGCCTGGAAAAAAAAGAAATCAATAAGTAATTATGGATAGGTAAGGAGATACCTGTGGATCTCTCCAGTGTCCACACCATGGAGATGAGAGCGTGAGTAGAGCGATGTCATCTTTCACTGTTGCAGGAGACCAGCCAGGGTACAGATGATACGGCCTCCTGGTCCCACAAACTACAGTTACGGGCCCGTGTTTAACATGCCATCACAGCCTCTTCTGCTGGACATACTCAGTCCCAATGAGCACTGGAAATCTATTTTGAAATGTGGTCAGGGACAAACATAATGAAAATCAAAATTCAACATTTTTAATCACCAAGCTTTGCAGTAAGCAGAGCAAGAAATACTTTGTACTTCCCTTAGCCTGTTACCATTTTGAAAATGAATAGATTTTACTCTCTGTGCATCTGAAATAGTGATGGAAAAGGAGCAAATCCTCTCTAGCAATAAATTGAACTTCTAAATGTAGAGCTGCCGTTTTATCCAGGAACTTGCTTGCCAAGAATGTATTAATCTTTTTAATGTGATGATTAGGAAAACTTAAGGACTTTAAGCCAGGTTCTACAGCAACCCCATGGCAACGTTCCTAAGTGTGCCTCCTCAAGTGTTCTCTTCTCTAAATCCCTTGATGTCAAGTTGGAGTAGAAAATAAAAAGGCGGAGGTTAAACTCAGCTCTGGTACTTTCTCCTCCATAAATCTAGGCATTTACTTGTTGATGCTTGTATTGACAAAAAAGGTCTTCCTTGTCTTTCTTCACAAGGTCCCCTGACCTCACAGGCAATTCTCAGATACTCATCCTATGATATCTGTCCAAAAACAAAAGTACAAATGGGAAGAGAAGCAAAAATCAATTGTGCAGAAGTGGAAATCGATGTGCATGGCAGTTGCTAAACAGCAAGTGACTAAGTTATAGCTATTGCTGGGACAGAGCCCCGAGTCAGAGGAAATCTGTGAAAGGGGTCCCATTAAACACTTCCTCTGTTATTCTGTTCCATCACAAGGCCTCGCTTATAGCAGTTCTAGGTTTACTCTAGAGACAAAAACATTTTCAAAAGGGATGGATGGGGAGGTAGAGCACTCAGTAAGTTTGCATGTACTTTTGCTGCTTACTTGGGATGATTAACTCAAATTTACCCGCTTCCTTTTTCCTTTTCGGTGGGATCCCAGTAGAGTGATGTTACTTCTATAAGGAACTTAATTTGCTTGAGAAAGAGCATATTCACCCCCCTATAGCTGTGCATTCATGCATACCAATGCCCCCAGTCAGGTTAAAGCCAAGAGGAAGGAGACCCATGACAAGGACAGCTGACCTGCCCAATGAAGTTGTAGCCTGGTTCTGGTCCACTCTGCCTGTGGGCGATGTCCAACATGCCAGCTTTTTCTGTCATAGGGGCAGCAGTGTGGCTGCTTAGGAGTACCACCTCCTCCACAGGAGCTCCCGTGTGTGTGTGTGTGTGTGTGTGTGTGTGTGTGTGTGTGTGTGCACACATGTGTGTGTGTTAATGCCTGACCTGGCCTTCTCCAGCCAGCTGCTCACAGCCCACCATCAGCCTCAAGCTTCTGCCACTCCACTGCACGTAGCCCAGGTAGATGCTCATTCCATGTCCCTGCACTTTATGCAGGAAATGCTGTTTATAAAGAAGCGTAAACATTATGGTTATAAAATTACGTATCAGTGCAGCAGGTGGACCCGAAACCTACGCTTCTTGAGCTCCATGTTCAGCTCATCTCTGGTCTGAATTACGTATCATCCTGCTAACATCACTCAAGACAGTAGATACCAAAACCCGCCAAGTCCAGTGATCTCATGGTCAAGTTCATTTCCTGGGCTTCAGGAAAGGGGAGCAAGGGCTGCTCAGCCACTACGTCCAGGGAGACGCTCCTCCACCTTCTAGAGAATCATAAAGCAACTCTTCTATCACCAGGAGGAGGCTCACATGCTAACCCTGCAGAGCCCTACTTGGTCCACTGCTTTTGCACGCTCAGTGGATGTGCTGGTACTTTCCTTTCAGGGTGCGGGGCCATGGAACATCCAATACCCTGCCTTTTGGCCCCAGCCAAAACAGACAGTACAGAAAAATCACATTAACATCCTCTCATAGCATCTTATCTACAGCTTTTCCACAATGCTGAGACACGATGTTTAGTAAACCTAGAGCAAACATAACTCAAAGTGAGAAATGTTACTACCCTCTGCATTGGCTGCTTGTTGCAGTACTAACAAATTACTACCAACTCAGTAGCTTAAACAACCACATGTGTGTGACCACACAGTTCTGGAAGTCAAAAATCTAAAATGGGTTTTATTGGGCTGAAATCAAAGGAGCAACAAAGATGCACGATCTCCAGGTGCTCTCTTGAAAACCGGTCTCCTTCTTTTCCCGCCCCCTAGGGGTTGTCTGCATGCCTTGACTGGTGGTGTCTTCTTCAGCAACATGACACCTCCGACTCTCTCTTTGCTTCTGTTACCATGCTGCCATCCCTTGCTGTGACTTCTTAAGTTCCCCCTCATTTCCTCCCCTAGTACTGACTCACCCATGCATGCTAGGTAAGTGTACAACCACTGAATGGTACCCTCAGCCCCTTTTTATTTGATTCTGAGAGAGCGTCCCTAAGCTTAGTCTTTTTTATAAGAAGCAACCCTTGTGATGACAGTGGGCCCACTAGTTCATCCAGAATTATCTCCTCCTGCAAGGTCTGTGACTTAGTCATCTCTGCAAAGTCCCTTTGGCCATCGAAGGTGTCATAGTCATAGTTTCTGGGGATTAGGACAAGAACATCATTGGAAGCCATTATTCATCCCCCATACTTCTGAGCATGAAAATCTGAGCATCATAGTCAAAGTCTGATGTAGCACCTCCCGGAGTCAGGGTATGGGTCCTCCTCACTCCCTGCTCCCCATCCCTGGAAAACCACTCTCATCTGCAGCGCTCCCACCAGCCCCCATGTGCCAGAGGACAGGAAGAGAAAAGAGCAGGAGTGCTCTCACTGAGAGATGTTCCTTCCAGCTCTTGGGCACATGGCTAAATCGCCCTGTCTGGGGCCCTAACCAAAGAACAAAGTTTCTATTATAAAACAGGAAAGTGTAAAACAAAAAAAAGGCTGCTGAGATGTTCTTACCTACCAAAGGCATGTCCTGTGCACACCACCATCAACAGTCCTTTCGACAGTGTGAGCCCAGCTTTCATAAACGCTGCATGTTCTCGAGAGATCCGACAGTGCTTCTGTCTCATTGGAAATGCTTCTGCTAGAATTTCCAGTTGGCTTCCCCTTTGACAACCGGCCCATACCTGTGACTCCTCGGTGCTGTGCAAGGAGGCTAGTGCAATGGGTGAGGAAGACCTCGAGATTTTCAGACTATTTTTTCTAGCTTAAATAATGTAAAAAAAATCAGCAATGGCCAAAGGGAGGCGTGAAGTCACAGAATGTGGAAGCAGCCTGGAAGTTTCAGCACAGTGGCCTCGATGGGTTGCCAGAGGTCCCCACAGCAGAGCTTGTTGTGCTCACAGGCCCCAGGCCGTCCTCTGAGAAAGCCCTTTATGCGACACTCACTGAAAGATTCCACTCAACCAGATAACAGATTCACCACCGGTGAAATCACAGCATCAAAAGCAAAATGTGCATCAGTTGAGCACTCTTCCAGGCCGGTGTGTGCTGTTCCTGCATCATCTCCTTGTCTGATGCCACCTGTCTCCTCCTGGAACCACCCCCAGTCCTGCTAGCAAGTGGCCCTTTCCGCATTCATTCAGCACCTGTTTATTAAGTACCTGCGCTGTCCTTGTCTCTCTTCCGGGTTCTGGAAGTACAGAAGTGCATGTATCCGTAATGGGTTACCTTTGCCCAATGACACAATGTTTTTCAACAGTTCCTGGTGGATGTATGTTATTTTTATTTAAATATGTGGTAGTTCTCCCCGCTATGTACAGTAAGCCAGGTTTCTGAAGTCCTTTTCTCTGAGCAAGGACCTTGTTGAGCCTGTTTGTCTCCTGCTGCTTCTTCTTCAGCCTCTCCCTGTCGTTCTTTCTCTACAGAAGCAGTTTTCTTTGTGCTTCTGACCTTATGGAAGGAACACCCTGTTTGACTACCCTTCCATACTCCCACTCTCGCATCCGCCCTCACAGTCAGCTTCCAGGAGAGTCCCGACCCCGACTGCATTTTTCTGCCTCCCACCCCTTCACTCGCTGCCTCCCCTCTGCACTGGGGCTGCTCCTGACGGCAGTGCCCCTCTTCCCTGCTGCCATTCGAGCCGATCAGCAGGAACACTCCTGGCTGCACCACGTGAAGCTCAGCCTCTAACCGTCCGGCTCCACAGAAGTTAGTCTTCCCGCTCAGGCAGCCATCCTGGACAGGGGTGCAGGTGGGTGGCCGGTTCTTCTCCACCTGAACACTCAGGAACTCTCCGTCACCTGTGGCTCCAGCGTGCTGTAAGGTCCCCAGCCACCCCTGGCAATGTGCGTGTCTGAATCCTTGCCTCCATGGGCTCCTCGTCTGCCACATGGGCAGCAGAGGTCATTGTGTGCAAGAGAGGTTGGGCCACGTTGTCCAGGTGCCTGTCCGAGAAGACAAAGAAGCAGACGGGGGAGACCAGCCGCTGCCATGTCCTTGTCCAGGAAGACAGTCTCCTCCCGGGCCCTGGGGCTAGGCTTCATCTTTTTCTTCCCTTGCAAGCAGCTCTTATGCGTTCTCAGGGCTCCCTGAGACATTCCTCTCTGCATCCATCTCCTCCAAAACAGATGAACGCATCTGCTCACGTTGCCTCAAACACAGCCGAGCGCCACTGGTCTCCACTTTTCCTTCCCCGCTGGTCCTCACGCCAGCACTCTGCGTGTGTCACAGCTCCGCGGCACACCCGCTCCGTCCTTTTCCACCTAGACAGCTTGCAAGCCCTCGCGGCCACACCTGACCTTCGTCCTCAGCGTCATCCCCAAGCCCCGTCTCCCTCTGGGGCTGCCCGTGCCAGCAAACCACCTTCCTGTTCTAGTCAGGAACCTGGGAGGTACCCAGTCACTGTCTCAGGCTATGCTTCGCATCACGGCCTTCTGACTCTGTTTCCTAAATATCCCTCCAATCCACCTCCATCTCCCCTGCCCGTGGGCGGGGGGCTGCCCTTGCCTGGTCGGTTTTGCGGACTCATCTTTACCCTCTCCAATCTGTTTCCCACTACCCACTCAGAATGCAATTTTTAAAATTCACATCTGACCTTGACCATCCCCTGATTAAAGCTCTTCAGTCGCATTCAGCTTCTCCAGCACCAAATCCTCCCATCCCTCCAGGCCCATCTCCTCTTACCTCCCCGACATCCTTTTCCACAGTCCCACCACCCTTTCTCTGCCTTGTCTTCCTCAGCAGACACAAAGCCATACCTGCCCCAGGACCTTTGCATCACCTGCATTTTGACTAATTCTTCAGCCTCCCCTCTCTCCCTCCAAGCCAGGCCGTGTCTGTCTGTTCACTGTTTCTTCCTTTAGGAAATCTCCCGGACTCTATCCAGCTCCCCAAGCCCAGTAACAATCCCTCATAATAACACAGACTTGTCCATCACGGCTCTTATTGTAAGTGGCTACTGGTGTGGCCGTGCTTAAATGCCCATCCCTCTCTGTCTCTGTCTGAGAGCCTGTGTGCCTCCCGCATTCCCCTGCTGAGTGCTGTCTGAGTGACAGCACCCAGGAGCTACTGCTGAGTCTGGGCCCGCCAGGGGGCGCCCTCCCAGCCTGGCTCCATCTCCCCACCGCTTGTCTTCCCCGGGGATAAGGTTCGAGTTTGTGAGTGGCTTAGGAACACGTGGAAAGACGACGAACATTTCCAATCTCAAAATGACGTAAGACCTTTTGCATTAGGAAAGCTGAAGGCTGGGCTTTGTTTTCCAGTTTCCAAAGTTAACTTTGCAGTGTGAATTGGCACAGAAGGACACAGCTGCAGGCCATCCCAGTCGGATCTTTGATCTCAGAAGTGACGCTGGGGAAATCAGAGGACAGATTCGGTTTTATTTCAGTCTCCCAAGCAGTTGTTTTCTCATTCTGTTAGTACAAATTAACACCTGACAGTTAACAACGCTATTACTCTCCTCGACTAAATTATAGACATTTCCTTCCAACTTGCCAAATCTTCTTGGTGATATTGATTCTTCTGAATTCGGCCAATTGGGTTAAATGGAATTCATAAAATGGATTTATACAGCATGTGCTTTTACAAGATGGTACCACTGAAGAGCCTTATCTTTATGTATACTGTATCTTTAAGTATCCAAATCAATTTAATTACATTTCATTAGACACAACAGAGCTGAAAAAAAAACTAATGAAAGCAACTGTTATGTCAGGTGGTATTTATTTCTGCATTAAACTGCAAATACTCCCTTTTGGCCCTTAAAATTTAGTTTAAATATTTAACTCTAATGGCTTTTGGAATTGTTGATGAAATTAGCCTAAATGAATCTTTAGCACACAGTTTACCTTAAAAGTAGACGGAAATTTCTTTTATTACACCAAAGAGGAGCTGAACATTTCACTGATGTGGAGGATGTGGCTGGTCTTCAATCACCCCGACAGTGCACGGGAATATTCCACTCCCGTTGCTGTATAACTTCATTGAATTAAGGAGGAGGTGTAGCTGCCACTAATTTGTAATATTTTCTTTCTCTGCTTAATGTGATTACACTAATAAGTTCACAACTGGCACATTTTTTGAGTAATCGAATCTTTCATAGGTGAGCATATCATCTCAGCTAGTTCTCTTTTCGGGAAGGGAACAACAGTTTGTGTTTGATTTGAAAAATAGGTCCCCGATGAAGCAATCTTGTCTTTTAATGCAAGTGGGTGAGCTCTTACGTGTCTGAGGTTGACGAGTAGATGAGCTTGGGTTGCTAAAAGCCCAGAGGATTTTCACCACACTTTTCTTTATATCTCAGGTCACTCAAAGAAAATTAAAATTGACAAGCTTTATGGGCTGTGGAGCCTTCAAGGACAGCTAAGGCAAAAAGAAAACTCGTATTTACTTCCGCACCAAATAGTTTCTGTATGGCCACTGAGGAATCCTTGTTTTGTGACCAAGTAAATCTTCCTAGATTAAGAAAATTCCACAGCTGGTTTAAAGAAAAGAAAAGAAAAACACCAGTGACCACACTGCAGCCATCAGCACCCTATTAGTTACGTTAGAATCCAGCTAATATCCCGGGTAGAAATCAAAATTATTGCTCCTTCTCAAGGTTAATTATTTACTGAAGCCTGTGTCTAAGTCAGAGGTGTCCCTCACCGTAAGAAAACATTGGCTGAATCTGCATTCTGATTGGAGAAGACAAACCTACCGAAACTTACTCTGGAAGCAGAGCTGTAACAGAACATCGAGGTTTCCGTGCCGCTGCTGTGGCTGTTCGCTGCCCACCTCACACACCGCTGCCCTGGTCTCTCAGAAGCAGAGGGCAGAGGCTACAAAATACTAATTCCAAAGCCCATTCCCCTTAAATCTCACCTCGCTGGCGGGGATTTGCTGTATATTCCTTTTCTGTCTCCCTAATCACTTTCAGCTTGGCCAACCTTGAGCGGTTTGCCCTCTCTTCCCACCTGGTCACTCCTTGCCCTGTGGATGGAGTCGGACTCGCTCCCTGATCCCTTTCCTCCTCCTCGCAGTGCGGGTGTCCTCCCTCCTTTGTCTGAGCCTCTGCTGCCCATCGCGCAGTGGCAGCGCGCCCCCTGGTGGCCGGGACGGGCAGGAGCGATGCACAGTCCCACTCCGGTGGTTCTCATTCCAACACCCTGAACGTTTTCCAGCCCTCTTGTCCAATGCCGTGCACACTTTCAAGAATGTGATTCCGTCGTCCTTGTTCTCTGCTTAATAATGTTCCCGTGAGGTGGCCCACTGAGGAGCCAGCCCCTTCAGTCAGGTGGGCGCATTCTGGCAACAGGTGTGGGCAGCTGTGCCGACTTCCAGAGAGCTGGGGCACATCTCAGGGGCACGTCTCCCTTCCGGTTCTTTCCTCCTGGCTCTCCTAAGCGTTGATGTGTGGCGAGCGCTAAGCGTCACTGTGGCATGAACTTGGATTTTCTGCGCTGCGGGATGCAAGGGGTCCATAGAGATGGGGGTCGGTGCTGTGCGCTCCGCGAGATCTGCGTGGAATCAGCACTCGCCTGGGTCAGGTGTGCAGAGATGCTGCAAAATCATTTTCAAGGTGTGTACGAAGCAGGCATTTCAGTGCTTTGCATGGAAACATCGGCAGCTGAGCGAAGTCGCAGCTTGTACGGCAGCAGGCAAGCTGAAGGCCCTGCTTTTTGGTTCTGTTTAAACCAGCTCTGTCTTCAACCCGCCTGCACGTATGCCGTAAGAGACAGTCAGACCAACAGCACAAGAGCATTCTGATGAGGTTGCTCCAAGTTGAAATTGAAAATAAAATAAATTAACTGAAAATAAAATAAACAAACTGGAAATGTAATAAAAATAAAATGGTAGGATCATCCTCACTTGCCATAGAACAGCCGAGTGGGAGAACTACAGAGGCCGGCAGCAAACCTACAGCGGGGTTAGGGCCTCCTTTTACAGTAATTACCGCCATCCGCTTGGATCATTAGATTCAGCTCACATGTGCTAGGCACCTCTGTCTTAGGCACAGCTGGGGCCAGGGTGGGTGGCAACTGTCTCAGGCAGGACATGCAAGCATCCTCAGTAGAAGGAAAGAAGGCTGCTGTTGCATTAGTAGAAGATCCCCAGTCTCGGAGGCAGGGTGCATTTAGCAGTAGTGGTCTGACGAACACGCACTCCTGCCTCCCGCGTATTTGGCACAAGTCTGTGCAGGACGCATAAGCTTCTACTGGCAGAAGGGAAGGTGCTGCTTGAAGTCTCCCAGCATGGGATGCTGCGTCTCCAGCCAGCGGTGCCGGGTGAGCTGGTGTGAGGGGAGAGGTGTGTGGCACCTCTGCGCGGGTGCTGGGGCTGGCGTTGTGTCCTGCTTTTGTTCCTGTAGCAGTCAACCCTGAGAATGTCTTCTCTGACATTCCCAGAAGGAGCAGGAATGCAGGACTTCCTTGGATTCAGCACCTTAAAAACGTTGTACATTTTCCAATCAGGAGCCTCTCCCCACAACTAGGCAAACTATTTCCAAGGCTCTGTTCACAGTCCTGGGGTTTCAGGAGCATGAGCTGTGAGGTGGAGGGGAACTCTGCAAAGCATGGTGGCAGGTCCCATGGAGAACAACTATAGAACAGTTTAAATGGGGCTTCAAGGGGGCACACCGGGCATCACTATCTTTAAAACTCTCTAAGCTCATGAATTCTGTTGCCCTTGATTTATGGGGCGAAAGGTGAAACAGAGTCACCTACAATTGCAATGCTAATATAATCCACAGAAGAAGAGCAGACTCCATGTAACTTTTAAAATGTTTTTTATTTTGTTTTATTTTTTAAAATTTTTGTTAGTCCATGCCTGCAGCGTATAACGCTCACAGCCCCTGTGTGGAGCTGGTTCACGTACACAGCATATTTTTATTCTTTTCTCACCCCCTTTCCTTCTGCTTCCTCCCTCTCCCTCCACCTCAGACCCCCTTCCCATTTGAGGAAGATCTATCCCCCTCCTTCCTGTTATCTACCTTCCATTTCGCTCTTTATTTATACCCTGGTCTTCTATATAAGTGAATATTTAAGCTGTGATATTTAAGCTGTGTGTCTGATTCATTTCGCTTAACATGACAGTCTCAGGGTGCATCTATTTCCCTACAAATGACTCATGTTTAGCTTTTTGTATGGCAGAGTAATCCCACCTCTCTCCCTGCTGAGATCTTGGGTAATGCGCCCAGTGGAAAACACAGATTCCCAAGTGTAGTTTTGATCCTTAACAAACAGCTGTAGCTCATCCTTTGCACTAGCACCCAACAACCCCAGTGCTGATGTAACTTGAATACCATGCACGGCTTCCAGAGCCAGGAGCTGTGAGACAAATGTGTGTTATCCTAGCTGGTCTGAATGCCACATACACCCTTCACCCAAATTCTGCTAGAGGAAGTCTCTCCTATAAAGACATTCTGCCTGGAGATTCTCACTGGGTGTTTAAAAATATCGAATAGAAAGTGTCATTTAAGAGACCTTAAAATTCTCAAGCACTGTAGGAACTAAATAGAGTGGCCATGACCCAGCCATACCGTGAAGACCCAGCAGTTGAAGGGCTGTGAACATAAGCAGGACTTTGTCCTCTTGCACCCTGAACCCTTGAGAATGCCAACCAAGAGGACTGCAGCTTTAGGGAATAATAAACTTCATAAGAAAACACATCAGAAACTTCCGCCCAGAGCCGAAACTGCTGGAAGGACAGGGAAAAAGCGTGATAAAGAAAATTAGATGATTTCTGGTGGCTATTCAAAGTTCAATGACTTTGAACTCCTCTTCTCTTTAGATTTCCATCTCTATCTGCTTGGAACAATTTAACAGCCTCCAGTTTTAAGCTTCGTGCGTTAAAAATAAAAACCAATTGGGGCACAGATATCATATCGCAGTTTTGACAGCTTAGTTGGTCACGAGCTGAAGGGCACCACTTTGGGGTCGCCCAGCTAGAGGGCTGCTGAGCCACAGACGTGAAAATAGTTCCTTATCCTCAGTACTGAGGATTAACGGCCCTTCCCGAGTTACTGTGGCTACGCACTCTCTGTTTTTCTTCCTGAACTTTCTTATCGAATCCCTGCAAGCCATGGGAATGCTGGAAAGGGGCCCCATGGCTAAGAACCCAATTTAATAGAATTCACCCAAAAACCCTTGGTTGGCTGTCAGTTAAAATTTTAACAAGAAAAAATAGTGATCAAGGTGGCCAATAATGATTGAGAAGGTAATGTGCCGGCGTTATACACGCTTACCTAAACACTTTCAAGCCTTTCTGAATGACGATGGGAAGTAAATGAACAATAGACTGACTGCTTGCTGGCCAGATAACGTGCGTGTGGCTCGCGAGAGAAAATGGAACGTTCGCTTCCCAACAGCTTTCCCAAAGAAAATATATCTTCACTTCTCCTCTTATTTAGAAAGCAAGACATTTTTTGCATTGAATGACCAAAACTTCATAGAGTAAACGATACAGAGAGCCAGGCGATGGCTCCTCGTGGCGGCTCACCGGTTCAGTGGAGCTGTGTTGTCTGGTGCGCGTGGATTTAACGCACCTAACCCAGACCTCTCGCATCCAGTGTTACGCTGGCTTCTGTCAGAACCGACATTGCTGAACGCGGCAGTATGGAATTCTGCAGTTGGGCGAGTGCAGCTTTTACTGTGTGAATTTGGAGGGAGGAGGGCGAGGGGCACCTCCTCTTCCTGCCGTTTCTGGGCTCCTCCGCTGTGGCTCAGGACACTGGTCTGATCAAGAGCTTTAACTGAGTTTCTACCTGCCCAGGGCCTTAAGCCCCTCTCTCCCCACACTTGTTCCAAGTGTGTCCCAACATGCGTGCACCCAGTGGCCGTGCGCGGAGGCGCCTGACTCTCGGCTTGTGTCCTCGGTGTCTCGTGTCACACTCGTCTCTCATCGTACTCAGGTACCTGCTCATCCCATCAGCCCATCTGCAGACAAGTTACCTGCAGGGTCTCGTTCTATGGTGCGTTAGCGTCCTCAGACTCAGGCCGAATGAAGGATTTGAAAGCTTTCTTGGTGTGTCCTTGCAAGACTTCCTTCGTAAGCAGTTTTGTAATCACATCCACTTTCCTGACACTTCCAGAGATGGAGACACTTACATGGTCAGAATGGAGCCTGAACATCATGAAATACAAACTGCTAAACCACACATGTCCGCAGTCACCTGTAAGAGAGAGAGAGAGAGAGAGAGAGAGAGAGCTGCTGAGGAGTCCATTGATGTGCTAGGCAAAACCCGACTAGAGCAGTCCCACACTGACATCCTTCTGAGGTCTTGGAACTTATCACAGTGTAGCCAAGGTTCGTGCTTGTCTGCAGGACATATGGGATATTGGCACTTATTCATGACTCAAGCAGACCTGGTTTTGAATAAAGCTCTGTCCTGAGGCCTGACTTGGAACCTCAAAGTGTACCTTCCAAATCGCAGGTGAAACACGCGTAAGGTGATCTGCCTTCTTTTGGTCATGTTTAGGATTTTTGCTATCAACAAAGCATTCTCCTGCAAATACAGGGACAGCTTTCATGAAGTAAATTTTAACCCTTCCCCTACACTGTGTGAGCAAGGGGTGCATACACCTTTGAAACAGTGGCCAGCTGCACACACTTTTGTCAAGACTTCCTCACCTGTCATTGCCACCACTCTCTAGGGGACTTAAGGGAGCCCCACAGAGTTCCCGTGGAGACATTTTCTCCCTGTACTGTGACACACCTCACCTTCCTCTGAGTTTGTACCGCCCCCGCTTCAGTCCTCCTCACCCCAGTGAGCACCCATTGCCCGAGCCTCCTGGGTCAACCATGGTCCCTGGACACAGCACTCAGCAGCTCTGCACAGCAGCCCACCCTTCTCGGGCCCACCCTCCCCTTCCCTCGTACCCGTGTCAGGCTTGTGGTAAACTCCTCTGTGCCCTTCACCTGCCCTCTTGTGTAATCTTCTTGCTCTGATGCTTAGCACGCTCAGGACAGCCCTCAGCCCACTCGATAGTGCCATCTCGTCTCCCACCCTCTCCCCCCACCCCGTGCCCCTGGCCCTGGAGGTGAGTAGGGCCTCCTTGTTTCTCATTGCTCTTTCGAGAAATTTCTTTTCTCCCGCTCCTCAAGAAAGCCCGCATCTGTGAAGCACCTCGATTCCAGCGGCCTCTGACTAGGTCTCTCATCCCCGACTCCTCCTGCTCTCCTCCCTCTCCCTCGTAGCCCTCCTCTCCTTCCTCTCCCTCACATCTTCACTTATGTCACTGTCCAGCTCAGAGTCCCCGGGCTTCCGTGGCTTTCCCTTCTCTCTGTCACTCTCCAAATTACCTCCCTGACATCTTCCTGGAACGTCACTCACTCCACGCCTGCCCATAGCAGCTGGATGCAGCTGGGGAACAGCAAATGGCCATGCTGACTGTGCATCTCATTCAAAATTCACCGCCACACACCTCAAGCAGTGTCCCTGCACTGAGGCCGCCCACCCCACTGCCCGCCCACCCGGCCGCCGCCACCTTGCCGCGCCTCTTTTTTTTTTTTTTTTTTTTTTTTTGTTGTTGTTTTTTTTTTTTTTGGCGCGCCTCTTGAGCCCGCCCGTACTCCTCCCTGCTCTCCTCCCTTCCTGTGCCTCTTCTGTTCTCTAAATTCCTACCCAGCCTGACACTGAGCAGATGCCCTCACTTCTCATTGTCCCTGAGAAAACATGAAAGAAGCAGAGAGAGTGCCCTCAGCATCCTGTCGCCACATCCCTGCCTCTGGCACCGCCCTGTCCTGCACCTGTGGCCAGTGACCCCTTCGCTCCGTGAACCCTGTCCGCCTTGCGTCCTCCTGTGATATTTTCCTCTCACTTCCACACGTCACCAGTGTTTTCCTGCTCCATGTTGAGTCACGCCCAGCAGCACCCCAAGTGCCGCAGTGTCTTCCAGGGGATATTAAACCTCTCCGCATCCCTTGCTCCCTGCAGGCCCCATTTCTCTGCTCCCCTGTGGAGTAACACTTTGCCACAGGCTGGCTGTCTGTCCTGCCGTCCCCTCATCAGTTTGCAATACCTCTGAGCCCTCTTGAGCTAGATGTTTACCAGCCCGGCCAAAGAAAGTGCTTTTGTCCCCATCACGGTGGCTTCCGTATGGGGCGCTTGGTCCTTGTAGTTTGGTTGGTCTCCTTCTCCTCCCTACAGCCCGCTGTCCTCGTCTTGCTGACCACCCACCTCCTCACCCCTCCCTCAGCTCACAGCGTTCCCTCTCAGCACCCTCGGAAGTTTCTCCAGCTCTTTGCACCCCTAAATCCTAGTGTCCCAGGCTCACTGAGCCTGCCCTCTGCCTCCCTTCCTTTGCACTCACTCATCACCTTTCATCCATTCTCTTGCTTTGAGTGGTATTTATATGCTCAACTCCAGAATTTTATCTCCAGCTCCTGAGGTCCCAGTTTGCAGATGCTGTTCCATTCTCTGCCCCGCTTCCTTGGTCTAACAGGGACCTCTGACGCGCCAGGTCCCAGGGGCAGCCTTGGTTTCCCTCCTAAACTGTTTCTCTCCATTGTTCTGCCACAGTAAATAGAGCTTCGTCCCTGATATTGGCGCAGAAGCTGGGGGAGGCTAGATGGCGCCCACTCAGCCTGCTCAGCCCACTCAGCAGAGACCCCGGAGACAACGCGCATCTTCCCCTGGTCCCCACCAGCCCCATCCGAGGCAGGGCGATCGCGTCCTCTCCGGTGCAGCTGCACTTCTGTCCTGCACCCCATCTTCTCACTCAGCAGGCTCCTTCCTTCCCGGCCCCCCTGCTGTCTCCACCCATGCCTTCCTGTCTGTCCTTCCACAGCCTGGGAGCCCCGGCCTCTGTCCTCGGCTGTGGGTCCAGAGCTGCATCAGCGTCAGCTCCGCAGAGCGTCCCCACAGCAACTGCCCCGGCACTCCCTGGAGGTGCCCCTTGCCCCCGACCCTGCTGTATGTTTTCTTCCACATACTCATTCACACATCACGTTTTAGTATTAGCATTTTTGACTTGCTCACTTTTTGACTTTGTGTAGCTCTTTCGAAAGCTCAAGTCCGTCCTCAGTAACACGGGGATAATGATATCATCCAATCTTGTTACCTGGTAAATAGCCAGTAAGTGCTAGGTAGTACTCAATAAAACAATGTACTTCTCAGCCATTAGGGAGGTGCCTCAAAAAACGAGCTAGAAATTCCACTTGCCCCAGGTATTCCCCTTCCAGGTATCTTCCCCAAAGGGTTAATGATATCCTATTATAACAACCCGGGCATACTGATGTTTACAGCAGCGCAAGTCATAACAGGTGATCCTGGAAACAGCCTGCACATCTGTCATTAAATGAACAGATTAAAGACGTGCTATGTGTATACAATGGAGCACTACTCTGCCGTAAAGGAAGATAAACTTGAGTCATTTGTAGGAAAATGGATGTACCTTGAGACCTTAAGGTTAAGTGAAATAAATCAGACACACAAGCTTATATATCGCATGGTTTCTCTTATATGAGAAACCCGAAGTATAAGTAAAAAGCAAAATAAAAGACAGATAATAGGAAATAGAGAGATCTTTTGTACATGGGAAGGGCATGGAGAGATGGGGAGAGGAGACAGGGAAGGGATGGAAAGGGATTAAAATAGAGAATTAGGGTGTACTGTGTACCTGTACTGAATCCCCTTGAAGAATGTGATCACTATGTACACATGGGCTAGAAAATACCTTTACGTTAAGCAGTAAACTGTACCAGTATTTCAAAGGTAATTATTATAGATTAAAAAGCAATAATAAAGTAATCTTACTTAAATTGAAAATAAATAATGTACTTCTAACCTTGGACTCTATGCTGCCGTGCAAGTAGAACAGGGGCAGTGAAAATTAGATGAACAGAGACGTGGATGTGCAGATGAGTATGAACTTTGCTCTCTGTTAATTTCCATCTATCAACATTTGCGATGATTCTTTATAAAGCGTTGACTCCCTTAAAAGACTAAGCATTATTTCACATCCCCTTAAAAAAGCTAAAAGAATCGGAAATAGTTCTCTCTGGGAAGCAGGAATTGGGAGTGGGGTAGATGATCTCTTTTATTATAATGCCAATACTGTTTGACACATTATTTTGATAGAAATATAATTGAATGTGAAAAGAGGCTGGCGTTTCAATGTGGTGGCATGTTCATAGGAGTTCTCTGGGGGTCTCATGAGCTGTTTTTATTTACTTTGCTATGCTTTCTAAATTCACAAAATGATCCATCATGTATTTATATGTTTTTATAATAAAAATGGTACATACCTTTTCATGTACTAGCTAGGTGCTGGAAACTGAGAGAGGTTGGCCAGGTGCACTTTGAACATGCTCGAAATCGGAACACATAATTTGAGGGGCACGAGCAGTGTGGCAGTGTGGTGTGCAAATGCCCCGGAGACAGGAGGCTGGTGTTTGTGGCCGAGAAGGAGGTGGGAAACGTCAGGGTGAGGGAGAGGTGTGGGAAGGCGAGCTGCCTCCCTCTTTGCTCAAGACTGATTCTGCAGGCACCGTTGGAGGGTTCGGGGAGGCCGGAGGAGCTGGGCAGGGCTGCAGCCAGGTAGCAAGCACAGACACCCTCGGGCTGGTCTGACATTCTGGACATCATATTTGCATTTAATAAAAGCCTCTGGCCACAAAAGCTTTGCAAAGAGATCATTTACTCACCATGTGGGAAAGAAAGCAGGTGCTAAAAGCGGCCCTCCCAGCGGGCTGCGCAGGAGAAGGTGTGTCTTAATTCTCCTTCCTCTCCCTCCACCTTGATGATGTCTGAAGCTCCGTAATCTCTCTTGACATCAAGTAGAAGTGTTTTGCAAATTCAAATGCCTGGAACTCCGAAATGTCAGGAGGTGAGAAATCACTGCCTTCCCCGGTTCATGGGTGCCGTGTGTCTCTTGCAGGATGGATGGTCACAGTATCACTTCGTAGCCTCATCTTCAACCATCGAGAGGGACCGGCAAAGGCCCTACTCGTCCTCCCGCACGCCCTCCATCTCCCCTGTGCGCGTGTCTCCCAACAACCGCTCAGGTAAGAGCCCCCCAGGCTGCCCGGGCCTCTGTGAACCCTTCACAGAGGAGATCCCCCACCAGAGTCTGGCCAGAAACAGGACGTGAACCCTTTTCCCTCTGTCCCATCGGCGATCCTGTGTGTGTGTGCACAGTCCGGGCAAATGTCTCTCTCACGGGTTCCGTGGGGCTGAAATGCCCACCATGAACCTGCCTGCCGGGGGAACACCTGTGAAGGAACTGTCAGGGGTGCGCACAGCACCGTATCCATGGGCAGTTTGTGAACTTAAACTTTGACTCGCATTTTCTTTGCTATACTTGGAGCGCAAGAGTAAGAGACAGGGTGCGCTGTGGCCTCCTTTGGTAGGGACACTTTTGACATCTTTCCTTGAAGCTCACAGAACCACTCCACGTCCAGTCAGCGTTCTGTGATTACCTACAGCCGCTGATGAATGCTTCTTACAACCTTAACTCCCGAGTCGTGCCGCTCACATTTCTCTCGTTTTCCACGTTCCCATTGCTTACGTTCTTAGCTTAGTTTTTTTTTCTTTGTAGAAATTATTTTACACGCTTTTCAGTCATTGTATGCCAGGACTAAAGGGACGAAAGGGAGTGATGAAAGGTACAATGAGAACTCAGTGCTTAGCAACATAAGTGGCAAAGGTTTTGTTCTGCTTTTATTCGGTGTGTGTTGTTAAAGCCTTCCTTTCGGTTTGTGCATTTTGCTTTTCCTCGGAGAACGAAGGATGGATGTGCAGTGCTATGTGTCCAGACATCTTGGCTTTTATACGACAGCTCTCTCTTCACTCCTCCCTGCCCCTCCTCCCCTTTGCTGAGAAAATCTTATTTCCTGAAACAGCATCTCAGAGGACTCAGTAGAGGACACTGTCCAGCAACTTTGCCTCAGGTCACTTTGGGTCTCTGTGGTCTACTGTAAGTTTACACAGTCCTTTGCTCAGAATCACAAGGAAAGCCAGAAATGAGTGGGGCCCTTCGAATGAGGTAAAGTGCCCTCCCCCAGCCCGTGAAAGTTCACAAGTTTAGGTGTCTTGGTTACTTTTCTCTCGTTGCTGGGACAAAATACCTGACACCCAAAATTAAGGAAGGAAAGGTTTATTTCACTTACAGTTTGTGGAAGTTTCAGTCCATACTTGGCAGATTATAAAGCAGAGTGGTACATGGCAGAGAGCTACAGCTCGTGGCGGCAGAACGCAGCAAAGCAACCACAAAACACACACAAGGGAGGAAATGGCCAGAAGCACAAAAGCCATGAAATTGCCCCAAGCACCCTCTTTCTCTCCCTTACATATGCAAACTATCCACCCCAGGGAAGGTGCATCTCTCACACCCATAATCAATCAAACCCTAAAAGCCTGCCACATGGCTGCATGAGGCTTTGGGGGGACACACAGACACAAACCATAACATTAGGCTGTTGTTGTTGCTTAGGACACTTAGTCTAGCCCTAATTTAGAATCAGGAGCCTCCCTGTGACCCGGGACACTTCCATCAAAGGCAGAAGCAGGGAGGCTGCCCCTTGCTCTTCTTATTCCACAATTCTGGCAACCTTGGGAAGACAAAGGACGTTGACTCTGAGGGACATAAGGAGAGAGTCCTTCTAAAAGCTCTGATTATCCAGAACTGCAGCGAGCCAAGCAGCGCTGGGGAGAAGAGCTGATGGAGTCAGTGGGAAGGCTGCCCTCCCCCAGGACGGAGCACCCAGCCATTCAGCCAGTGCTCACTGGTATTTCCCTGCACGTCAAGAGCACCTCATAAACACTTGTTGGCATGATTTGATTTTTCCCGGAGCTTAATCCTGATTTACTGGATACCGGGAGCAGCGCCTTGTGTGAGGTCCCAGGAGATAATTACACACTTGACGTGGTTTAATAAACACCACCATCTGTGCGATGTTAGACTCTAATTTTAAAAGCTTTGGTCAAAAGGCGCCAAAATATTGTTCCTTTGTGACTGCACAGCGGTGGCTCCTAAAAGGCCAGTCCCTGCGCAGGAAGACCCAGAAGTGAAGGCTCAAGGACAGTGAGAGGACTTTGCTGGAGGAGACGGGCCGAGCAGCAGGAGGAGGTCAGCAAGGTGCTGTGAGAACAGGCGGGAAATGGACACCGAACAGCCAAGGCAGAGGCTTATCAGAGACTCGGTTGTTCTTTCAGAAGGTCCCCCTTTGAGCCCCAGAACCCCAGGTATTAATGAGACGCAGTCTCCCCAACGCAGGCCCGCTGGTCCCCCTCCCAGACCAAGGATGGCCCCATGTCCAGGCCTATTCTGCCTTCTCTCACCTCCTGCCCTTGTCACACAGCTGGGGCACCCCCTCCTCCACCCACACAGGCTCACAGTGTGACAAGGAGCCGTGGCACTGGGCCACATCACTGTGATGCCAGCTATCTCCGGGGGCAGCGGGTGCTGCAGGGTGCCGTGGCCGGTGTGGTCTTCCACCCTGCCCAGCCTTTGGATTGGCAGCCAGACCTTCCAACCAACTGGTATGGGATGGGCCTCCAGTATCAGTATCTCAGGAGTCCGGGAGAACTCATTCTAAGAAGCAGCCAGGGTTGGAAACCTTAGAGGGCTTCAAGCGCTCAGCTGGCAGCCTTGGTTTTATCCGGATCGGTGTGGGAGGGGCAAGAGGGTCTATGGAGGAGAAGGAGCACTCCTGCTGCTTGCTGTCCAGCCAGGGCTGTGGCTTCTGAGGAGCCTTCTGCCTCTTGCTCTCCTCTATTTGCACATCTGATTCTTCACTGGACTGGGGCTCCCAGGTTCCAGAAGCGATATATGCTTCACATCTCTGCTGCCTGCAGTGGCCAGCGCAGGAATCTCTCCAGAGAATATGCTGAGTTAAACAAACCCAGCCCAGTGACTCAGAAACAAGGGAGGAGCATTCAGGGTACTGGCAGACATCCAATGTGACTCATGTTATAAGAGGTAAACCAAGGCTTGGCTGGAAAGGGGCTTGCATACCATCAAAGAAAAGAGGGCTTCTTGCTAAAAATCAGAGTTCCCCCAGGAAGTCCTGGCTTTAACTGTCACCAGGTATGCTTGTTAAATTTGCATTCTGTGAACCCCTTACTGAAAATTCCGACCCATAGGTCTAGGGTTGGGTCCTCAGATCGCAAAATTTCCCTGCAAGTCATGGAGTGAGCAAGACGTGGCCCTGCCCTAGGGGAGTTTTGGTACTGGACTGAGCTCAGGTGGAGCTTGGGGCAATCCAGAAGGGTGCACACCCCAGGAGAGCGAGGGGCTGGTCCCCAGTCCCGGAACACTCCTTCCAGCTTCCAGCATCTCACAGTGGCAGGGCTACTGAGCTGCTACCAATCCATTCCGTCTCCCAAGACAAATAAACTTCTTTTTCAGTTGTCTCCCTTGCCACCAAGTTCAGCTTCTCTCTGTTTCTGCTCCCAATTCACTAAAGAATCATGGAATCCGCACCCCACGGACCTCCTGGGATTACAGCCCATCTCTGTAGAAATGAGGACACAGGGGGATGGCAGGACTCATTCCCCAGTCCCACAGGCAGCGAGTAGCTGAAATGTAAGGTGTGCATGAGACCCTGCTGAGGGATCTTCCACAGAGTGGAGCAAGGGTGCCCCACCAGGAAAAGAGACCCTGGCTACCCTGGGCAGGTTCTGTCAGCCTCACAAAGCACCCGTTGTGACAGTTGTTTCCTTAGACCTTCCTTTAGAGCAATTTCCAGGTATCTCAAAGTTTAAGTCAAATTGCAGTTATTGTAGCCATGGATTCTTCAATACCAGTACAGGTTGAATATGTCTTCTTTAGACTAGAAATGTTTTAGACTTCTAATTCTTTTCTTTTTCACCTTTCTTTCCTTCTTTCTTTTTTATTTTGGAATAGCAGCATATGCATAAGGAGATATCTTGGGGTCTAACCACAAAATTCATTTAGGTTTCATACGTACCTTATGTATATAGCCTGACAGTCATTTGATATAGTTTTTTTATATATAATTTCACTACAATCTGTGGCATGAGCTCAGTTATATTTTCTACCTCTGTTGTCATATCGATGCTCAGACTTTGGGTTTTCAGGTTAGGGATTTTCAAGCTATAATATCCCCTCAAAAACACATCTAATTTAAAAATAAAGGGAGAGAGACAAAGGAGAAAAAAATGAGATTGGTCTCATTCTTAAAATTGCTGCATATACCTTGGACTGATCATGCCTCCAACAGAATTTCTCACTAAGGGAGATGGTCCGGGGGATGCAACCCTTAAGTGCCCATCTCTGAGTCACATGTGTCCCCTTAACCCTAACACACTGGTTGTCAGACAGTAAAGGAAGCTAATAAGGACAAGAGCAAAATCTACCAAAAAAAAATCAAGAAGTCCAAGCATGCCTGTTGAGGACCTTAATGATTTGCATGAATAAGTATATGTGCTAAGGAATGAGACACAGACACAGAAAATCATCTTTCTCATTTCTTTATGCAGCAAGTGCCCCAGCTTCACCTCGGGAAATGATCAGCCTCAAAGAAAGGAAAACGGACTACGAGTCCACAGGCAGCAACGCCACCTATCATGGAACTAAAGGCGAACACACTTCCAGGAAAGACGCCATGACAGGTGAGGCAGCCCCTCGCCCCTTCCCCCTTGGAGCAGGTGGCTTGACCTGGAACATGGCAGAGGGGTGGGACTTCAGGCTGCACACCACACTGTGAGGCCCAGGAGAATTCAGTAGCTGTCAGGTCGCTTGAAATGTTGACAGCCACAATTCCCATGCACTAACATGAGGATATTAAGCTAGCAGTATCTAAAGTGAGCACCTCTATCCTAGAAAAAACTACAGGAAAATGTTCTCTGCATACATTTTACCTTGGTCTTCCCTTCCTGCTTGCACAGCTCATGATATCCCCTGGAATTAGACACGGGAGTCACCACAGATTTCTTCTTCATTGGCACAAGCCACAGTGGAGGAAATTCCAAGATGGTGGGCGTAGTATGGTTAGGCTTTGTTCTTTAGGCATGGGGGGCAGGAGAGGGGAAGGGAAATGAGAGGACAGACTTAAAGAAATCCCTCAGGACTAGTGAGACATTCTCTCCTTTTGCATGATGCCAACCACTTACTCTGACAAATTTCCATGAAACTTACTTAGAACGGATGACCAGAGTTTCTCTAAGGAGACATTGATCTTTTATGGCCGCCATTGCTCGTTGGTTAACTTTTGTTTCTCAGTTGGGACACTTGATGCCTGTCAGCTCCCTTCCCAGCATGCCCTGCCCCTCTTGTCTAGTAACTATGCTTGGGCTTCCTTCACCTTCTGCTCCACATAGTTCTCCTTGGGGCATTCAGAGACTTCTCCGGTATCCCCACATACCTCTGCCCCATGGGAACGTTGCTGTAGAGGGACTTACACCTTAAAAGCAGAACTCCAGAGCCATGAGCTTCCAACCATGGACTCACATGCTTCTTCATCACACAGACATGAAGCTGTGTCCCTCCTGGAAATACACTATGATAATAAAGTTTTAAGGGAACAGGGTCTGATTAGATTTATGCATCCACAAAACTAGGGTGCAAAGGGCGTAACCCTAAACACACACTGAGATCCTCTTACCAAAGGCATCTTGAAAACACAGACAAAGTTCTCTGCGATTATTTACATGCAGACCTGCAGCAAAGCAGAATAGAAAAATTGGATGATTTACTAAAATGTTTTCCAAACCCAGGACAGCTAAGATAAATTTTTCTAATGGCAAATGTATTTACCCCAGAGGGAGTGAGTTTCCCTGTGAACTCCGCAGAGCTGCATAAAAAAGCATAATACACAGATGTTTCTCATCCCCACCCCCATCCACATTCTTCCTCCATGCAAAGACCCTACCAAGGAAAGTGTCACCCTTGCTCCTGAAATGTCCCCTGAATTTGAGAATTGCATTTATGACATGACCATGGCTTATTATTCTCTTTCACTGTTTTCCCCCTATGAATATTGCCCTAGTCATAGATGAACATGAACAAAGAAAGTTGTGAGTCTAAATACTAAGCCTCCAGAGTGGAGGCATTCAGTAGCGATCTAATTTGTACTGATTACTCTGAATTAGCAGTGACACCAAACTCACCTTCCCCATTTAGCTTGTGATTATTATTGCCCCAGGTGGTCATCTCACCCGAAGTCTGGGCTGGCAAATTCAGATTGTAGTTACAAGAATAACTGTGAGATTGATTGCGTTATGATCATTTAGGTTTAGTGTTGCTTTTTAATTCCCTGACCCAATAGAATCATTCAGGAGGCTTTTAAATGTGAGTGTGTTTATGTTGAAGTAGTTTCAAGGGTACGTGAGTGTGCCTCACACATGTAATAAAATAAAATCTAATATGTTTCTGATGTTCAGTGTCCCTAGGAAACGGCAGGGATTTTGCAACTCTGGGATTGAGATATATGTAATTCTTCAAACTTATTTAGAGGCTTAAGCAGCTTTGCTCTAACTTACTTAAAAGTACAATTTAAAATTACACTCTCAATCATGTAGCAAGCCCAGAAGAACATTAAATCTTGATTGAATATGTTCACAAGGGAAAGTTCCTCTTTTTTTTTCCTTTTTAAGATAGGGTTTCACTATACATTTCAAACTGGCCTTAAACTCACTTTGTAGCCCAGACTGGCCTTGAACTCGCACTGATCCTCCTGCCTCAGCCTCCCCAGTGCTGAGATCACAGGTGTGCACCACCACACCCAGTGGGAAAGTTCCTCTTAAACTCAAAAGCTAGTTGTTATCATAGCAGCTGCAGTGATGGTGATATTGAAGTAAGCAGCTCAATGGCAGCTTGGTGAGGTGAGGTGCTGGCCAGGGTGGTGCTGTGCAGAGGGTGATGGTCTCCGTGATGAGGCTGGTGGTCATGTTTACCCTCTAATCTAGCAGCATGAATGAAGTCCCGGGTCAAGCAAGGTGGGAGCCAAAATTTCTCTCAGGAATAGAAAGGTTGAGTTGCCAACCCCTGCTCCACAGCCCTTGGGCAAATGCTTCTTATTCAAACATTTACATGAAAAATTTCCTGTGGATCCCACATCAGAAAACTAGTGTTTATTCTTTTCTCTCATTCAGAAATAAAAGTAAAGGGACCCAGAGTTTTCCATTCATTGAAAGCTACCTAAAATGCTGCCATCTGCACTGGCCCTAAGGCATCCAGGATCCTATCGTACCCCCACTGCGCTGCCCCACCCCCAACATGTTTTCTGCTGTGCGGAAGCCAAGCGAAGCCTCACTTCCAAAATGCAACATGTGTAAGCTGAAGGTGGCAGCGCTTTCGCACCTGAGCTGTCATCGCCTGTACTTAGCGCTGAGAAACGGAGGTCCTGGGTTTTTATTCTGGGTTTCTTCTGCCCTCCTTTGCTGGATTCCTATTTCAGCTTAGATGAGGCCCCTCGAGCATCTTCCCCCTTAGTGTCTCTCTGCACTAAGGGGCCCTCAGAAAGCCGGAGTCTGCTGTTCATTCCACTGTGCCTGGCTTTGACGGCTACTTCTCGAGGTCAGGTTGCCCAGGAACCTCTGGTGTGCGGAAGCTTGCCTTGTGACAAGGCTGCAGGATCCTGGGGCTATGGTGCCTGACTTACAAGTTTATATGAGGATTCCACCCTCCTGTCTGAGCTTCCCAAATGCCTTTTCATCAAGAGGTCTGCTCTGTTTTTGCCAGTATGCCTTTTAAAGCCATTCTAATCTCCGGTGTCTGGACTCAGTTGGAAAGTGGATGTTTGGGAGATGACACAAAAAAGAAGGAAACATTTCTCCAAGTCCACTCCTTACTCAGACATAGCAGGAAGAATGTCCGCAGAGACCTCTGCTTCATGCATGTGCAAGGGGGGGCTCCACAGTCTTCAACAGGGAAGGGTTGAGGAAAGAGCTTCCTGTGAAATACTTTCAGCTCGGAAGCCACAAACACAATAGGAGTGAGTAATGCAAATGGCCTACATTCTCCCCAAATGCAACAGAAAATAATGCCACCTTGTCCTTGAAGTGACATTGCCCGTCACATTGCCCATCACATGATAGCCCTGAAGCAAATCTGTCTTTGGTTTTTGTCTTTGTTTATTCACTCATTTGGGAAACAGAGGTGAGAGACTCCTTGAACACCTGCTGATTCCAGGCCCCATCCCAGTCTCCGCAGATAGACACACAGTCTCTGGCCTGGTGGGCATTCTGTTCTAGAGGTGAAGGCAGGCAGTCCACAAGGTCAGCAGTAGAACAAGGTCACCACAGGATAATACCACAGGACATTGCACAGGCGGAAGAAGCTTAATAGAGTAGTGAGGTGGAGGAAGCCAGGGAGCAAACCTACTTTGCCTAATAGGATGGATCAATTTAACTGTCAACTTGATAGGCCTGGGAGCCAAGTAGGGGATTAGTACAGTACATTCAACCAAACTCCTCAGTGAACCAATGCACTGATAAGTACAGCAAACCCATAATTCAATCACCCTCTGAAGCCCACCCTGAAACATGAGGCTTAGGGGGAGTATTCCAGATCTAAACCGTAACACAAGAGATAAGCCCTGCTTACTTTTCTGGTGCTATTCCTCTGCCCAGCTTCCCAGCCACCATGAGATGAATGAGCCCCTCTGCCATGCTGGTCCTGCCTTAGGGCACCAGTCATGGACTGAATCCCTGGAAACCGTGAGTCAAATTAAACTTGTCTGCCTCTAGGCTGTGGTTGTCAGGTGTTGTGACCCAGTAATTAATACCTGCCTTGGGCGAAGAAGAAATGTCCGAGCTGATACCTAAACACTAACAAGGAGGCAGCCAGTCCAGAATACAAGGGAGGTTAGCTCCAGGGAGAAAGGTCAGCAAGTACAACCTTCCCGAAGCCACACAGACATGGCTTACCAATCGGGAAACAGAAGCAGGAGCTAGGGGGAGAAAAGGGCTGAGAAATGCTTGGGTAGTAAGGCAGGGCTCAAGTCACATGGAGCAGAAAGCAGTCACAGCGTGGAGGACACTGCAACATTAGAAACAAGGGGAGTGGCATAATCCATTTTGTTCAACACCGTGATACTTATAGCTATTGGTAATGGGATGAATAGAGCAGAGCTGGGTAAATAGGAAGCTGGACCATCATGAAGGACCCAGTGGTCTAGGAGAGAAACAGTAATTTCCTTAATAAGACAGAGACAGTAGTGATTTGCATTGAAGCAGAGAAGATAGAAGAGTGATCAAGGTTCTCACCCTCACTTCCCAAGCCAAATTTCCCAAGAGGAGTGTTATTACACAGCTATTATGTGCCTTTAGCTAATAATCGTGGATAGGGGCTGGGGATTTAGCTCAGTGGCAAAAGCGCCTGCCTGGCAAGCGCAAGGTCGTGAGTTCGGTTCCCGGTACCCGAGAAAAACCAAAATAAATAAATAAATTAATAATAATAATAATAATAATCGTGGATACATGAACTAAACTTTGATAGGTTGTGCTAACTCAGTGTCTATCTAATCTCTGGAAGATTAGATGGAGTGTGAGTACATTTCATTATCCCTTAGATTCTGGAAGCAAAGTATCTTAGTTACTCTCCCATTCCTGGGCCACAATACTGGACACCCACAATTTAACTGAAGAGAGGTTTACTTTATTTATGGTTTCAAAGCGTTCATTCCATGGTTGGCTGACTCCAAGGGAGAAGGAGCACAGAAGGCTAGGGGCACAGGGGAGAAAAGCTGCTCACATCACGGTGGCCAGGAAGCAGAGAGAGGAAAGGAAGGAGCCAGAAAATGAGACACACTCCACCAAGTCACAGCCCTGTTCTGACCAGGCCCTACATCCTAACAGCACATTCAACCACAAACTCCTCCATGGACCAGTCCACTGATTAGCACAGCAAACCCATGATCCAGTCACCTTCTCATGCTCACCCTTGAAAGCATGTGATTTAGGGGTAGCATTCCAGAACTAAATCATAGCACAAAATATAAGCCCTTCTTACTTCTTAAGGCTTTTGTTAGGTTGTTCTGTTTTGATTTTCTTTGTCCTACTGATGCTAGACAAGAGCGCTTTCCAGAGCTTTCTTAAACCATGACCTTTCAGCAGCTTTGGGGGAAGTAGGGTCCTGAGCCCCTCCTCTAGACCTGTGGCATGCACCTCAAGTGCTGCAGATGAGAAACTAGCAGATAGGCACCTGTTCCAGGCCTGTGGAAGCTGCAGGCTACTGGAGGAGGCCTTCCTTCCTTCCAGCCAGTCCACAGATGGGCCAGAAGGCAGGCAGGGGGCTCCTGTCTCCGCTCTGACAGAATTCCAAAGCCTCCACCCTCCATAAGTGCCAGAGACACTCAGCTGGTGCTCTCTGTCTGTCCTCTGGGCTTTTGAGAAATGAACTATCTGAAAGATGATCAAGCACTTCTGTGAGCTCAAATTAGAAATTTTATTCTTGTCATTCTCCAGCTAAAACTAAGCTGCTGATACAGACTCCTGCATGCTTCAGTGCAGGTGACAAGCTTTTATTATCCACCAGTTTTCAGCAGGAAAGAAGGCAATAAAACTTGCAAGATGGCCATCTGCTTGCTGCACCTGCCCTGACCCTGTCCGCAATGTGAATGTTATTGGAAGAGGCAGATGGCTTGGCAAGTTGATAAAGTAACTTCTTCGTTCTAAATATCTGTATGTAAAATGAGGCTCAGGATCCAAGAATTTCTCCCACTTGAAATGGCTCATGAGAAACTGAGCTTTTTCAGGTCAGGAACTTGCCTCAATAACTATCATTCCTCACTTGAAATCTTTTCTTTTGTTTTTCTTTTGCTTTTAGCTCAAAACACTGGAATTTCAACTTTGTATAGGAATTCATATGGTGCGCCCGCAGAAGACATCAAACACAACCAGGTAAAGTAATTGCAACATGACTGTATTCATTTTTCTTTTTGATTTGTGAAGCAACCTAGAATTTTAAAAAATAAATTAACTTCTATCTCACGCTCATCCAGAACTGAAAACAAAAGTTCTGTGATGCTCTGGGCTCACATCTGTCATAGCTTACATGTGGGCAGTGTGCTCGCAGTCCTTGGAACAGCCTCAAATTCCCAAACAACTTGTAACTTCACTGTAACTTCAGGCCTGAACTGGTGGTGGAAGCAAGTTCTCCATCTTGGTGCTGCAGTGGTTTCAATGTGGTTTGTCTCTCAAGCCTTCAGATACTGGAGAGTTGGTCTCAATCTTCAATACTGAAATTGTAGGGCCTTTAGAAGAGGAGCCTAGTTAGTGGAAGGTCACTGGGACCCTCAAAAGTGATTAGAGAAGTTTGCAGGGCACCCAGAGATAGTTTACTTGAGATCCCTCCACTCTGCTCCGTGCCTTGCCATGTGACCTCTGTCTTATATAGCTTCATGCCATCTGCCATGAGATCCTCACATCTAAGGCAGTCCCAACACCTTCCCTTGAATCTCTAGAACTGTATTTTAATTAAGCCTCTTTCTTTATAGAGTTATCCAGTCTCTGGTGTTCAGCTATAGTAGTGAAAATGGACTAATATAGGTATGACATTAAAAGAACACCCCAAATAGCCAAGTATAAGGTACTAGTCCCTAGAGAGCAATTACCTAATTTCTAGGCAGGTAATGAGCAGTTCCTATTATACTGCCAACTGTCATTAGGAGGAAAGGATTCATTATCCATGGAGATTACCAATGACATAGACACATTGACTCTATATAAACAGCTAAATACAATGCACTGAGTGTTCACTGCAGCTGTGGTGGCAGCGGTAGCGGCTGCTGCTGCTGCTGCTGCTGCTGCTGCTGCTGCTGCTGCTGCTATTACTACTTCTCAGCGTATGACTGGGGAACCAACACTGTCAATACAAGAAGGCTGTTAAAAGCACAGGAGAGAGTCTTCTTAGTCACCACCTTCATATGCTCAGCTCTTCCACAGAGCTAAATACAGAGTTAACTCATTTTAACAGAATGACTTAATGATTTGTGCCTTGTTCTAGTTTGAGGAGCACCTAACAGCAGACACTTAAAGAGCCAGCCTTTGTACGTGCATGTGTGCACATGCATGCGTTTTATTCAACAAACATTCATTGGACTCATTTTCTCTGTGGTTCTGCAGGAAGTAGAAAAGCAAAGAGGCATAGCCTCTGCCCCGTTTCGATCAAGAACCTTGTATTCATTTCTCTTGCAAGGTGGGCATCCTAGCAAGGATGGCTCCTGCTACCTCTTTGCCACCAAACAACCCCATGGGACTGGCTTCTAAGGATGTCTTACATTGCAGCCATGCTTTAGGAACATTGGGCTGAGAAGGTAAATTTGCCCACCATTTACCTAATCACGATAACCAGATGGAAGGAAACATGCAAAGGATATTTATGTCTGGGACAGTACCTCAACACCCTGTGGGCCTGCAGCTACCCCACTCTAGCAGCTGGAAATGTTCTGTGTCTGTGCAGGACCCAGGGTGGTCACTGAACTGTCCCCTCTATTCAGTTGTTTGCAGGAGAAGTGGTTTTCAGTGGAGGAGTTAGCCTTTTACCCCTCATTTTCCAATCCATGTTTGGCCACTCTGGATGACATCTGGTGTTTTTGACCCCCTAATGAGACCAAGGCCCTATGGCCTGCTTGACACATCGCTAATCGGCCAGCCCTCAGCTCTGGTCTTTGCTAAAAGCAGAGAAGCCAGTGAATAAATAAACTGGGTCTTGAACACTAGAAAGGAGGTCACCAGGGTGGCTCCAAGTATTTATATGCCAACATGCCTTCCTAAACATAAAGAAAAGCATACACAAATGTATTGGAGATGCCAACTCCATTTATGGAAATGAACCATTTTTCTGGTAGCAAATACCATGACATTCTGTAAGTACAATGAGCAAACTGTTCTGGCTCTTCAAGAGAACTGTCAGGATGTATTTTTCATGTAGGAGTGTAAGAGTAGTCTTTAGTTTCCTGGGTAGAAAGAAGGCCACCAACAAGTCACTGTACTCCACACCAGTCTTCCCCTCCCAGGGCTCCTGCTACTTTGACAATGACAATGTTTGTTGAATGAAAACATATCCTGATGTGGCCCAGAGGTCACTGGCATCTCATAGTAGGGTCATAGTGGGTTCTAAAAACTGCCTCCCATTTATATTTGGAGAAGAGTCCATAATGGCACATTCTTAAGAATATTCTGAGCAATTACTCGGATGAGAATCAATGCATTAAGATAGTTTCCTAGACACAAGAATGAGCTTAGCCTAGCACTGTTTTTCCTCAGCATTCCTGGCCTACACTTAATGAAGTCTAAAGGCTGTAAAATGCACCAGGATTAGAATAAGTTCTGTGTCCCTTACCAGCACTTGGGAGGCCTTGGGCAGAGCTGAGTTCTGTGGCCATAGCTTGGTGTCACTGATAACCCTGATGGGACCAGCAAAGGATCTTGAGCAATGGGATTGCTCACCCTATTCTAATGTCAAGCAGTATTTTAAAATATCCATCAAAGAGAATTTTTCCCCCTAAAAATTTCCAAGAAAATCGTAGCAGGCCAAGCTGAATCGGACTTTATAAAGACCCATTCTCACCAGAACAAACTCACTCTGCAAGACCAACATTACCCCTTCCAGAGTGATGCCACCATGATGCAACCATCTTCCACGTGAAGGTTCCAGCACCTTGACCGCAACACCCAGGAACCTAGCTTCCAGCTCAGTCACCTTTGGGAGACAACAAACCACATCCAAGCTCCAGCACCAGCACACTTAGTGGGAACTAAACATGAAGTCTTCTGTTATCGCACTAATGGAGTTGGAAAATCTTCATAATTTAGATTAAATGATCTGATATTGAGGAAAAATTTCAGTGAAGGTAACTGTATGGAAACAGGAAGACAGGACGAGCACAAACATTAACCCCACATGTGCTGCTGGTTATACTTCCCCTTCTCGGGAAGAAGGCTGCCTAGAAATATCCAGGGCTACACAGGAGCATCCTTCTGCTTCCTTCACAGATATCTGGCTTATGCAAACTGTGTGATATTTTTAAATGCATTTATTTTTAGCTATGCTAAGGGGAGGGCTTATATTTGGGAACATGTCATCTGCCAACTTTTGAATGCTTTCAGATATTCCCGTAGGAATGCTGCAGCCAGCATTTTCCCACTATGGCGGTTTCATCAGCTGACATTCACATCCCTAGACGGGGGAGCAAATTCAGTCCCTGCAATCGCAGCAGTGCCACCCACCATCAGCCTAGCTGGTGTGTTCCACATGCATTCAGGATGGGGGCACCAGACCTTGGGAATAGTTGGTGTGGGCTCCTATAAACAGTGTAGATGAAGAAGGTAAGGGATTCATATAGCAAGCTTAGGCTCAACTGCAAACATCCACCACCCAGAGACAATATGTATAACAGTAAAAAATTTCAAACAAGTTGTCCATAAAAATGAAACCAAACACACAAACAAAAAACCAGCACCCACTCTGCAGGAGGGCCATAGCCTTGTAATTTCCGCTGGGACCTGCTGAGACCTCTAGCACTGCATCCTTGGCCACAGAGACCAGCATAAAGTTGCACCTCTTTTTGAGCTCCTTTGTCCACAGACTGCCTTTCTTATTGTAGAGCCAAGAGCTAGTTGAATAAGGACTTCCCTCCAAGGCTTAGCCACCAGGCTTTTGTTAGCATGGTAAAGATAACACGGACCTCAGCCCTACATGTACTCTAATTCCATCTCCAAAGTGTGACTCACCATGAGGTCCAGAAGAAGTTGCTTAACTGCTTTGAGTTTAAGTTGGTTTACCTAAAAATGGAAAGTAGATGGGTAGATGGATGGATAAATGGAAGGATGGATGGGAGGTAGACAGGTAATATAGATATAGACAGAAACATACAAATGTACACATGTGTGGCCCTTTGAGGGTTGAACAAGTTAAATATTAGATGTGGTACCTGCTGAAATTAAAACATGGTAGCTCCTAGTTCTTTCCCTGGATAGGTTTTCCTTTGTATGCTCTGCACTTCGACAGTAGCCCGGTGTCAGAGTGGAGACCTCCACAGACACATAGCCTGCTAAAGAATAGCAAAGAGCACTCTCACCTATGCACACAGCCAGGGAGACCTGGTTTGAACAGATTTATAGATTAATTCCAAAAGTCCCTCTCATTCCCAGACCCTTGGGCTAACAGGGGTTTATGCTTTATGAACTTTTGGACTTGCATGGGTAGACGGCAGCCTCATGCATTCAGCCACCACTAACTGGAAGCACAGGGCAAACTGGACAGCTTTGCAGAACTGATCAATTGTTAGTGTAAATCAATTATGTATAAAAGATGGGGTTTCACTTACTTGACAGAAGAATTATGGGTGATCCATTAGAGGCAATCATTTACACATACCACACTAATTAAAAATCATTATTTATTAACTTAGACCAATTTCTAGAGGAATTACCAAATGTGCTAGAAAGTGATCAAACTGTATGTCTTTAAGAGTGTTTCATAATTCAGACCAGACCTCCTTCCCAGTAACTGCACACAAGCAGAGCTTTGTGCATCCCCGAATTACGCACTGGCTGCAGGGATCCCCCTCACCTTGGAAGGTCCTGCTCACTTCAGGATAGGTACTCGGCAGGAACCCACAGACAATCAGAAGAGAAAGAGATGGTCTAGCACCCAGAGGCAAATGCGAAGGAATATATTATCAGCCCATGGGCACTCTTTGTCTTAGTCTGGAGCAGAGGGAATTCTTGACTTCACACACTTCAAAGGCTTCTGTATTCCCTTGATTCTCTTAGGCCCCTATATCAGACAGGAGCCAGCAGAGAGCATGAACTGGGAATATTGAGGCACCTGGGGACAACCAGACAATTCTGAAGAACCCCCTCCACCCAGTCAAAAGCTTCCTAATCCCACAGGACTCTGCAGTTCAGTCCATTCCTATATGAGCCAAGTTAGGAAACACTTTGGTCCTCCGGAGTCACTTAGGAAGGTGTGATGGGATGGCCCAACCCCAGGGGAGCCTCTGTCTCCTGTGTACACAGAGACCGGATATATTACTGACTTCTCTCTGCCCCATAGGGTGACACCTGCATGACCATTAGACCTTGTACATCTTCACTGACGATAGCAAGACAAATGAGGAGAAGATGAAAATAAGCTGCTCATATTTTATAGCTCTAGTCCATACTGCTTTAATTTTGTTGTTGTTGTTGTTGTTTTCTGGTACTGGGAATCAAACTCACAACCTTGCGCTTGCCAGGCAGTCGCTGTGCCACTGAGCTAAATTCCCAGCCCCTCTACTGCTTTAATTTTAAAAACGAATCTAGCAAAATGGTGTCACTATTATTGCAAAGTGGTGCTGCCTTGAAAGGTTAAACTTAGAATTACTCTTTGAGTCACTGCTCAGTACATACCCCAGAGAACCAAAAGCAGAGACTCAAACACAGTGGCACGCCCATGTTCCTAGCAGTGTAAATCACAATAGCCAAAAGGTAGAAACAACCAAGTGTCCATCCATGGATGAATGATAGATAAAATGTGGTATGTCCATACAAGGGAGTACTATTCAACCGTGAAAAAGAAGGAAATTCTGACACGTGTTACAACACACATGAATGATGAAGATAATATGCTGAGTGAAATAAGGCAGTCAATGGCAACAAATACTGTATGACTCCACCTACATGAGACTGAGACTCCTAGAGGGGCAAATTCACAGGGACAGAAAGTAGGATGGGGGCTTCCAGGAGACAGGGAGGATGGTGGAGATTTATATTTAACAAGTACAAACTCCTTCCTATTTGGGATAATGAGAAAGTCATGGACATGGGTGGTGGTGCTGATGACCCAGTACTGCAATCTTGCTTAATACTACCGAGTTTCATGCCTCAGGATGGTTAAAATGGTCAATTTCATGTCATTTTACCACACTAGTAATACAGAAAAAGGTTATATACAGTGATAGCATATGGACCCAGGTAGCAATTTTCAAAAGATAGTGTGGTACATATACAAGATAGGATATTCTTCAGCCATAAAAAGAAGGAAACCTGTGATTTTGGGCAACATGGATAAAACTTGAGCTCATTACAACCAGGGAATAAGCCAGGCACAAGTATTGCATATTCTCACCCTTGCATGGAAGCTTAAAAAGTTGATTTCATAGAAGTAGTGACTAGAATGATGGTCACTGGAGACCAGGAGGGTGCAGAGGTGGAGGGGAAAGGGAGGTCATGCCACAGGTGCATGCCACAGAAGGCAGTCAAAT
This sequence comes from Chinchilla lanigera, assembly GCF_000276665.1. Classification (NCBI taxonomy): domain Eukaryota; kingdom Metazoa; phylum Chordata; class Mammalia; order Rodentia; family Chinchillidae; genus Chinchilla; species Chinchilla lanigera. The sequence goes on along the minus strand of NW_004955426.1, from coordinate 637,097 downwards.
AGCAGGAGCACACTCTGGCTTTCCACACAGCCCAGGAGAGTGGGCACCTTACAACAAAGCCTGTTTTATGAAGACTTAGAAGAGGGAAATTTGAAGGTCCCCAACACAAAGAAATGACACGTCCTAAGGGAGACAAAAATGTCAGTTACCCTGATTCAAACACGACACTTGGTGTACATGGGTCAGGTCATCTCACCTCACTCCATAAGTGTGCACACTTTAAAAATAAAATAAAATAAGTTTAAGAGGGAAGTGTTGGCAGTATTCAGAGAAGAGCTGGTGCAAGTTTGTGATCTGTCTTTTTGTTTGGGGGGAATCTTGCAGGAGGCCAGGGTTTGGTTTCACCGTCTTGCAGATTGAACTCATGGCCTTCATACTGAACTATATTCCCAGCTTTTTCTCATTTTTTTTGTTTCTTATGATGTGTCTAAGTTGGCCAGGCTGGGCTCAAGCTTGCAATCCTCCTGCCTCAGCCTCCCACAGTGCTGGGATTACAGGCATGCACCACCACTCTGGACTTCATGGCCTTTCTTAGAAGAGGGTGGAACCATGGGAGAGAGGGAGGCCAGGCCAGAGTGACCAGCTAACCTTGTGTGGCCCTCTCCCCAGCAGGTGTCCACACAGCCTGTCCCCCAGGAGCCCAGCAGGAAAGACTACGAGACCTACCAGCCATTTCCAAATTCCACGAGAAACTACGATGAGTCCTTCTTTGAGGACCAGGTCCACCATCGCCCCCCGGCCAGCGAGTACACCATGCACCTGGGCCTCAAGTCCACCGGCAACTACGTCGACTTCTACTCTGCTGCCCGTCCCTACAGTGAACTGAACTATGAGACGAGCCACTACCCGGCCTCCCCCGACTCCTGGGTGTGAGCAGCCGGGCACAGGGCGCTCCAGGAACCGTGCATGTGCATGCATACCACGAGACATTTCTTTTTCTTTTTCTTTTTTCCCTGCAAATTTAGTTTGTTAAAGCCTGTTCCATAGGAAGGCTGTGATAACCAGTAAGGAAATCTTACGCGCTATTTTAGAGAGCTAAATGCCTCGAGAGTTAACTCAGAGATCGATAGAAAGCTAAAGCAATCCTAAATATGACAGTGTGCAAGACCTTTCTCGTGTGAGCTGTAGAGTATATAAAGTGCTTTATACTGAATGTGGCTGCCGGGAGGAGAGAGAGGACAGTCAGGGTGGCGGGGTGTGGAGGTTATCATTAAGCACAAGACAGAAGAGTTTACACACTTTGTGGGGGACGGCTTCTCACGCTTTGTTTACTCTCTTCATCCGTTGTGACTCTAGGCTTCAAGTTGCATTGAGGTTCCTCTGTACAGCAAGATGTTTCTTGCCTTTTGTTAATGCATTGTTGTAAAGTATTTGATGTACATTACAGATTAAAGAAGAAAAGCGCATTGTGTATATTACACCAATGCTGCCGTGTTTCCTCATCTATGGTTCTAAATATTGCTTCAATCTCAGACTTTTGAAAGATGTATGGATTTCCGGTTTTTCTTTTCTTTTCTTTCTCCCAGTATGTTTTAACACAAAAGAAAACAGGAAAAAAAAAAAAAAAAAAAAAAAGGATATTTAGCAGTATTGTTCGTTCTGATATGTGAATTTGTTTGTGGCAACTGAAAACAAGGCATTCAGCAGTTTCTGACAATTAACATACATCATTCCACACTCCTTGTCAACGAAGTGCTTTTTCACTGCCTAAAATTTTAGATGTAGATATTTGAAATAGATTTTTTCATTTATACCAGTTTTCTTTATGATGATACAGTGTTAAAAGAAAATAAATTACAATTGATCTGTCATCCATATTTGCAAAGAATGTCTATTTCCAAGGACCTATCTTACAAAACACACATTCCTGCTTGTGCGTCTGTGCGTGTGTGGGTGTGCGTATGTCCACGTATGTATAAAAATGCCCTATGTGAGACCTTACTTTGATAGAAGCGTTTTCATTGGCTGTTCATCCTGTACAAACTTTGTTTTTGGTTTTTAGTATCAATGTACATCAGCTTGTTCCTTTTGTACTGTATCTAATCTTCTGACCATCTAGTGACTCAGGATCTTAGGCCAGTTGAAGTGAAGTTATAGGATTTTCACACATTCACACATTCTTGGATACCAACTCTTCCTACAGGTCAGTTTCCTTCCACATTTTATGCCCTCAAACACTACATGGCCAACTCAATAATTTCACTTTGGGCCCAATTACTTGAAGTATCCACAGAAAATGTAAACTGCTCACCTTACTCACCCCAAACTTTTGTTCATGTGGCGGGGAGCAGTAGACAATTATGGACTAGATGATTCAAATTGAACTTGAAGCTAATGCTAGACTAGTGGTTAACAGAGCTAAGAAATAAGGCTAACCATTTCAAAGAACACGGGCTGTGGGTAAATTAGCTTTGCTCTTTAGATGCAAGTGACTGAGGCCAATAGGTGCCTAGTAAATGTTAACTGTTACTGGAAAAAATAAAAAAATAAATAACAAAAGAAATTGGCTGCCATCTTCCTTTGAAACTTGTTCCCTTTCACTCTACGCAGTGTAACTGCACACAAAGGCTAACAACCACGGTTCATTCTCCAAATTTAACAGCAGTATACTTTATTCATGCATATCTTTGGGGAAAAAAAGGTTCGTTTCCTGAATAAAGTGGCAGAAAGAAATTTACATACAAATTTTTCTGCAAATGGCATACAAGTTGGACCTTTCTGATTTGTTTACTATAGGACCTCGTGTTTATGGGTTCTCTCAAAGAAGCGATCTCGCCCCCTTAGCGGGAGATAAATATGCAGCAGTGAGGGCAGAGTTTTCACTCCATCTGTGTCATAGAATGCAGCTGTCGAGTTTATGGAGGCAAAGGATGTGGAATAGACATTGCTTGTCTGTCACCTAGTAGCTGCTTAACCTTTCCTAAAGCTCACAATAGGAAGCATTCCTTGCTCGGAGCTGTGCACAGGGGAATTAATGTCTGTGCTAAGAAAGCCCTCCTAGCAGGGATTTCCTGTTACCTTTATGACTTGTACACTCAATGCATGGCCCACATTAGCAACTCTTGAAGACCAAGGATATCTCTGGTGTCCATTGACTCTGTGAGGGCGTATCCTACATGTTGGTGATGAACTAATTCAACCAGGAGCCTCTGGCATCAGGGGCTGGGGGAGGAGAGAGAAAAGTCAGTGCTTGTAGTCATTCAAGCCAGTCCTTTTTTCCTTTGCTTATATACATACACATAGGTGGATAGAGGACGGATGTAAACAGAGAGAAAGGGAGAAGATGTATGATAAGTGAACATGGGAAGGAAAGGAGAGAGGGAGGGAAAGAAGGAAGGAAGGAGGAAGTATGATTAGTAGGTAGATAAGCAGATAACTGAGGCTTTCGCTGAACAGTGAAGTGGCTGAAGCCCCCCCCCTTAGCAAAGAACGTTGATAAGCTAGTGCTTTATTATGTAATGTGGGATGTATTGGATAAGAGTCCTGAGTGTCAAGAAACCTTTCTCTGGTTTTGCTTTCATTGTGCTGATAACTAAGACTCCCTCTCTGGTATAGCTGCCTCCTAGGTCTACAAAATCATCCAGACTCTGGATCATCCTACTGAGATGAGAAGCGTGTTTTTTCAGAGCAGAAGGGAAAACAATTGGAATTTTCCTTGTCAGTTTAGCCCTTATATGTCAATAGTAAACACACCCAATGCACTTAATAAGATATAAAATCCCGACATCATTATGCATTATTTTTACATGACAGTGCTAATCACTAAGGACTGATTAAAGAACACTTAAACTATACCAGGACTAATATTAACATTTTTTATAAATCTTTTAATGCTGACTCAGTTGTAATACTACACACTAAAACTTCTGTCCTCATTGGCAGTCATGCTTAGAAAACAAGACTCCAGGTTTATAACAAACAGAGTGATGCTGATGTCTGTCACACTGGGTGCTAACCAAGACGAAGGTAAGCAAATGATGACCCATTTCACATGAATAAGACTTGCAGATTGTGGAAAGCTGCTTCAAATCAATCAGCACCAAAACACTCAGTGTATTTGGACTATCTTGCTGCTCCTTACATGTTACTCTTCCTTAATGTCTGATACTGTTGCCCTTGTTCCTGGGAACTGTGTCTGGAGACGTGAGTCTTGGCTGTCTAGTGACGCTCACTATTCTCACCTGGGCATGGGAGAAATCATGTAACTCCTCTCTAGAAAAGCACTGTTTACAAAAGTGTCCCTTCAACTGCCACTAAGTACAAAAATTCCAGATGGTCAGCTCACCTCCATCTGAGATGTCAGAGGGAGAAGGCCAAGGTGAGGTGGTGAACAGATGCCTAACCTTACCAGCTACCCTGGCCTCAAAACCAGAGGCTGGAGTGGAAACTCTGTGTGGTACTGGGAGGAAAAGAAGTCAACCAATCAAAGGACACATGGTGTTTAGAGATCTTCCCCCTCCCAGAGCAGAACCTGTGCACACCAGTAGCATTTTCTGGACACCTCGAAACTGTGGTCTGGACATCAGGGCTGAAACTCATGCTGAGCAAGCAGCTAATGAAGACCAACCTGACCTCCATCCTCTTAGCAGCCCACTAATCCTGGTTTCTTAAATTTCCCAACTCTCTAAAACCAAGAGATATTTCATAACTTCCCTGGTGGCAAAACCTGACCTGTACTGGCTCCAAGTCTCTTTCAGTCTCATGGTCTCTGTTTATTGTGCTGTGTGTGGCATGTCTCTAACATTGTATGCCAGACACTGGGGCTACCAAGACTCTGCCCAGAAGTGATAGAATTTGTGCTGCATGCAGGATTATTTCAGAAAATCTTGAAATTGTTGAGTTCGGTTTACCTCCAAAGATTTCACACAGGACACTGTTGAATTTTCAATAAGGGATCAGAATTTGGGGGGCCCCCAAGGCCTTGTTGAGGTCTTAGAACAATGTCTTTCCCATGATCAGAACAGGGTTCTTCATTAAAGTGCACCTCGGAGAGGGTTCTGTGGGTGTATTCATCACCTTTACTAGGTTTTCAGGAGGCAAGGGGCAAAATATCTAACATATATACCTTAAAAGAGAAAAGGCTTATTTGGGCTCATGGTTTCGGTGGGTTCAGTGTGTGGTGGGGGTGGGGAGGTGCTCCAAAGCAGAAACTATATAGTGTAAGAGCCTGGTGGAGAAAATCTGCTCAACTCATGGCTCTGGGGAAGCACAAAACAAGAAAGAGCCAAAGAAAAAGAGGCAAGGGACGAGATATAATCCCCAGGGTCACCCTGTTATGACCCACCTAGACATGCAGAAGCATGACTTACTAATCTAGGCATCTCTCAAGCCACTCAAATTCACAACCAAGAAGAACCATCCTGATAGACAAGATAGCCTAATAGCTATCACTATACCTTGATACAACACAGCACTTGGTAACCTGGAGAGTTAAATAGCAAGAGAATTCTGGGTTGTGCTGGACTCACTGGCCTCAAGAAATAAAGAGAGCAGGACCTCCATTTGCTCATAAATGATGACTAACAATGCTCCAAACAGTAGACCATGCAGATTTCATCCCACATAGCAGCTCTCTGAGCATCTCTCACATAATGAGCTCCAAACCAGCCAGGCAGACACCAGGCCTCAATCTCTTCCTCAGTTCACTAGTATGTATGTAACTTGCCTTGACTAGAAGTCTCACCAGCTATAGAACATGAAGGAAAAATGAAATCTCCCAGGTCCATTAGTGCAAGAGGAAATGGTGAACATAGAGTTTAAAGTGGAGTTTTGTCCTCAGAGAGTTACAATTTAATTTTTAACATAAACTTCAACAATGATCATATTAGTGTCCATCACACATCTTTAAAATGTTTAAATACTTGGTTAGGCAGGTCCCCAGTAAGCTGAAGTTAAAAATTTTCTGTGTCGTGGTACTATGTGCTAGAATAACGGACATAAAACTCCAGGGTGGTGGTGACAACAACTTATTAGTGAAAATAGAAGCTATACATGCTAGTCAACTGCAGAGGTTTTCAACCAATGCGCTTTTGACTTGGTGGGACTGGTTAATTTTTTTTAATTGGGGGGCAAGGGTTGAGCTGTTGTTCAGTGCATGGAGAACACATCAGCATCCCCGCCTCTCCCCACTCGGCACCTATCACACCACCATAAGCAGCTGTGATGATCAAAGCTGTCTCCAGATATTACCACATGTCCTCTGGAAAGGGGGCAAAATGGGCCCCCATTGAGAACCACTGCTCCAGTCCATGATAAGGTGCCAGTTGTGACTGAGAACGAAAGAGAGGAAAGGTGCATTCCCGGCTGGACAACGGGGAAACGCAGTACAGAGGAGACTGTGTTTGGCTAGAACTTGAAGACGTGATAGACTGCCAATGGGAGCAGTTCCAGAAAAAATAAAGGAAAATGGAGGGGACACAGGAAGCCCTGGAAAGGGGCAGGAAACAGCATGTAATACTTTTCATTTTAAATTAGGAGCAGAAGAAAGGTGGAGGGAAATAAGTTCGGCCATATTATGAAAATGTTGACAGTGTTTGCCATCATCTTTATAAATATCCCAGGTTATGTGTGTGGTGGCTGTGAAGGGGAGTTCTACCTCAATGGGTCTCCCATTCAAGCACACACCAGAATCACCCACACAGCATCCAGATGCCTGTTCAACCAAATGATCTCTGATTAGACATTTCTGCGCCTGGCATTTCCAACCACCTCCCAAATGATGGTGCTGCTGCTTGTCTCGGGACCATGCTTTGAGAACAGATATGAGCAGTGGGAATAACCTAAAACAATTATACAAAGCAATTCGCACATGGGCCTTCCTGCTTCAGAATCTGTGTTTTCACAAGCTCCCCAGGTGAGCCCTAAAAACCTTATAGAGCAATGATCCAGAAAACACATAAAAATCTGAACTAAGAGAATGTTGGGTAGAACAGCAAAACTAGTGTGGAGGATTTCAGCGTTAGATCAGCAGCACTTGGCCACTACTTGATGAATGAGGTGGACACCTGAAGGTCCCTCTGAGATGTGAGTCTGGGTTGCCAGAAGCCCAGCAGTAGAAAACCCCTGCTTAGGAAAGAAGACTCTCTCCAGCAAAGAAAATCCACTCCATTGGGACCTTTGAAGTTCTGATACTGATGGTAAATTCTGGGAGAGTGATGCAGTGGGGAGCTGGAAATGCACCTGGGAGTGTGAAGTAGAGAAATTAAGTGAGGCCTTAGTTCTTTGTGGTTGAGAATTGGAGAACAGGAATGGATAGAACATCCATTTAAAGAGAATAGAAGAAAGGCCCAGGGCATGGTTCTGGGAGAAGCAGTGGTCTACAAGAAACCAGACTGCAGGAAAAAAAAGTGGGGCAGAGTGTGGGGACCGAGCAAGGACAGCCTACTGTTGTCTAAACCAGACAGGTTTGTGTGAAGAGGGGCAAATTCCACTGAAGACACAGAGGAGAGGAGGGAGGAAGACAGCAGAGAATCAGCCTTCAAACAGAGATCTGTGCACCACGCAGGGCCTAGCTGAGCAGTTGCAACAGCAGTGGCAGGAGGGAGTCAGAGCAGCTGGGCAGGCAAGGGAAGTGAGTTCAGCAGTGCGCCTTCAGCTGAGGAGAGAGGCTGGCCTGAGACATCCCCAATGGAGCCAGTACCGCCATAAACCAGGGGGCATGTGGCCCGTGTTTATACCAGTGGCTTAAAGACAGCCCCTTCCATTTGCCCAGCATGTGATAGCTTTTGTAGTACAGGAACTCTTCCAGCCCGTTCTCAGGTAGGTTCCTCTTAGAATCATCCTTATTTTTGAGATAAGCAGAATAGGTGTGATGTAGCTAGCAAATTTTGTAGCTGGGTACAAATTGGAGACTTTTTGGCTTGAAGTATGATTAAGCAGGGCATAATACCAATTTTGTGTTAAGGGTGCATTGTTGTGGATATATCATACCCATGTTTATTCTTTAGAATATTTCTATTGAAGAATTTTTAATTTGAATTTTATCAGTTTTATTATATTAAGCAATGAGTCCTTAACAGGAAAAATTTTCAAAAAATTAAATATTAAATTTTTAATATTTATTGTTTATAAAAAAGCATCAAAGTTTTTCATATCAGCTGTGTTTTGGTGTAAAAAGTCTAAAACATAACAAAGATAAATTCTCATACAAAGTACAATGAACTGGTAAAACTCTACAGCAAAACTAATATTAACTTCAATTATCATACCTAAAGTAGTCTTCCCATATGACAACAGCATGTTGCATACACACAGATCTCTTACACTGACAGCACATGTGCTTTGCTTTCCTGGCCCTTTTGCAGGACATACTTGACATCTTCTTGGTCTTACTGTTTTATCAGGAGGTTCTTATTGTATTATACAAGGTGTAGTCAGCTAGAACATAAAATATCAATAAAATAAAGTATTAAATTCTTAGTATATATTGTACATTTAGAATAAATATCAACATTTTCACTTCAGCTGTGTGCTTGCCTACAAAACCTAAAAGACAGCATCAGAAATAAAATCCAGTATTAACTACAATGAAAATACCAATAAAACTCTGCAACAAAAATAATCTTTGCTTCAATTGTCACACCCAGGCAGTCTTCACACATGATAGCTGCATGATCCATGCACATATCTCACTTATATTTACAGCACAAGTACTTACCTTTCCTTTCCTACAAAGCAGGCCATTCTTTTTTTTCGTGCTGGGAATCAAACTCACGACCTCATGCTTGCCAGGCAGACGCAGTGCCACTGAGCTGTATCCCTGGCCCAGCAGGCCATTCTTGTCTCCTGTCTTCTCTTCTTGTTTTTTCAGGAGCTTCTTGCTATATTGTACTATGTGAACTCAGCAGGGAATTAAGATAACAATAAAATGCAATGTCAAATATGTGATAACTGCTCAGAATAGACATGAACATTTTCACATCAGCTGTTTACTCACTTACAAAACCTAAGGGATAATATCAGAAAGAAAAACCTTTATGTTATGGTTTGGGGGATATTTTTCAAGGGAGAACAATATAATACAGGGCACATATCTTATAAGATTATTTATAATAGTCACCCAAAGAATGATACACAAGAGAGTGCAGGAAATCTGTCCACACACTAAGACCAAGGAATTCAGCTGAGGGCCTGGATCCCACAAAAATGTCCTGCATGAGTCCAGCTGAAGGCCTAGAGCTCATAACAATGCCTCCCATGAATCTACCTGGAAGCCTAGAGCCCATAACAATATCTCATGCAGGCCTGTTTCACAGATCTGTGCTGCAAAGGCCCAAAGGTCAGTGGTGGATTCTAGGAAGTCTGTGCCAGCAGAATGAAGGATCTGTGCTAGCAGGCTGAGGGATCTGCACTGGAGCCAGGAAGCGATGCTCAGAAGAACCAGAGATCCCTCGAAAGGTACCACAGCCATCCTCAGCAACTGTGAGGTTCTGAGCTCCTCCAGTGATCAAGATGGCTGAGTTCCCATCAGGGAAGCCAATGCAGCAAGCTTTTCCAGGAGACTGAGTGGTGTACCATCTTCCTCTCCGGAGCTAGGAAGCAATGCTCAAAGTGAGGACCAGAGCTCCAACAAAGTGCACTGAAGCTATTCTCAGTACCAACAAGGTCCCAAGCTCCTTGCAGGATGAAAACAGTTAAATTCATCAGGAAAGCTAGCATGACAAGTTCCTCCAACACAACAAACAGCTCCTTACAGCTTCTACCAGCTCCCAACAGCCTCTTTCAGCTCCCAACAGGCTTTCTCAGCTCTATATGAACTACAGTGTAAAAACAAACAAAGTCTACCACAAAGATAATCTTTGCTTCAACTATTACACCCAAGGCAGTCTTTACACATGACAACTTCATGTTTCGTGCACAAGCATCTCTTACATCGACAGCACCTATGTCTTGTTTCCCTGCCCTTTTTAGGAGGGCACAGTTCACATCTTTTGGTTTTCCTATTGTTGTAGTAGGTCTTCGGGAAGTTGCACCTGCCTATTCATATGTCAGCTCACCAGTATGCTCCAAACATTTTGTTCTTCCGCTGCTGTAAATGATCTCTTGTGAGTTCCAGTACTAATCTAAGAAAATTTCTCCATGATATTTTATTATTTTCTTTGTAAATCATCAAACTATGTATGCCATACATGTTTAGGATTGAGTAAAACACTACCATTGGACAATGCCTGTGTCCCAAGTGACATAACAGTCACTGCATAACTCATCAACAACATGCACTTCACCTTTGATTTTGTTGTAAAAAGTTACCGTCACAGGCTTTAGTTTTCTGGAAGTTTTAGTACAGTTAGAAACAAAAGAGTTGAGGCATCCCCTTCCCTTTGTTCAAAAGTAAATGCTACAATACCCTAATATGCAGCCTAAAACTACAGTGACCATAAAATGCTATAAGATGTTCTTCAATAGTCATGTATTCAGATGGTGTGCAAATTGCTTGACATTTTGAAACAAAATTCCCAAACAGTAAGTGGATAGCAGCCAGATTATCAGTTCTTTTTCTTTCTTGGTGGGTAGTTTTGTGAACAAACCTCAGGCAGTTCTCAAGGAAACCAGATCTCCCTGGTGTCATTTTTATCCAACAAACTGGGATCCCACACTTGCAAGTCTTTTACATTCCTGCAATTACCATGAGAAAGAGCTACCAAATACAGCAGATCTATAAATGCTTTTAGCTCAGCTAATGAGGTATCATAAGAAACACATTTTTGGGTAGGGCTATTGGTGTATGCAGAATGTTTTACTTGTATTTTATCACTTGTGTATTTCACAACATCATCTGGCATTTTGGTCTGTTACAATTCTCAGCATTGAATGGCAGTGCTGGCATCCTCTCCAATAGATGTCAACTTTGCAAAGATCCTCACTATATTTTCAGATGTAGTTCTAACGTTAGATCATTCCACTTGGTTGCATGACCATTTGTACCAGTTTGACTAATCAAATATGTACCAACATGGATGTTTACTTTGTCACCTGAATGAATGAAGTCTGCATTCCCCGCATCTGTATCATTGTCTTCTTGTTCCATTCCACTGTCACAAGAACTGACTCACATAGCCAGTGTCATCATCCATGCACAAGTCACCTGATGATTCACTTTCGATCTATCTCCTCCAAAACTTGTAAATCTAGTTTTCCATTTTATTGAACTGAGATACCTCTACCAGAAGAAATGAAAGGAAAACTTTTTAAAAACAACAAATCTTAAATGCACAATTGTTGTTTCTTTGGAGCTCCTGCACATACCTTCTGTTGTTCATCTGCCAAGTGGCTGAATGCACAGATGGGTTCCTGCTGTCCCCACACGCAGCTACTGTGAGCCACACCCACCTTCTATTATGGAAAAGTAACCATTTGCATAAAAGAAGAATGGTGTGTGTATTTTTACCCCCCATGATGCTCAGGTAAATATATGCAAGAATCCAAGAACTGTTAGAGGGAGCACAATGTGGGTAAAAATCCCAGTTTGACACTTTTGCCCAGGTGCACACACCTTGCCATTTGTTGTACCAGAGGGGTAAACACAAAGACTGTTTCCTGTATCCCCCCAGGTGCAGCTACTGAGATGCACAGCTGGCTACTGTTATGCTAAAATACAAATTTATAGCTGAAAAATATGAGACGAGTTTTTGTAACCCAATATTATGCCCTGTGTGTTAAGATTCTGCTGTGAATTCCCAATAGAAGAACATGGAATGAGTTCAGTGCTCAGCTCTATGAGGTTCTGTCTACCGGCCCCCCTGGGGAGTCTGCCCACCCTACATCCTGCACTATGCATGCCTGTCACACTGATTACTATTGCATGGATTTCTCTTCCAGATTTATCATCCTTAGCACTCCAACTCATCCCCATCTGCTCCATGCTTCTCCTCATTTCTCCTATGTCCAGGCTACCCAAAGCCTGACCCTTGATGGTGGCACCACTGTGCTTCCATTCAGGAAGTTCTTAATTGCACATATCCACACCATCACCACAATTTCCTCAGCAGAGACGCCAGGTGTCCATTTACTAAGGGTTGCAAGGAGCCTTCATACTCCCCTACTTGAGGGCATGAGATCATCACACAGCCCAGTCTTGGAGCAAAATGAACCGGCCGTTATGCAAACTAAATGCAAATCTTTGACCTTGTTACCATTATAGACAGTTAAGTCAGGTAGAAATATTATAGGCACTCAGTCAGGGCTGGGCCCTCAAAGGAGTCAGTGTAGAAGGTAAGAACACATTGCAGCTGTGGCTTGAAGTGCATTTGTTGAAGGCGAGAGCTCAAGATAAAGATGGACTGACTACATCTGCATACCTTTCCAAGGGATAAACAGTAATGATCAATATTTCGAATAGACATCAGTCACCTGGGTGGGTGACCAGGACCTCCTGATCTATCTCTTCCAAAAAAGGTCCTTGTTCTTTCCATGTACACTTGCTACATGACTTGATTACCCATTGGATCAATATTACCTAAGGGACTGTACTAGTAATCTTATTGCTTGATCATAGTTTTCTCCCATGTTGTACTTACCTCAGGATTTTGTACCCATCTTGTGATTTTGCTCTATGAAATCTCTTCCATAAAGTGGAGTCTTTGACAACCCACTTTCTGGTTCACTTTCTGGATCCCCTCCTGTCTCTCAGGAGCTGTCTCTCCCACAATAAAATTTCCTATTCTTTTTTTTTGGGGGGGGGGTTCCAGTACCAGGAATCGAACTCATGACCTTGCACTTGCCAAGCAGGTGCTGTGCCACTGAGCTAAATCCCCAGCCCCAAAATTTCCTACTCTTAACTTATATTGTTCCTCAGAATTCATTTTTTGATTTCAGGGAACACAAACTTAGCATATCAGATATTTAGCAGGTTTGTAGTTATAATATTTACCTATATTGCCTGGAGGTCCTATATCATTACTACTTCATATAAACTATTTAAGTTAACCTGTAATCACTGGAAAAAGTGTCACAGTACTACTGACTATTGGCATATATTGTTAACTCAATTATCAAAGATAGAGGTGAAAATCACACACACAAAATTTGGGTCAAGACTCATTCTGATTATTGCTCTGACTATTGCTCTTTAACCAACCACTCCAAAAAATGTTCAAGGTTTTCCAGTCTAACTGTTCATTTCAATACATGATCAATCGTGCATGTTTGTGTCTGGTGGTCTGAGCAACTGACTTGAAGGTAACAATATACAATGGACTTACAATGCTGAACTCCTACCGTCTTGTCTAGTGAAACTCTGCATTATCTCTACTGTTTTATCGAAGAATTATTTTCTTATTCCCTATAATTGTTTGAGCAATCTTTCATTCTTACACCAGGCAATCTAAGCAATGTAATGGAGGATAGTGATATGTAAAGTAACAACCACTGTTGATTTGTATTATTTTGTCTTGAGACCCTGTATCACTTTGCATGTTCTTGTTTTGATTTGTTTGTGTTTGTGATACTAGTATGCTGCTACTGCTCTATTTCTTTGTTTATTTCTCATTTACTACTCTCTTTACATTAAAAAAATAAAAAAAAATAAAAAAATTTTCCAAAAAGCTTTTCCAATCTAGCCTGGGCTCCATCAGACAGTTCAGTTTCACTCATCTCAGAATCAACTACCAAGCTCTGAGGCTAAAAACTAGCCTCACTAAAGACACAGTGATGAAATGTGAGGTGCTTAGGCTGGGAAGAAGAAGTGGCTGAGGCAGAAGCAGCTGTGACTTCTCAGATGTCCTCTGAGGTCACCCCACATGGTACTTCCGGTAGGGAGGCTTCAGGATGGTGAACTTCTTACAGATGGTCTCAAGACTCCCCAGATCTGTGTCACGTGACAAAGAACCTGTCCTAGGAGTTAGGACACATTCCTCCTCAACACAAGTGACAGCAAAATATTGCTCAGTTGCAGGTGTGGAGTGGAGAACAAACTCTGAGATCTCAGCCTGGCTTTGCCTCATGGCCCGCCATCTAAAGTTCAAACACCTTCTTGAAAGACAATCACAAATCTTAGAAAACTGACAAAAGTGCCGACAAAAAAGCCACACATTTGCTTGCTCAGCACATCAACGTGAAAGGGACTGTCAGGGACTCAGCTGTGTCTCCCCCCATTCATATCCTGAAGTCCTAACCCCAGTCCCTCAGAATGTGACCTTATAAAATTTCCTCTAAAAAGAAAGTTCAGTTAAAATCAGGTTAGTGGGGTGGGCTGTACCTCAGTAGCACTGGTATCCTCATGAGAAGGGGGAATGTGGACACTGTGGGGACAGATGGGAGCCCATGAAAGGACACAGTGAAGAGATGTCCAAGGAGAGGCCCTGACAGCGCCTCGATTCCAGACTTTCACCTCAGTGCTGTAAGGAAGTAAACTAAACTTCCTGCTGTGTGAGGCCAACTACACAGGGCTTTGTTACATCTCCCAGACAAAACTACTATAGCATAGCTCTGAACCCAAGCAAGCTGGGAAACTTCTGAATTGAAACACGCCACCAAGCACTAGACCTCCATTTTGTTAGGGGTCACCCTGAGGCCATGATGCTTCACCACATGGTGGAGCACTTCTGACTCAGCCTGTCTCTCTGAGGAGAAAACTGGCCAATGCATGTCACCAACATTCTCCAAGGGAGCAAACCCTTTCACTAGGCCTCAGTTCTTTTCAAGGGCTGGGTCTTTTCTGAAGAGCCCAAGAATCTGAATATTCTCTCCAGTCCCATTCTTTTGTTTGTTTGTTTGGTTTTCTTTTTCTTTTTTCTTTTTCTTTTTGGAGAAACCAAAAGTGCGGTAAGTGTGATAGAGAAGGTAATTTTTCTAAATGTGGTATTGAAGTGCTTTCATTTTCATTTCATTTGCATATTAAATTGAATATGGCTCTCCCACCCAAAAAATACTATACAGCCAGTTCAGAATGGATGCTTATTTGGAAATAGGTCTCTGAAGATGTAATCAAGAGAAGCGATAAGGTCATAGTGGATGAGGGTGGATCCTAAAACCAATGAGCATGTCTTCATAAGAGACAGAGGCCATGTTAAGATGGAGGCAGGGATCAGCATGTGCCCGGATGAAGGCCTGCTTAGCAGGTGAGTGAAGCACAACTTTGGGCATGTCTGTGGTGCGTCTCCAGAGGTATAGATCACACCAACCAATAGGCTTGTTGACTGGATGGAATAAAGGGAAAGAAGAAGGAAGTTGGCATGTTGTTCAAGAGCTCCAGTTATATTGAATGGGTGTGTCTTTTCCTGCCATTACCTTGGACATCAATCTCCCGCTTCTTCAGCCTTTCAGTGCAGACTTTCACCAGCAACCCTCCAGGAAGCTTCCAGGCCTTCAGCCTTGCCCCCGCACTGCATGCCTGATCCAGCTTGTTCTACAACTCCCATCTTCTTGGGTTGAGCAGCTTCTGGATATTTTGACTCCCCAGGGTGGTCTCTCTTGCCTCTGATCCTGTAGTCTACCTAATACACCCTCTTGCATAATTATACGTGTGTTCTATTGCTTTTGTTCCTCCAGAGAACACAAACCAATACACAAGCCACAGATTACCAGTAGCCACCAGCAGCTGCGAAGAGGAGTGGAATAGACTCTACTTTGGATCCCGCAGAAGGGACCAGCCTTGCCAATGCCTCAATTGCTGACTTCTGGCCTCCAGAACTGTAAAAGAATGTATTTTTATTGTTTGAAGCCACTAAGTTTGTACTAATGTGTTATGGTAACCCTAGGAAACTAATATACTTTATATAGATAAGATTGTATCTCCTTGTGTAAAGAGTCTGACCTTATTCTTTCAAGAATCTTGTATTTTTCTCCCTGCCTTTCCTTGTACCCCAACTATGGTCAGGCTGTTACAGTCCTGAGCTCACCCCTCTTTCAACACACGTGGGAAACTTAACCCTTACGGGCAAGAATGTTTTCCCTGTTCCACCTCTTAGCAAACCAATCCCCTCTACTCTACCCCAGCCAACCCTAGACCTGCTCGCACCTGCCCAGTTCTACCTGGGAGTCCCTGATATAACTGATAAACCTTTTCTCAAATTCTCTTGGTGCCTCATGTCAACTTAAATAACAAACAGAGAAAGATTCTCCATGGATAGAAGCAATTCTACTCAGTCAGGGGGCTCAATCACAGGGTAAGCATTAGACAAAGATTAGACAGGCACTTGCCAGCCATATAACCTTGTAAAAGTAGGTTCCATGTATGGTTGTAGTGGTCTTTCTATGAGGTTATGGCTCTGGCAGAACCTTTTATAAAAGTTCATGTTCAATTTCATAATGCTGTGATAGTTCTTGTTATCAAGCCTATGTGTATGAGGTCTTCTTCAGTTCTCAGCTTCATTTATTTTCTGTTAGAGCTTGACACAAGAGACTCTGTTCTGATTCTGACAGCTTTCGCAATGAAGAATCATCAACTTCAATATTCAAGCTGAATTTTGGGTAGTTAGGTTCCTCTTACTTTTGCAGGTGGTCTATACCACACTAACAGGAAAGGGGTATCTCTGGGAAGAGCCCTGGAAGGGGAGGCTGACATCTGTGGAAAGCAACAGACTCTGAGACGTCTTCCTCCTGCGCCTTGGCCACTGGGGTTCTGGTTTCTGTGCACCAGCAGATTCAGCTGCTTCCTTGGAGCTCATCAGAAGCATCCCCACAGGTCACTAAATGCAGCTGGGGTCAGAAAGAGCCAGAGCAGTGACAATAATGCCCTTGTTCATGGATGGCACTGTAACTTCCACGCTGTTTCACTTCAGCTTTAACCCATGTTGGAGCAGGATTTGACAGGGGTAACTTGATTATCAAACAGCTGATAGCTTAAATGTAACATTAAAAAAACCTCTCATGAATCTGCCATGGACCTAAGCCTCTCTCGGCACCTCTGTTCCTGCTCCAATCCCTGCTGACCATGGAACGCACTTGGTGTTCACTTCCGAAAGCCAGATCCTGACATCAGTTGGGAGACATGTTAGGTATCCGTTATAGATTAAGCTTTTGGCACCTCACAGGAGAGCAGAATAAGATGCAGCTGTAGTTGTAAAGACACCGTCTCTAAGCTGAAAGTGGCCAAAAATATCAAGTGGACTTTTCAGGTCAATGTGCCCTTGATGTGCCAAAGCCAGATGTCCTAGGCTCTAAGAAAAGGTCCATAATTAGAAAAACAGTGGCTTTGTGCATGGAAAAAAAAAGGAAAAGGTGTTGCTAGGTTGGGTGTCACATTAAACAATGATAATAAAACTCTAAGGATATGAGCGTTTCTCTCGGGGACTGCATCTGTCACCATTCTTTTGTTTCGTGTGACTAAAACCCTGACCCAGACGGCAGGAAACAAAATGGAATTAGTTAACACATGTAAATGAAAAGTCTAGAACTCATTAAGCGTCAGGCTCGGCTGGATTCAAGGACCGGAGTTGTTCTGGGCTTGTTTCTCTTTAGCTTTCGTCTCCATCTCCAGCTGTCCTGACTTTAATCTCTGCGTTCAGACATAATAACATCTCCAGGAAGTTTGTCCTCTCAGCCTGAAATCCATTAAGCCAGGATAACTCCACGAAACTTAGGCAAAATTCTCAGGGTACCTCATTAGTTGTTACGAGGTCACATGCTTACTCCTGAATGAGTTGCTACAGATGGAAAAATAGGAAGTGCTGAAAACAAACATTTCTTTAAAAAATTAACATGTACCAAGTACTATTCTATAAATGTTGCTGTGCATTCTTAAAATTGATTTTCAAAACAACACATGAGGAAGAGAGTTGGTCTTCCTGGTCTTATAGTCAGGAAAGATAGTCTCAGAATCATCAACCTCAATATCCAAGCCGAATTTTGAGTATATATCATCTAAGTTCACAAAGCAAGTGATGGTACTGGGAGAATAATACTCCACTTTGGATTCTTATATTTGAGTTAGACTGGAACTTGGGGCCACCTAACCCAAAGAAAAATCAAGTCTACAACATCCCTGACAGCTGGGGTTGGTGGCACACACCTGTAATCACAACACTCAGAAGACTGAGGCTGGAGGATCACTGTGAGTTCGAGGCCAGTCTCAGCTACACAGTGAGTTCAAAGTCAGCCTAAACTACACAGTGAGACCCTGTCTCAAAAAAATAAATAAATCCTTGGCAGATGTTCACCCAGCTGCTGCTCACAAACTCTCAGAGATTCACACTAAGTCAGCCTAATCAATAAACATAAATAGCACAAAAGTTCCCTCCTCTATTGAACTTGTGCCCTTATTCCCTTAAGTTTCTTTCTCCAGGTTTCTCAGACCCTGAGCCTGACTGATTCATTCAGCGTTTTCTTTTAGTTTATTCAATCATTACATCACACTCTCAGTGCATCCTAAGCTTCAATCAACTAAACATCTAGGTCTTTTTAGATTTGGGGAGCTTCGACTGTGTGTTTCTGTTTTCGCAGCTGTGAATTACTGTTATCAGACCTCTCTTTTCTGCTATCCATGCATTTCTTTTAGTGTTGGGAATTGAAGCGGTGTCTTCACCCTGAGCCACCTCCCTGCCTCTTTTTATTTTTTATTTTAAGACAAGGTCTTGCTAAGGCACTAAGTGGCCCAAACCGGGCTCAAACTTGGGATCTTCTTGCCTGAGCCTCCCCAGGGCTGTGGTTATAGGTTCATCTGTCATTTGACCTTGGTAATTGCACCTATATTTCTTCTTGGATCAATCCTGCCTGTTTGCATCGTGGTTGAGGTAGCATCAGTGCAACAAGCCTAGCATTACAAGACTTCATTCAGGTCCACATTCAGTAGGAAATTGACCGGGCAGGGATACAGTAGCCGGGGAAACTTTTCAGAGCCAAATATTTTATAAGCCGAGAATATGGCTCAAATTTCCATTTACAGCAGAGAGAAACCAAGTGCTCCTTACTTCATAAATATTCTCACATTTTTACTGGCAACAATAGCTACATCATACACACAATAGCATCTCAGTCTTGTCACAGCCCTCTGACCTTTGAAGTGGACTCCTAAATTAAAATGCTCTGTCTTAGTCTTTGGGGTTGTTACACATATACTGGCTGGCTTAAATAATGTGCATTTATTTCTCACAGTTCTGGAGGTCTGGAAGTCCAAGATAAAGGCACCAGCAGACTCCATGTCTGACAAGGGGCTGCATTCTGGTTCAAAAGTGGTCATCTTCCCACAGCATCCTCCTCACATAGTGAAATGGGAGAAGAATGCTCCCTTGGGTATCTTTCATGAGGGCAGTCTTAGGGCTTGAAAGTGCCCCAAATTTCATCTGTTGCTAATCCACCAATGAATAGGTTGATGACATTCAGACGTGGGACATTTGCTAGATAAATTAGGATGAAAAAGGTCATCAAGGTGAGACAACTATGATGGCATTAGTGACTCTTTGAGAAGCAGGAGCCAGACACAAGCTAGCATACATTCTTTTCTTTCCTGGTGATGCCCTGTGCCACATTGCCATACAAAGAAAGCCCCCACCAGACATCAACCAGATGCAGCACCATGCTCCCCAGCCTCCAGAACCATGAGCTTCCATCCTTTAGCAATTATCCAGCCTTGGGTACTTTCTTATTGCAACAGAAAACAAAGTAAGACAGTTCTAATTCCACTTATGCAGAGTTTACCCTCATGACCTAAATTACCTCCTAAAGGTATTTTCCCTAAAGACCATCACATTGGTAAGTAGTATTTAAACATATAAATTTAGGGGTGACACAAATATTCAATCACAGAAGTCTTTCACTACCTAATAAAAGATTTTGGGCAAGTTACTTTCTTGTTGGGACTCAGTTTTCCCCATGGCAAAATAAGACCTGCAAGATCTCTTCCAGCAAATTCATACTCTGAAATTCAGTTTTGCTTCTCACACAGCAAAAATCTTAGTGAAATTTTTACTTATTGCTATGATGGTTTTGAATTCAGACACTAGTTTTAAAACATTTTCAAAATTTCTTTCTGGGAGA
The DNA here is from genome assembly GCF_000276665.1 of Chinchilla lanigera. Classification (NCBI taxonomy): domain Eukaryota; kingdom Metazoa; phylum Chordata; class Mammalia; order Rodentia; family Chinchillidae; genus Chinchilla; species Chinchilla lanigera. The sequence goes on along the minus strand of NW_004955426.1, from coordinate 617,186 downwards.
AGAAACAGCTAGCTGAGTCTCTCCCCTATTGTGTTTATAGCTCATCCACTGACTTTCTTGTTGAATGTTTCATTCTTTCCCTCACCCTGTTTCAAAGATTTACATGAAAAAGTAGTTTCTTGCTTGTCCATAAAACTCTCACCAGGTAATGCCTTGTGCTAAGAGAAATGTGCCAGTTATTTTCTGTTAAGAGGACAAGAAGTCATGGGACTTTATGTGAGACACTGTACATCTTATCTTGTTGGCTCCTAGGAGCTGCTTCCAACCAGCTAGCTCATGTAACACTCACCTTAGAGTCTACCAGGACTCCCACTTCAAGCCACCATTCCCTACACCACTTTAATAAGATGCATATTTATTTTTAAAAAAAGTCCCTGGTGTCTTCACTGCATCAAGTCTATTCATCTTTCAAAAGAATAAATGGCAAGCACATTGGTACATGGTTAGATTCTGAATGTAAAAGAATGAAAAATTCTAAAATTAATGAAAGTAGATGCTTTTTCCAAATCTCCTCTGAAAGACATTCATTTATCAATTTAACACAGGTTATACCTTGTCTATCTATGGAAATGTTGACAAAACCTACAAGCTTCTCAAAAAATATGATTTGTATAGAGCTTCCATAGGTTATTAAAATACCCAATAATGGTCGCTAGACTAGAGATGAAGATGTTACTTCAAGTGGAAAATTATTACTTTGAAAATGAGAAAAAATAAGATCTAGAATAACTAATGCTTTCACTTTTCTCTGGTCCTCAGCATCAGTCAACAGCACACAGATGACATGTAAGTGAAGACTTTGATCTACTTGGACTCAGCTGTTTAAAGTTAACTTCTCTTTACTTGTTAAAGTGATATCCTATTTCTCTGTCAGATTGCTGGAACAGGACTAAACAATGGGTCTTCCAAATACGAGTGGCTGCCTCTGGCTGACCATGGAGAACAAAGAGATGTTTACAGGAGTGTGGGGAATCAGACAGAGGGTGAGTTTCCAGGAACAGGCTCCAAAACCAGCCAGGGAGTGACTGACCAAGCCTCAGCCACTCTTCTGTGGCACAAAATGAGGTCACCTGTACTCAGTGTCATTCATCAGAGGACCAAGAAAAGCTGTGTCTGACTGAGTGAAGATATCTGTAGCCAATCAGATTTACTTGTTTCCTCTGTCCATCCCAGGTGACCTCCTTAGGCCTGCCCTCCCAGCAAAACACAGCAATTTCACTGTAGAGACAAGGGCTGAACTGAGTGTCATTCTCCCACATCAACTATCTAGAGAACTGGATAAATCATATACATCAAGGGTTTGGACAGAGGCCTTCCTAGGACTATGAACCCCAAGTAGAAGGAACACCAAGATGAGCCATGTGATCTCAACAGCACAGTGCTGGGGGAGAGAGGGGAGCCCAAACAGAACCTGTCTGAGTTGAGGAGAGACAGCCCAAAGTTTGGAAAGGCCTGGATCAGTACATCAGATGCAGGAGAGAGGAAAGCTACACAGAGATGAGCTGAAGCTGTGGTCTGAATGTCTGTAGTCCCTATAATGTGTAAGTTGGACGTCTAAGGTGGTGGTAATAGGAGGTGAAGCTCTTGGAAGATGGTCAGGTCTTTGAATCAGAGCCCTTCTTGCTCCTTCTACCATATGATATCAAAATGAGAAGTCTTCAACTCAGAAAAGAACCTTCATCAGAGCCTGACCAGGCTGCACCTTGATCCTGGACTTCCAGCCACCTAGTCATGGTAATTTGTGACAGCAGCCCAAGCAGACTTGGCAAATGGACAGCACCTTCTTCCACTGAGCCTAAAAAGATCCAGCCCGTTGTCCTCCCTTTCTATAGTTCTCCTAGACCAATATCCACATTTTAACACAATCTTCAGACACAGCACCAAATAGTTTATTGAGTTACCAATGTCCTCTGTGAGCACAGTGTGAGCCAAGAGTTCACCTTTTGACTAGATGTGAGAGTTTTCCAAGCATCTCAGGACATGCACTGAAAAACACCATCCTGCCAGTAACTCCTGCAGATATGTTAACTGATTCAGTCCACAAAGTTCTTCTAACCAACTCTTCTGCACCAAGCATTGGATGATTGAGAGGCTGAGACAAAGTCTTACCCATAAAGCACAACACATTTTTTGTGACAAAGCCCCATAAAAATAGGTGTGTGAAACCCACATTTCTTCTTTAGAATATTTCTATTAATGAATTATTAATTTTAAGTTGAGTTTTATTATATTAAACAAGGAGTGCTTAACAGGAAAAAAATCACAAATATATAGTATTGAATTTTTAGTATTTATTAACTTTATAAAAAAGCATCAGAATTTTCAACATAGACTGGTTTTTAGTGTAAAAAAGTCTAAAAAAGAACAACAGAAATAAATTCCTATATGAATTAAAATGAAAATGCCAATAGAACTCTATGAAAAAATAATCTTTAATTATCACACCTAAGACAATCTTCATACATGATGATAGCACATTCCATATACTCAGGTCTTTTACACTGATAGCACATGTGTTTTACTTTTCTGGTCTTTTTGTAGGTCATACTTGATGTCCTTCTGGTCTTGCTGTTTTACCAGGAGGTTCTTATTATATTATGCAATATGTAATTAACAGGAACATAGAATATCAACGAAACAAAGGATTAAATTTTTAATACATATTGAGCATTTTGAATAAACATCAACATTTTCAAATCAGCTGTTTAATTGCTTATAAAACCTAAGCGATAACATCAGAAATACAAATCTATGTGAACTACAATGAAAATCCTAATAGAATTCTACAACAAAAATAACCTTTCTTCAAGTGTCTCACCCAAGGCAGTCTTCACACATGAAAACTGCATGGTCCATAAACAAGTATCCCTTATACTGATAGCACATATGTCTTGTTTTCCTGCCCTTTTGTAGGGTATAGTTGGCATCCTTTTGGTTTCCCTGTTGTGATGTTGTAAGCACAGCACGTTCATCTGTCAGCTCTCCAGTATGATCCACAATCTTTTTGCATAGTTTTCTGGGCTGAAACATTTTGTCTTTCCTCTGCTGTAAGTGATCTCTTGTGAGTGCCAGTCCCATGCTGCTAACAAAATTTCTCTTTGGTATTCTTGTTATTTTCTTTGTAAACTATCAAGCTACTTATGCCACATGTTTAGGATTAAGTAAAACACAATCATTGGCCAATGCTTTGTGTTTTGAGTGACATCATAATTGCTTCATAATTCATTAATAACATCTACTCTGCCTTTGTTTTTCTTGTAGAAAATTTCCATGTCAGGTTTCTGCTCTGTCAAAGTTTCCCTAGCAATATTTCCGTGAGGGTGCAATGTTGACATCAGCAGTACCAGTTTGTTTTACTTTACCAAATATGAGGCCAATAGAAATCTTCCTGAAATCCAAAGATTGTACTATACAGTTCTCTTTTGAAATTGCAACATTTCATTTAGAATTTCTGCTTTGTTCCTGTGTGCAGTTCCCATGCTGGTCAACTTGTGCTCTATTAAAACATACAGCACCAACTGAAAACTGGTGAACCAATTGTCAAATGTCACCTTGTGATTAGTTTGGGAGATGGGAGCAACAAGTCTGTACACAATGCCATTCGGTTTATTACCAGAGGAATAACGACTGACAGCTGAGTTCCAGGATAAATTTCTAAACTGAAAGCATAATAAGTCTTCGCATCTAAAAGGGCATAAATTTTTTTTATTTTAAAAATTAAAAACTGACAAAACAACAATGAAGACAAAATCAAAACAACACAAAAACAACAAAAATGATACATGATCTCAACAAAATGATAGAAATTTACAGTGGTTGCTATATTACATACTGTTATCTTCAATGAATTTGCTCAGTCTGCTAGACATAAGAATGTAAGACTGATCAAACAATCAAAGATAGTAACAAGTAAAAAAAAGATAAAAATAATTTTAAAAAGCATTGGAAATGATGCAGAGCTTCACCATACAAACTGGTAGGTTCAACAACGGTTCTTATACTGCATATTGTTTTCAGATCAGTCATTCTAATTACCAAATTCAAGCATGTAAAATTGGTCAAGAAAAAGGAAAATTTTGAGCATTGACTGTTCCTCTCAATGAACTACAGACATCAGCAATACACCTATTCCAGCCATCCTTATATATACATATAAATTTTGTTTTTCATTTTTTAAAAAACAAAATCACATAAACAAAACAGCATAGAGAGCAATAAAAATGATGCAGAATTTCAAAATATGGTGATAGGATATTAACAATGGTTGTGTCATCTTCAAAATGGTTGCACATATAACCAGATATAGACATGCAAGGTTGGGGCTGGGGATTTAGCTCAGCGGCAAAGTGCCTGCCTGGCAAGCGCAAGGTCATGAGTTTGGTTCCCAGTACTGGAGAAGAACAAAAACAAAAAAAAGACATGCAAGATTGATCAAGCAATTACACATTAACAGTTCCTTTCAATAAACCAACAGATATTAGTAGTATAATTATCCTAGCTCTCATATATATATATATATATATATATATATATATATACATACATATTTTTCCCTCTTCTTTCTTTTTCATCTCCCCTCCTTCATCTCAATTGCTCCTTCCTGTTTAAACGCTTTATGCCATATTTTGACCCATTGCTTTCCTGTAAGTATTTTACATTCCTGCACTCACCATGAGAAATCCCTGCTAGTTACAGCAGATCTATGAATGTTCTCAATTCAGCTGATCAGGTGTCATAATAAATACATTTTTCATATGGCTATTGGTGCATACAGAATGTTTTATTTGTATTTTGGCCTCTGTGTATTTCACAGCATTTTGTACCATTTTGTCTGTTACAATTTTCAAATTGGAATAGCAGTGCTGGCATTCTGTCCAATACGTTTCACTCTGCCAACACTTATTTTCTGACATAATTCTAATATTGGATTGTTCCATTTGGTTGTATGATCATTTTGCAACATTTTTCCTAGTCAAATATGTACTCACATTGCTATTTTCTTTGTCATCTGAATTGAAGAGGTATGCATTCCCTGTGTCTGTATCAGCTGACTCTTGCTCCATCTCACTGTCACAGAAACTTTGGCCTGAATGGCCAATGTCAAAGTCATCACGGTCGTTATCATCATCCACCCACACTATTCTTCTATTATGAAAACACATATTTTGCCATAATGGATCATCTTCATTATCCATGCATGAGTAATCTGATGATTCACTTTTGACCTCCTCCAAAACTTGCAAATCTGGTTTTTCATATGTCATTGTACTGAACTGGCTGCCTCCATCAAAAAAAAAAAAAAAAAAATCAAAAGAAAAATTTTTAAAGAATAAATCCTAGAGTGGTGTGAGTGTATTATACCCTCTGTGATGCTCAGGTAAACATATACAAAACCTGTTAGATGGAGCATAAATATGGGTAAAATTCCCAACTTGACACTTTTGCATACATGGACTTACCTTGCCTTTCATTGTACCAAATGGGTAAATGCAAAGGTTGCTTCCTGTATCCTTCAGGAAAAGCTGCTGAGATGCACAATCAGCTACTATTATGCTAAAGTAAAAATTTACAGTAGAAAAGTAAGGGATGTGTTTGTGGAACCCAGTGTTATGCTCTCCAGGTTTTAAGGAAATCAGCCTAGTAAGGAATGGAGCTTTGGTTCACACTTTATGAGGTACATTTTGGTTTTTTTTTTTTTGGTTTTTCTCCGGTACCAGGAACCGAACTCACGACCTTGCGCTTGCCAGGCAGGCGCTTTGCCGCTGAGCTAAATCCCCAGCCCCTATGAGGTACATTTTGGATGTTCACATTTGCTAAGGGTAACCTTCGCTCATGGCCTGAAGACATCTTTTTTCTCTACCATTTTCTGTAATAACTTCAGCACTAACTAGCTATAGCACCAACTTGCTAATCCACAGGGAGAATTTTTGGTAACAACTTTGTATTAAGCTGTAAAACTGAATTGCTTCAAATACTTAGAGATTAAGATACGCACTGTCTGATGTTTCTCTCTTGGCTGCAGTCCACATTTGTTGTCTACCAATAAGCTTGAAGCACACTGTGCTTCTGCTAACTATGCCAAGACTTTTCTCTGACCATGTGCATGGGTGGGGTAGGCCCTTCCTCCAGACTAAGCTAATATGGTATCTCCTTGGTCACTGTGATAGGTTCAGAGAGAACTGTGTCATCCTATCAGAACCAATGAAAGGCAAAGAGCCCTTTCTGACTTTTCCTTAGGAATAAAAAAAGATACAAGTCAGGAAGCAGCAAAAACCACCAGGTGGAGTCTTAAAATGAAACCAAGGCAGGAGTCAGAGCCAGGTAAGAGAAATAGCATGCACCAGTGGCTATGGTACAGTGTCTTGACCAATCTTTACCTAGAGTTTTTAGTAAATGAGCCAAAGCCTGTTAGACTGTTTTGCTTTGCTTTGCTTTGCTTTGCTTTGCTTTGCTTTGCTTTGCTTTGCTTTGCTTTGCTTTGCTTTGCTTTGCTTTGCTTCTATTTGAGTCAACTTCCCTAACGTATTATTGAAGGACCAAACCTCAACTAAAGCAGACTAACTCTCGTTTTTCAGTAAATGAATCCATAGTTTCCCTTCCTCAGCCTGAGACCCAGTTTTCTAACCCTTGTGTTTGAAAGGACGAGACTCATACACCAGCTGTACTTTCATGCTTCACTTGGTGTTGCTCATCCCCAGCACGTTACCACTCATGACTCAAGGAGATGATTCATCTTTGAAGATCCTTCTCCCAAAAGTGCTCTTGGGTCCCCTAGTTCTACAGACTAGATGCTGGGAAATACTGTGTCAGGTGACACCAGACAAGCTATTTGGGCTATTTTGTTTTTATACATTACAAATTATCAGGTTTATTTGACAACTAGAACATATCTCTCAAGTGACAACTCTTGACAAGCTAAGAAATGTGTTCTACAGTATTCACCTAAGGAAATTCTCGTTAAAGCAATGCATTTTTAGCTGTCCCAGAGAGGAAAAGCATAAGGTAACTTTGCAAGAAACAGATTATCAAATCAGGTTATCAGATGGGAAAAACTGGCAGGAACCTGTTGATATCGCTCTCAAGAAAAGATCTTTGAAACATCATGGAAAATGCTGGAAGGGAGAGGAATGGCAAGGAGGATGGTTCCACATGGGGGGCAGAGAGGGATGGAGAGTTTGAAACTGCATAACCCTGGGCTCCTGGAGAAGTGGGGTAGGAGGTGAGCAAAGAGGTTTAATAAAAATACACGGGAAAGTAAAAGTGGAGAAACACTTCACCATTGTGCTTAGAACAATCTTTGAAATAACAGGTGAATGACGTTGTCTATTTCTCGATAAAAACTGGTGTAATAAGAAAAGCTTCTCTCGATTTTGATTTAAATGGTTTTTAAGGATTCACAACAATCTTTCTCCTTCTGATGGAAACTCACATCTTCAAACAAACATTGTGAGAAGTAATTTTCTCAGTGCCTGGCCCCTATGTGGTTTTGTAAACGATCATCCCTAACTGGAGTGGGAGTACTTGTGCTGTTCATTAAAAGCCAGGGAAAGCAAAGAGGCTAATAGGGCAGTCGATAAATGTGTAAATAAACTTGCAGATAGTTAGACGTTTTGTCTCCACTTTTCCTGTAACTTGGAGGACTTGTATCGCCTGCTGGAGTTTTAGCTTATTTCAATGGTACTTCTGACATTAAATATGCTACTTGAGTAGATGAGACTTTTAAACATAAAAATCAATAAAATGCATTTGCTCTGAGATTGCGATGGCGTCGCAGCGCTGGGCCACTTATCATGCCTGCTGCTGAGAGCTCAACAGGGCATTTTTCAGGCTTCCAGGATCTCATGCATCTTCCCCTATCTTGTCTCATAATTCAGCCAGAATTGAGAGCCCATGTTATCATGTACAGGCTGTATATTCCCTTGATGTATTCAAGGTACATAATCATTACTCCTGCTCTGATCCTTTCAAAATGACTATAAACAAGGCATGTACAAATTGGAAGGGAGAAAAGGAGAAAGAAATACATGGACCATTGCTGACAGAAATGAAGCCCATGAGATAAAGTCAAACATTTCTGGGCACAGGCCTCCATGCTTCAAGGGACCTCTTCCAGTTGGACACCCTTTGCCCTAATGACACTGTGGTAGGTTAAATAAGGGACCATCCGAGATGCCCACACCCTAATCACTGGAACATGTAAAAAAGTGTGAGCTTGCACAGCAAAGGGACTTTGTGGGTGTGAAAGGATTAAGGAAATTGAGAAGGGGTGATTAATCTGGATAACCCCAATGGCCCAAAGGTGGTCACAAGAGTTGAGAGGGGCAGAGTCAGAGAAGGAGACACGACAGTGCTACAACTTTTGGCTGGAAGAGGTCATGAGCCCAGGAGTATCACTAGCTTCTAGAAACTAGGAAAGGCAACTGTGGCTTATCTGCTAGAACTGCAGAAGAAGTGCAGCCCTGCTGACATGCTGCATCTGTGTAAGACTCCCTGCAGGCTTCTGAGCTGCAGAATTGCAATGGGATTATTTTAAGATGTAAGTCTGCAGAGGTTGTTATAGCAGCAAAAAGAAGCTCATAGAGACACCAGGCTCTCTGGTCTGCCAGACCTGTTTCCCATGCATGCCTGTTTTAATGAGTAATTCACATAAAGGATGTTAAGATGGACTGAGTAATAGGGACAGTCATATTTGTGTATCTATTTCAAATTTTATTTAACTCACCTGTTTGGGTTAAATATGTTTAAAGGTGTAATTTTCTGAAGTTGATGGAGTTATCTTTAAAATGAGACTCCCAACTCAGTTAGCTACGTCTATAACAACTGAAATTCAAAGCTGAAGGCCAATATTGTGCAGTTTTTAAATATATCCACTGGGAAAGAAAACTTTACAGTAATTAGTAAAATTTGCATACATGCCTTACTGGATTAAGAAAAAATCTGCTTGAGATGGAGACAAGGAGTGACAGTAACAAGGGGGATCTAACCAAATCACAGTATCAGGGAACCCCAACTACAGGCAATCATGTTTAGTCAAAAACCTGATGGAGGAGTAGGAGTTAAATGGTGGCAGTGTGAGAGGCTATGATTCGGTTTAGATCCCTCTTGTTACCCTCACTCCTTGTCTCCATTATGTCCTCAACACACATGTTGTGATCACTTTTTGTTTTGCTTTGCAGAGAACAGCAACTTGAGGGTGATCCTGGGCATCTGGAGGTCTTGAAGCCCTGGCACAAGGTGTGGCACAAAATGAGTGAGCAATAAAAGTGGTGGTATAAAAATGCACTGTGTAATTAATCAGGGAGGAAAGTTACTGAGATGATCAACTGTTCACACAAGAATAGCAAGGTGAGTTTCTGCTCAGAAATTATCTCACACAGATGAAAGGAACCAACTGACAAAGAAACGACGTCTGTAGGATTTGGAGACTAGAAGCACTGTCTGGTAAAGACCTCCAGGGAAAGGCGAGGTGATGGTTCTTGGGTCCCTGAAGTAGGAGAAAATTTAAGCAAGGTAGCTGTGTGAGACACTGATAATTCCATGCTTTCATTACTTTATTTTGGCTGTTTCTCCATTTTATTCAGACCATCTATCAGAAATTATATGCAGGGGTAACACCAATAAAATCAACCTCCATTTCAGGAAGTGGGTGTTTTATAAGACTCTATAAAGTAGCAAATAAATTTCATCTCAAGTCTTCTAAAATAAACCCAAAATATTACTATGTCTCTATTCAGAGAATGGGAACTTCTCCAAAGACTAAATGCCTCTCTGACTATAGACCACTGACCATTTCTATTTGCTTTCTGCTTCGAGATTTACAAGGTTTCACCACCCATAAAATGTGGGGAACACAAATTACAAACTGAGTCTAGAGGACTCCAAAGCTTGTTCTTGTCCTGCCCTGGAGCCAGATTGGAACACGGAAACTCCCTGCGCTTTTCTGGTCACAGCTGGAAGCCCTAGGGCCAGCGACTGCTGTGGTGCTCAGGAAGCAAGATAAGACCTGCTGAAGACGTTAAGGCACCTCAGACGACCACACTTTCCTTATTGCCTCCCTCTCTCCTGATCCTTGTCCTTGCAAGAATGCTTTGTTCTTCTTACCTGCCTACCATAGTTGCCATTACTGTTCAAGAAACACCCACTGCCCTTCATCCATTGTCCTAGACTCAGATGTAATGAATAAACACCAAGGTTCTGGGTGCCTCCAGGCCTTTTGCTCCCTGTGAACAACTGGTCAACCCAGACACCAGCTGTGCCCCTATTTTGTGTCTTGCTCTTTCTTCCTGCCATGGGCCATAACCCCGGCAAGAGACTGGGGATTGCCTGTAGGGGTCCCAGATAACTGGTGCCATGGAAAGGGTCTCTGATAATAAAATCCTTACTTTCTTTACGCAGACATTTATCTGGGAAAGTTTCAAGGCACCTGATGTAGGAAGACACTAAAAAACTCAAATGCATTGGGGCAGTGCTACAAGTTCAAACATTTAAATGTTTCTCATTTGGTAGGGGAAAAAAAATCACAAGCCTTCCACCATTACGGGGCATTTTCTAAACTTCAATAAGCACTAGGAAGTCAAAGCTATCTCCTTTATTGAATTAGTGACTTCACACATAAGAACAGAAGAGTTTGGACATTAAGATACCATTAAGAACACTTCGGTTATGGGATTCTCGCAGGTTCAGCAAATCTGAACCTAATTACTGCTGCCTTAAATGTGTAAAAGCATATCCTGAAGTTGTTTACAGGAGGGTCTTACACAATTTAAAAAATGAAAACAGTGAGAAAGTAGATAACTACCTGTAACTTAATTAAAAAACAGCTTCTGGTGAGAAAAGCAAAGTATACTCAGGATTGCACTTGAAATATAGAAATATCTGAATTGGCCTGATAATGAAACAAAAGTTCTTTAACTCCTTAGTGATCCTGTCTTCTTCCTATACTGGACATATGGGTGGGGGGAGAGGAAGGGGAAGAAAAGGAAGAGGAAAAGGAGAAGAGGAGGGGGAGAACCGAGGAGGGGAAAAAGGAAGGGGAGTGAGGGAGGGAGGAAGGAAGGGAAGGAGGAAAAGAAAGAAAGAAAGAAAGAAAGAAAGAAAGAAAGAAAGAAAGAAAGAAAGAAAGAAAGAAAGAGGAAGAAAGAGGAAGGAAGAAGGAGGAAGGAAGGGAACAGGGAGGGAGGCAGGAGGGAGGGAAGGAAGAAATGATGGGGGGAGGAAGGAGGAAGAGGGAAGGTAAGAGGAAGGGAGGAAGGAAGGAGGAAAGGAGGGTGGAGGAAAGAAGAAAGGAGGAAGGAAGAAAGGAGGGAGGAAGGAAGGAAGGAAGGAAGGAAGGAAGGAAGGAAGGAAGGAAGGAAGGAAGGAAGGCAGACAAGCCACAAGAAATTGAATTATACACAGAGAGGGTATCAGGAAAAGAACTCATGAAAGAAATGTTTCACACTTTTTAAGAGGAGACAACTACAGATTAGCTCCTCTTAAACCACCAACCCCTCTTCACCGGTCATCCTCGATTCCAGAGAGATCACCCTTCTCTTTCCTTCCATTTTTCCAGTCTTCACTGTAATACTCATCTACCCTTGATGCATCCTTCGTTCTCTTCCTTATTCCAACCCTGTCTGTGAATCAAATTGGAAAGGCAGGAAGTGGAGACACAAGGGTCATCAGCTGTAGATTTCCCACATTCATGTCACCTTGAAATGAACAGTGATAGTTCCTGTGACTCACCATTCCCATAAAAGCAGAAGAGTTGAAGAAATATTTGACTATTGTCTTAAATGCTATTGGTTCCCCATCGACAGGTACCTCTGTGCATCTCTCACGTAGCTAGCCATTAGGAGAGCTTATAGTTTGTGAACATATAATCCTCATTCAACCTGAAGGTCACCGGGCCCCCTCCTTTTCCTCTCACAAGGGGTGCATTTTGCTTAAGACGTTTTGATCTTTTCTCTCTAGCCCCTGAGACTCCCCTAGATCTCCCCTATCTCCCCAAGGAGGTCCTAGAGCTATTGTCAAGCTATGCTAGAGTCCACACAAGGGACCAACACTTCACATCCCATCTTTTCTTCCAGACCACTGTAAAGTTCTCTCCGTGGTCCACCAAAATCTCCAAGATCAGTCACACCAAACTGAGTCACTGAGACAGGTGACCTCAGTTCATGAGCTCTAGTGTCAAAGAAATGTAACTGGCTTCCACATCCCACCTACTTTTCATTCAAAGCATCCTTTGGATTCTCCTGGTGGTGGAGTTGAGTGGGAGGGGATTGGCCTCAATCTGTAGGCTGCACACGATCACGGTTGCAAACCTGTGCAGACACAAGAGAGGCACTTCAAGGGGCTCACTCTGAAAAATAACCCCCGAGTTACACGGGGAGCTCAGGTCCTATAAATGTGAAGGAAACCAAAAGCGAGAGCCTTAGAGCCAGTTAGCAAAGGGGCTACCTGTGAGTTCTCGCTTCCAGCAGACCAGAGACCAGAGTCTGAGTTTCTGTTCTATCGTGTAGTGGCCTTCCACCCCTGGGCTTCAAGATGCAATCCACAGGTCCAGTGTCAACTCCTTGCTGCTTGTTGATATTCTCAGAACATCTCCAGTTGAATAAGGCCCCCAGGAAAGTAGGAACTTGACTATCTAATCAGCTTCTGTATCCAAAGCTTTTAGTGATGGCTGGCATCCAGTTGACCTCCACAGAAATTTGAAAAGGGAATAAATATTGAACGTCACATGCCCTGGGCTTTTCCCTATTATTCCCTCTATCACAAATTCTCCCAACCACACCCCACATCTTACCCAAATCTATAACCTCCAAAACCCACAGCAAGACTTGCTGTGTTACAAAACCTTTATCTCAGGGGAAAAAATTAGTCATCATCTCTTCCAAGAGATATCAGCCCTGGTTTCTTTCCATGCTTCGTTCTTACCTATTGATGCAGCAATGATTATAAAGCCTATCTGTGGCCACGGTCCTCACTCAGAGATGACACAGATCTTTGCTGAGACAAGAAATAAAACCCTGATTTAATCTACCTCCAAAATGTGGCCTCTTTTTAAAACCTTGATTGAAGTGCCCTTTATTATTATGCAAAAAGCCAAAAAGTATGAACAATGTGTGCCAGGAGAATAATGAAAATGACAAGTCTCCACTTCCACCCCCTAATTAATTAATAATTAAAGCTGTCTTCAAGCTACAGAAAGAGTAACAACTGTAGTAGCACCGAGACGTCACCTGGAAGTAGCATGACAGTGAATGTTTTATTCCTGGCTCTAATTAAAATTGCATGGTGATTTCAAAAGCTCGTCCTCAAAAACTTTATTCTTTGGAAGGCTGTTATCCTTCAGATATGGTCTGACAGTATCCCCAAGGATTTATGTCCAGGAAGGGTGGTCCCCAAGGTGGCTCTCAACGTTGGGAGGTGATAGAACATTTTAGAGCTAGAGCCTAGTACGTGGCACTTAGGCCTCAGGGCATCATCCATCCAAGGCGTTAATTCAGGTCTCACAGGACTGGGTGAATGGGTTGTTATATGGGAACTTGGCACCTCTTGTGAATCTGTCTTCCACATGCACCACCTGCTCATCTCACACCACTGCTGTACTATCTGCAGCAAAACCCTCACCAGAGCAAACAGACACCAGCACCATGGCACATGCTCTGGACCTCCAGAATTGTGAGCTAACTGAGCCTCATTTCTTTATAGTAACTGAAAAAAGACTAAAACAGATACTTTGTTGGGCTGAATAAAAAGCTCATAAAAATAGAATAACAGGGGTACAGACTAAGAGTATGCAATCCATACATTTTATCTCCCTTTCTTCAAGTAAAACCCCTCTTAACCACTCTGAGCTAAGGAACTGACTGCATGCTGTTGTTGAAGACCTTCAGAAGAGACCATGGCATCAATCTGTGCATAGTGCTCTTCCGGTTAGGACTCTCGCTCATCCTGAAGTCAAACCTAGCCATCACTTCTTCGGTAGCTCTGTTTGGTTTAGACACCATAATTAGTCACACTCGAGAAAACTTCAGTGTTACCATCTGAGACATTCATCAAGACTCAGTAAGTTCCACTAAAACACAGCTTGAAATCAAATATCCTACGGCCCAAGCCCTAGCTTCCGAAATACAAAACAAGAACAGTCCAAAGCGGACTTTTTTGCACTCCTCCGCACGTAAGTAGTACTCAGTTTCCGTCCAGTCGCGTAAACTTCAGTGTGCCACGTTAGGTTTAACAGTCCCCCAAGACCAAAGGGAAAAGAGCACGGAGACTGGCTGCTAGTGAACAAATCCGCACATGTAACATCCACCACTGTACATTAAGAATCAGATCTCCCATGACCTGGAACAATGAGGAGGTTGCTTCTTCCTTTCTCAGATCTTGTTGGACTGTTCCAACTACTTCTGATGAGCAAGAGCATTCTCCTTTTGCAAGCAAAATCTGCTCTTAAAAATTGTCCCAAAGCATTCTTTAAATCTCACCTAAGCTCTCATAACTTCACATAATGATGTCTTTGTGGCCTAAAGTTAAAGAATCAGTAATTTGTTCAGTTGCTCTGGCGGAGAGTTACAGGTCTGATTTCAATTTGTATTGGTAATCTGCTCAGGTTTATTTTAAACCCAGCACTTGCAGCACACTGCAACTTGCAAAAGATTGTTATTAATGAATGGTGGCTGCTGTCTTGGGTAGGCCCTCTGTCAGAGCTCCCCTGGTTCCCTGCGAGACCATCGGAGCTGCTCGCTCACTTTCTGGGTGGATCGACACTGCGCTCTGTTCTCCCGATAACCACACCCGGCAAAAGAGCCACTTGTTCACAACTGTTCAGTGGCCCTACCCAGAGTCTGGGCGGAAACTAACGAGCTGTACAAAGCTCTCAGCCCGCTCTACTTCCTCACTGCTCCCTTGCTCCTCTCTCCTTTGTCCCTCTTCTCTCCACCGATGTCAACACCACCTGGAGGTATCGGAATTGCTTGCCCTGCTTCTTTTCATGGGCTGCAGCCTCTGCCTAGAACTCTCTTGCATGGACTGGAAGCCTCAGATTAGCCATCATCTCCTCCACCACAGGGCCTTCCGGGGGTGTTCAAGTGATGACGCCCACAGAAATAGTAACATTGAGTAATGAAAAGACTGCAATGACCCACAGGACCACTCAAGGCTTCTCTGGTCAGAGAGGACCAGACCCACCCACAAGTCACTACCTGTCTCCAGTACAGGTGAGAAAAGGGGTCATTTGTACAAATGCTCTAAAGATAGCCTTTGCATCCACCACAATGACCCTTGCATCTGCAGCAGGCTCTCAGTAGGTGAGTGTGGACTGCTATGCAGACATGAACAAGGAACCTGGCACCATCCCTGTCCTGAGGTATAAATGCTCATATAAGTGATACAAGGGACAACCTAGCAAAGCCTTCCTTATGGCAGATTGCCTTGATTGTTGGCTGCAAACCAGTGGCTGTCTTTGCTGGTATACAGGATCTGGGAGAATTCCAAAGTTCAGTGTGATGTGCTGAATGGCATTTCCTTTGTGTTATAAAAACAAGCGTTATCCCCTCCATAGAGAAACTGATCTTGTTGCTCCTTTTTTACATTCAACACACTAAAATTCTCCGAATTGAAGGAGTCTTCTGCAAGGTGCCAGAGCTGGTTGCCAAGCAGACCTCACTCAACTGTAAGGCACCCAAGCAATCCCGGCCCCTTCCCTCCATGCGCTTCTGTCTAGGACCCGGCAACCAACATCCTGTGCACTTCTGAAAGCTGAAACCGGGCACCATCACCATTACAGGGGAAGAGTCATTAAAATACATTGCCGTGCACGTTCCATCTTATCCACATTAACAAAATACATTGTTGTTTCCTAAGTACCACAAAACGAATGTCCTTACAACTTTGCCCTCATTATTGTTCCTGCAAGGTTTAATTTAAGAGTTATTATCAAGGTGCCTCATGTAGCTCCAGGCAACCTAAGCACATCTGAACAACAGAATCAGGAGGAAGGCTTTGTCAAAAACAACATGTATTCAGAAGAGGCAGACGCTTGAGTTTTTGTTTTTGTTCACTCTGAATTAAACGCTATTTGCAGAGCAGCAGATACAAACAGAAGGGCTCCCGGGGGCCCTGAAGCAAACCCATTTGACCTCAGGTACCTGTTTCTTTGTGGACTATCATCACTGTTCTTCCCTCAGTGAGGAAGTAAACCAGGAAAAACACAAAGAGTCAAGGAAAGCTGTCAGTCATCTCAATTCTTCATTTTCCTGCATAGAATATTTTTCTTGGCTTACTGAAAAACATATGGCCACTTATCTGGGATCCATTAATGTGAGGCCTGGAGTCTCCTCCATTTTGCCATTTTGAAGAACTGTTACCATTTATAATTCCGCTCTCCTTGCAACATTAGCACTTCTATCTCTTGATGCTGTTGGCTCAAACTCCAGAATTCAGTAAAACAAGGCATTTTTATAATGTCGCCATAATTTATTTGAGAGCAGGGCCCACATCATATCCAAGAGACTGCTGCATGTGTGTGATAGCATTTTTAAACTTGTAGGAAGACAGACATTACCCACTTTTATCTTTATCATCCCTTCTGTATCTAATGCATAGCAAAGATTCAGTAAATGTTGAATGAATTTAAATGTGGGCAAATAGGGAAGACACAAAGAGACATATGTCATGAGAATGAGAATGAATCCAAAATACAGAGTCCTCTGCTGGGCCTGCAGCTCCAACCCCACACTACTGACTTTGGACCAAGGTGGATTCCTGAGAGTGGGTACTGCCATACCCAGGATCATTTGGTGCCAGTTCAGAGCTGTGTTCAATACTCACATTTCTAACGGTGAAAACTGCATGCATGAGGCATGAGTGAACAATGAGATTTTTCTGATCTTCCCACAGGGAGCCTGAGAACATCATGTCACACACATGAGTGACAACTCTTCTCCCTCGACCACACCAGATGGGAACTTCAGTCCCTGCTGTCCCCAGCTGACTGACTCGTGCTCTTCACTGAGTACTGTCAGAGAGGTAAGAGGCCAGCATACCACAAGTAGCTAAAAAATGGAGGGCTTTCCCACATTTGGGACAGAGGAAAAAGTGATGGAGATAAAAGAGGGACAGCAAGTCCTATCCCATCATAGAGCTATTACACAACAAAAAGACTACATTTGGGTTACTTGATAGCTCCTAAATCAGCACTGCATTTTGTAAAGTGTGGTGACAGCAAGTGGAAACAGAACCAATAGTCATCATGCCCCTCATGTCACTATAGAAAACATAGTCCTAGACATTTCAACATGAGGAAATCATAGATAGACACATAGCACTGTGGAGTGAAAAGTTAACAATAATAGGAAAAAGAGAGATCCCTGGGATGAAACGCAGAAAGCAAGTGTTCAGTTTAACAAATGATGGTTCGTATATGCTGTGCAATATTTTTCCTTGATTTAAAAACAGTCATCTTGAAATGTAGAAAATGCTGCCAAACATTTAGCCACAAAATGAAATGGTTACGGGTTACAGTTGTGTTAAAAAATAAGTGTTCGGCAAAGTATTGAAAGTCCTTTCAGAGTTTTTTGAAAAGTCACCCTACAAAAAAACTGTCAGATAAGGATAGTTTTTAAAAATTATCTCATAGTTATTTCATCTGCCTTTGAGTTAAAAAGAATAAAAGTACTTGACAATACTCAAAAGAGGTTTTTAAATGTAGTTAAGGATCTTGGGTCAGGGATATAGATCAGCAGCCCAGCACTGGCCTGACAAATACGAGGTCCCGAGTATGATTCCCAGTACCAAAAAAATAATAATAACAACTTTTTTTAAAATAACTTTTGGAGTAACAGTCAGTAGAGAACAGTTTCTACCTGTGAGACACAAACCTAACCCGGGGACACTCAGCACCGAGGTGCGGAAACAGACTTGAGCAAGATGCTCCTTTGTGTGCCCACGGTGATGTGTTTCCAGAGGAAGCCTTTGAAGGCCCAAGCACAGATTTGCCTCTTCTCCAAAGATCAACAAACCCCCAGGCTAAAGATCATCAGCAACAACATTTCCAAACCCAACCTCATTTACCTCTTGAAAACTTATCCTAGAATAAAACAACTTTGTCACATTTTGTACCTTGCAATCCTCCAACAATCTTAAAGAATATCTAATGTGAAACAGTAGGAAGGGAGATCTTGGTGATCTGTAAATGTTGGCTGAAAGAGAAAGTGGTTATGAGAAGTCCTGGTTGCCTGGACAGATGTCAGCCACAGCTGGAAGAAGGATGGGTTACAGGAGACTTGTATGAAGCAATCATTGGGGGATGCCTTAGCTCTTATAGCCACCTTTGGAGATCCACTGAAATAAAAGAAAGTGATCATGTGACGCCTTACATGAAGCATTAGTGTGAAAAGATATTGGTGATTTCATTTCCATTCTCCCACCTTGTTTTCATTTAATTGGATTTGGGCAAGATGTTGCTAGTAAACTTTGCCTTCAAACCAAAATCAAATCCCCAAATCTGCATCTTCATATTACACGGAGACATCGACAAGTGTGCTGAGGGGAGTATTTTCTCATCTGCACCATGGAAGTGTTCCCAATGACAAAGGAAGCCTCAAGGTAGGCAAAGGGCTGCTGTTGTTGGCAGTTCAAGAAGAACAAGAGAGAAGGTGCTTCCAGCACCCCCAGGCAGCTGTTAGAACTTACTACAGAGGTTTACCCCTCAGCCTTGCAAACCAAACAACAAATAGCTCTGCTCCCACATTTTCTGCCAAAGTATAGTTTCATTTCCTCTCTCCACCACAAGGTCCCAGCTGTGCCAGTAGGAGAAAATGTCAATTTCTAGACAGTAAGAAGTCCAGGGAAATGCAGACAGCATGTTTCCCAAACACAGGTTCAGTTTCAAGTCCATAATCCTTCAAATGGGCAGCATTAACCTCACCTAGGAACCTGTTTAAAAAATAAATTTTCATCCTCAAACTTACAGAGTCAGGATTCTGTGTGTTAACAATCCCTCCACTGCTACACATGCAGAAGTGCATAGCACTGGTTTAAGAGACAGGTTTTTCAAGGGTGGACTCACCGGTTGAGGTTGGGTACCCAGTGTGGACTCAGTGAACTCACCACATGACTCTCCAACTGGAGACCACCTTCGGAGTGGGAAGCAATAGCTGCATCCAGCAAAGCCTGGAAGAGGAGGTGAAAACATGAAAGAAAGGGGAGGAAAGGGAGAGGAGAAGGTGAAGAAAAGTTTAAGCTGTTGGGGAAATATGAAACAGATCTATTCAACAATTTCTATTGATCTAAAAAATTATGACTAACTTGCACCCAGATAAAATACAAATGGGGCCTGTAGTAGAGATTGCCAGGACCTACCGGGAAGTTTGTGCATTCACTGCCATTTCCCAGACCACAGAGGTCTGCATCTAGTCAAGGAGCTAGGAACAGAAATTTCACTTCAGGTAAAAGTCAGAGTAGCAGGCAGGGAAGCCACATGTATTGGTAGCAGAGCTTCAAGAGGGAGGCTACACAGAGGAGGGCTCTATGGAGAGTCACTCAGTTCCATGGGGCCTGGCCTGAGCAAGAAATTGGCCTTGGAGGGGCTGGGGATTTAGCTCAGTGGCAAAGCGCCTGCCTGGCAAGCGCAAGGTCGTGAGTTCGGTTCCTGGTACCAGAGAAAAAACAAAAAAAAAACAAAAAAAAAAAAAAAAGAAGAAATTGGCCTTGGAACTGCTATAGCATTGAGCTTTGGAGGTTGAATGTTGAATATCAAACATGGCACCAGGGGAAACAGAGAGTAGAGAGGGTACCAGCCTAGAGGAAGATGGGAGGTGTTGTGGTTTGGATTAAAAATGTCCCCAACAGGCTCATGTGTTCAGAAGTGATTATGGGGCACTAACTCATCTATGTCCATCAGTGATGTCCATTGATGAGTTCATTGCTGAATGGGATATCAAGAGGAGGCCCGGTAGAAGGGTGTAAGTCGCCAGGGCTGTGCTTTTGGAGTGTATGATTTTGCCCCAGCCCCTTCCTCTCTGACTCTTTCCAACCCCCTCTGCTTCCTGGCTGCCATAAGGTGAGCAGCTCTCCCCTGCTGCTTCTTCTGCCATGACATTTCGGTCTCACCAATATCCTAAAAGCAATACAGCTGGTCAGCCATGGATTGAACCTTCTGAATCTGCAGACCAAAATAAACCATTCCTCCTCTTAAACTGTTTATGTCAAGTATTTTGTCGAAGCAATAAAAAGTAACACAGAAGTGTTATTGTTTGTGTCTATATGTTCCCCAAAAACCTCATGCAGTTATGGGGTGGGCTTCTATAATTTTTGATTGCTACACAGTCCAATGTTGGGATTATGAATGTGAGTGCTATACCCACCCGGGGTGGGTAGTTTGCATACAATATAAGGGAGGGAAAGAGGCTGCTTTCTGCCATTCCTCCCTCTTTACTCTTGCTGTTTTTGTTGTTTCTACCACCATGAATGGTTGTCCATGTGCCACTCTGCCTTGGAGCCAGCCAAATGTGGACTGAAACCTCCACTGTGAGCTAAATAAACTTTGCCTTCCTTAATTTAGAGTGTCAGCTATTTTGTCCCAGTAATGACAGAAGAGTAACCAACACAGAATTTGGTACCAGAAGTAGGGTCATTGCTGTGACTATACTTGACCATGTGGTTCAAGAGCCTTTGGGAATGCTTGTGAAAGGAGTTTGGAAAGGTTTGGAGATGTTGCCTGAAAGAGTAGAGCTGGAATGCCTTAGGCTGTTCTGTATGGGAGATTCTGGTCAGAACTCAAAAGACTAGAATGTTGATAAAAATCCTGCTGGTAAAGACTAGGTTTGGGAGACTTCTGCTGGGAAGAAGGACTGTATTGGTTGTTGGACTCCAGATGATGTATGTTATGGCTTGACAGAAAGTTCATCTGCATTTTGTTCATGTCCAGAGACTTTGCCTGAGACTGAGATTAAAGGCAGTAGACTAATTAATATGACAAAAAAATGTCAAGACAGTCAAATATTGAGGCAGTGACATGGCTATTATTGGGGGCTTTTAGCCAAATTTATGTTAAAAATCAAGAGCAAGGAGCCCTACAAAATCATTCAAAATGGTGTGAGTTTGGTCAGAAAGAAAACTCCAGTAAAGTTGTTGACTGCAAAGATAGAGCAAGATAATCTTGATTGCTGAGAAGGAACAGGAGAATATATAAGATGGCCTGAGAACATCACAAAAAAATAACATCTCCACCCTTTGCAACCTAGAAAATACAAAAATAAAAGATTTTGCTTCGAGGAAAAACCACGGGACACCATGTTCCAGAATGGCAGTGGCGGCCACACCAGGTTCCAAAATGGTGACAACATAGGAAATTTGTTCCTCAAAATTGGATTCAGAGTGCCCAGTGATCCAGGCACTTGACCTCTACAGCCAAGAAAAAAAGAAGCCCGGCCGCTGCTCCAGCTGGCAGCAGACCTTGACATTATCCACATGGCACTGGTTTTAGGTACATAAAAAATACAAGAGTTGTGAGGTTAAAAAGGCTTCCATCTCAATTTCAAAAGGCCTAGGAGGCCAGACAGTGTGCCCCTGAGAAGGCAGTGTGTAAAGCTGTGAATGTAAAGCCAAAAGTGCATGGAAACACCAAAAGTTTAAAAAAGCCAAGAACGTAGATTGTCTATAAAAAGCTACAAGGAGGAAACACAACAGATCCAAGAGAGAAATCATGAGAGATACAACCAATGTAAGTGCCATAGGAGTGGAGCCACACAAGCTGTTTAAACCTCACAACTTATCACAGATTGCTTTGTATATTCCACATGAAACTACAAGACTTAATATTTGCCCTGCTGGATTTTGGACTTGCTTTGGTCCTAATGCTCTGTATCCACATTTGTGCCTTTTAAAATGGTAATGTTTACCTTGTGCCATTAAATGTTAAAAATGTTTAACTTTTCATTTGTACAAGGGCTCACAGCTAAGAGTTTGTCTACATCGGAGAAGACTTGGGACTTGGGCTTTTCAACAATGCTAAAACTGTTAGGACTTTGACAGCTCTTAGACATGAACTTAATACCTTTTACATAAAGAAATGTACATGAGTCTTTGGGAGGGGCAGGGACAGAATGTTATAGCTTGTGTCTAGATCTCCCCCCAAAGCCTCATACAGTCATGTGGCAGACTTCTAGAGTTTTTCGTTGATTCATGGTCCAATGTTGAGATTATGGGTTTGAGTGTTACACCCGCCCTGGGCCAGT
The DNA here is from genome assembly GCF_000276665.1 of Chinchilla lanigera. Classification (NCBI taxonomy): domain Eukaryota; kingdom Metazoa; phylum Chordata; class Mammalia; order Rodentia; family Chinchillidae; genus Chinchilla; species Chinchilla lanigera. The sequence continues at coordinate 594,966 of NW_004955426.1, read as the reverse complement.
AGGTTACATACAATACAAGGGAGAAAAAGAGGCTGTTTTCTGCCACTCCTCCCTTTTTGCTCTTGCTGCTTTTGCTGTTTTCCACCACCATGAACAGTTGCCCTCCACCATGTGCTGCTCTGCCTTGGAGCCAGCTGAGTATGGACTGAAACCTCCACAAACTGTGAGCTTAGTAAACCTTTCCTTCCTTAATTTTGGCTGTCGGGTATTTTGTCCCAACAACAACAAAAAAAGTTACCGAGACAAGGAGGCAAAGCTTACCCTGGCTACCACTAATGGAGAAGTATTAGCCACCAGACCAACACAAGCAGACCTGGCATTCCAACAGCATGTAAAGACTGAAGTAATGTAAAACACTTACAAGGCATCACTATGCAGACAGGAGTGGAAAGAGAAAGCCAGAGGGAGACCTTATGCTTCTTAGAGTGGGGTTCAGTTGACTGGATATCCACATACCAGAGAAGCCAGGCATGCTTCAGTGAAGGTTGTGCCCCCTCAGACCTGTAGGGGGCAACTCTGTCACCTGTGGGACCCCTGAGCTCCTCATCCTTTCCCAACTCGCATGAATTGACATGCTTCCCTTCCCATCTGGATGGTACAATCACTTTAACAAGTTTTCTTGGTGACTGTTCACAGATTTTTGAAGGTCTGAGCTGTAGAGCCCACACAAGTGCTTCTAGCACTCCAGCTCCTGGATTTTCTCATGGTCTCTTAAAAAAAGGTGCCTACTACAGCTGAGCAACATTGGAGGAAACTGGCATTATCAGGTTTTCCTTAAATACTAAACAAAGGAAACAACTGCTGATTCCAACCCTGACTGATTTCCACGGGGAAAACATGTACATTAGTAGATGGTAGGCATTGTCAGGACTTGGAAGAACTTCTTAACGAACATGTGAAATAATGTATGTCTGTGTTAGTGTAATCAGGAGCTGGAAATTTCAAACAGCTGTTCAAAGCAGGAAAATATATATTCCTCTGTCAAAATGAGTAACTCAAAGCCTTGCTTGGTGACTCTGTCCTGCCCCCACATTTCAAGGAAAGCATTTCAGACATCTTTACAAAAGTGATGATGTGCAGGGAGGAAATCCCTGCTAAAATGTAAGGCTGACAGGTGGAAATCATGTTGCACACTGGTAATCACAGCAGTCTGGGAGACTGATGCAGGAGGATCGAATGTTTGAGCCCAGCCTGGACAACTTAGGGACTAAGGGAGGCCTTTTGTCAAAATGAAAAAGGACTGGGGTATGCCTCAGTGCTTGCCAGGCAGCCGCTGTGCCACTGAGCTAAATCCCCAGCCCCAACCATTAGGTTATGAAAGTGGCAGAAGACTACTGCTCATCCATCTCATCCTTTCTTCTTGCTAAATAATATAGAGAGAAAAAAATGAAGCTTATTCCACAGACAACCATGAACCACTACAAGACTTGTCTAGATCTGACTCTCAATGAATAACATGGCAGGATTTAGATTATTTTAGTTGCTTGTCTTTTGACATGCAGATGAAGTAGTGGTAATGAGAGGGATCCCAGCAAATTTTCCAGAAATATGATTTATGCCATGAACTGTGTGCAAAATTCCATCATCTCTAACCTGATGTAATTTGTTAAGCTCCAGAATTATAAATTCTGTGTGAATTTGCCTCGGTAGATGCTCCCCTACTTCCTTTATTGCAGGAGAGATGCGAAAACTACATGCTCAGGTGACACCTGGCACAATAGCACCTGGCAAGTTCCTGGCACTGTGTCAACAATAACAAGTTGCCATATCAGAAAGTAAGTCCAAAATACTAAATGATCTACAGAGAAGAGAAACATATCCCTGCCTAAGTGGCCACATTTCTGAATATTACACAGGGGAGGAAATGGTTAACCCTACAGTTAGACAAACAGGAAGGTAGGTGTACTGCTTTCTTTCAATACATGAATTAGATTGTATCAAAAGAGAAAAAATTATTGTCTCAAAGTTGTTATGCTTTAGATTGCAAATGCCACCCCAATGTCTTATGCGTTTAGAGGTGGGGCTTTTGCAAGGTGATCAGATCGAGGGGTGCTAACTCACCAGCAGATTCATTCATAGGTGAGTTCATAGCTGAGTGTGCTATGAGGAGGCAGAGCTTCGTTGGAAGAGGTGGGTCTCTGGGATGTGACTGGGAACTGCGCATTCTTATCCCTGTCTCCTTTCTCTTGCTGCTGCCTGGCTACAATGGGTTAAGCAGCTTTCCTGTGCCACACCCACCCACCATGTCATTTCTTCCTTGCAGCCAGCCAGCCGTGCACTGGGCCCTCTGAAACCACAAGCCAAAATAAACCTCTCCTCACTTAAATTGTAGGTGTCAGGTATTTGTCCCAGAAATAGAAACATGACTAACACAGTTGTGGAGAAAGAGGCCTGGGATTAAGATGTCAGTGGGGTTGGTTCCTCCTGGGGCCATGAAAGAAAATCCATCCAGTGTCTCCCCCCTGTCTTCTGATGGTTAGCTGACTTGTAGAAGCATCACTCAGATCTTTGCTTTATTTTTACATGACTTTCTCCTTCTGTGCATGATGGCCTGCAAATCTCACCTTTTTATAAAGTTTCCAGTCATGTTGTATTGCAGCTACCCTAAAGGTCTCCTTTTAATTTGATCACCTCTGTAAAGACTATCTCCAAATAAGATCATTTTATCTCCAGTAAGGTACTGGGAGCTAGGACTTGAATACTTCCATTTGGGGGGTGTGACAAAATCAACCCATAACAGTGAAGTACGCATTCCTGAAAGACAGAGTACAAGGTTGTGTTTTGCCATCCAGCTATGGCCTGGAACTTGCAGTCCCTTTAATTCTTGAAGCAAATAACCATTCTGCATAGCTCTAGACTAGTGTAGACCAAGATGGTTGCTTAGAATCCTTCCAGCTGACATGAGATCAGACTCCCTAAGCTAAGCTAAAGGAGCTCCCTAAACTCAGTCAGAAATAATGGTTCAGCACATTTCCCATCAGAAGCATTCAAGCATCTGTGGTCAGTCCAGGGAGGCTGTGGTTCTTAGGTTCATACCTTGTTCCTCCAACTCAGTCCAAGATGCTAACCTTTGTTGACATAAAAGTTCTTTCATTTTCTCAACTTCTATGTAAGTTTAATGGATTCAATATTGTCTCTCCAAAATACATATCTAATCCTAAGACCCAGTACTTGTGAATGTGACCTTATTTGGAAATAGGGTCCTTGCAGGTGGAATTAGGGTGAAGGTCTCAAGATGAGATTATCCTGGATTTAGGAAAGATCCCAAATCCAAAGGTTGATGATCTTACATGAGGAATGAAGAAGAAATTAAGACACACAAGCCTACCGAAGTAGTCAGGACCTGAAATATCAAGATCCTGGAGTGAAAGAAAGTGAAGACAACTAAATCAAACAGTCAAAGTCACATTGCCCTCAACACTTTCTCTGACTTTGAGACATGGAAGGCAAAATACACAAGGAAACTAAGATTAAAAAGTTCTACAATAGGCTGAGATACTAAACAGAGGTATGAGCATCTTTATGATGTTAAGGAATTAAAATTGACAAGGTGGAGAGGTCCTGAAATATATTCTGGTTTTCACTTGAAATCCCTGAAGAACTCTATTCTAGTAGGGAAAACCTAGAAACAAACTAGACTCTTCCAGGGCTGAAAACTAGACTATTCAGAGCGTCCCTGCCTTATAATGGCTTCACTCACAATTTCCCACTTTGCACTAGTTTTAAAGTGATAGATACATCCTTCATAGGAAAGATTCTCGAAATTTTGAATTTTGATCTTTTCCTTGGCTAATGCTATGTGCTATGGTATAGAAAAAGAAGAGCAAGTCAAGCCAAAAGCCCAAAGAAGGCAGGAAATTATAAAGCTCAGAGCAGAAATTAATGCATTGGAGACTATGACAACAATATGAATTAATGAATCAAAGAGTCAGTTCTTTGAAAGAATAAATAAAATAGATAAGTCCCTAGCCAACCTTATCCAAAAAAGGAAAGAAAAAACTGAAATATATGCAATGAGGAATGAAAGGGGTGAAATCACTACAGATCCTGTAGAAATTCAGAAGATCATCAATACCTACTTTGAAAATCTTTACTCTCATAGGAGAGGGACCAAGAGGGATTCATACCAGAAATGCAGGGATGGTCCAATATATGCAAATCAACTAACGTAATACACTATATCAATAGAGCCAAAGACAAAAATCACATGACCATCTCCACTGATGCAGAAAAAGCCTTTGATAAAGTCCAACACTCATTTATGATAAAAAACCCTACAGAAAATAGGAATAGATGGTCTTTACCTCAGTCTGATCAAAGCCATGTATGACAAACCAACTGCTAACATTATACTAAATGGTCAAAAATTGAAAGCTTTCACTTTAAAATCACAAACAAGACAAGAATGTCCTCTGTCACCACGCATATTGAATATAGTCTGGAAATATTAACTAGAGCAATTAGACAAGAGAGAGAAATAAAAGGAACAAGGATAGGAAAGGAAGAAGTGAAATTATCATTATTCACAGATGACATGATACTCTACATAGAAGACCCCCAAAACATCAAAAGGCTTACAGATTTAATAACCAAATTCAGTTGCATAGCTGGATACAAAGTCAATGCTCAAAAATCAATAGCATTTCTGTACACAAACAACAAACAGACTGAGAGAGAAATTAAGGAAACAGCATCTTTTACAATAGCATCTAAAAAGATGAAGTACTTAGGAATCAATCTAACAAAATAAAAGATCTATACAGTAAAAATTACAGTACTCTGAAAAAGAGATCAAAGAGAATATAAGAAAATGGAAAGATATTCCTTGCTCATGGATAGGAAGAACTAACATTGTGAAAATGGCCATATTCCCAAAATTGTTGTACAGATTCAATATAATCCCAATAAAAATGCCATTAGTATACCTCACAGATTTAGAGCAAACATTCCTAAAATTCATCTGGAGCCAGAAGAGGCCTAAAATAACAAAAGCAATCCTGGAAAACAAAGGAAAGGCAGGAAGCATCACAATTCCTGACTTGAAATTATATTACAAAGCTACTGTGATAAAATCAGCATGGTACTGGCACAAAAACAGAAGATCAGTGGAACAGGTTGCAGACACAGGTGCAGACACAGCTACAAACACACTCAGCAACCTTATCTTTGACAAAGGGGCCAAACATATTCACTGGAAGACAGAGAGCCTCTTCAATAAATGGTGCTGGAAAAACTGGCTTTCCACATGCTGAAGACTAAAACTAGACCCATGTCTTTCACCAAGCACTAAACTAAAGTCAAAATGGATCAAAGATCTAAATATTAAAACAGAAACACTAAATCTGTTGAAAGAGAAAAGAGGTACAAATCCTGAAAACATAGGGGTAAGCAGAGAGTTCATGAACAAAAAACCAAACTGCACAGGAAATAGTTCAAAGAATCAACAACTGGGATCTCATCTTACTGAAAAGTGTTTGCACATCAAAAGAAATCACCAATAGAGTAAAAAGAAAACCCATGAATTGGGAAAAAAATTTCAGCCAACTGCCCCTCAGACAAAGGAATTCTATCTAGACCATATAAAGAATTAAAAAACTTCAGGATCCCCAAAATTCAAAGATCCAATACAAAAATGGGCATCTGAGATGAATACACACTGCTGTAATGAAGAGATACTAATGGCGAATAAATACATGAAAAAATGTTCAACATCATGAGTCATTTGAGAAATGTAAGTTAAAATAACACTGAGATTCCATCTCACCCCAGAAAGAATGGCTATCATAAAGAAATCAATCAATAACAAATGCTGGAGAGGCTGTGGGGGAAAAGGAACACTACTCCACTGCTGGTGGGACTATAGATTGGTGAAACCACTGTGGAAATAAGATTGGAGATTCCTCACAAAACTAGGATTAGAAGTCCCACTTAACCCAGCTATTCCCCTTCTGGGTATTTTCCCAGAAGAATTGAAAACATCATATCACAGCAAGATATGTACATCCATGTTTATAGCAGCACAATTTGTTATAGCTAAATCTTGGAAACAACCCAAATGCCCATCCACTGAGGAACGGATAAAAAAAGATGTGCTATTTTTATACAGTGGAGTATTACTCAGCTATAAAAAAAAAGATAAACGAGGCTTTTGTAGGTAAACGGATGCAACTAGAAACCTTACTCATAAGTGAAATAAATCAGACCCACATCATATTGTCTCTCTCGTGTAGGAACCTGAAAGAGTAAGTAAAACTCAAAATGCACAATAGATGATAGGAAAGGGAAAGAAATTCCCCAAAGGAAGGAACAACTGGGATGAGGGAAAGAAGAAAAAGGAAAGAAGGAAGGCAAAATAGATGATGGATAGATAGATAGATAGATAGATAGATAGATAGATAGATAGATAGATATAGAAGAATGTCTGGGATAACTGTACTGCCGATGTCCTGTGGTATATTGAAAGAAGCAGTTAATACTTAAAATTTTTTATATTCTGACCAGTTTTGCATGCCTGTGTCTGGTAATGTGAGCAACTGATTTGAAGACAATAATAAGCAATGGAACAACCATTGGTGAATTCCTACCATCTTGTCTAGTGAAACTCTATATTATCTCTAATGTTTTATCTAATAATTATTTTTCTGTTCTCTTTAATAGTTTGAACAATCTCCCATTCTTATATCTGGTAATCTGAGCAATATAGTTGAAGATAACAATACATAAATATAATAACCACTGTTAATTCCTATCATTTTATTTTTAAACCTTGTATCACTTTAAATGTGCTTGCTTTGATTTGTTTATGTTTGTGATGGTGGTATGCTGATATTGTTCATTCTTTTTTTCTTTTGCTACTCTCTTTAAAATTAAGAAGGAAAGCTAATTAAAACTGACAAAATTGTAAGTGAGTTGAAAGTACAGAGGCTGGTAGAGCTTAAGAGCAGATAAATGCCGGGGTTACTGGCTCTTTACTTTAGCTGTAATTAGAATCACTTGAAAATCTTAAAAATCAACCCAAGCCCTATACCAGACCAATGAAATACTTGTCAGTTTGATTAAGGATCACATCATTTTCAGTTACCTGGGCATGTAAACTTGAACTTATCTAGGACATTAACTTTTCTTTCACAATTTCTGAAATCACCAGTCTCTGTAACTTTCTTGAACTTAGTTCTTTTTCAGTATATACTGGATTATTACAACTCTCCTCAACTTCACTATATACAGTCATTTCCTGTTACATTCTGTCATCACATTACATCGCTACTCTAAAACCTCAAATGATACCATTTTGCCCATGAGATGATTTCATAAATCTGTACTTAGCATCCAAAGCACTATACCAACAGTGGTGAACCTATGGCATGTGTGCCACAGTGGGCATGCAGAGTCCTCTCTGTTGGCATGCAAGCCAAGTCACCCTAGCAGCTGAGCATTGTATAACACTTGTTTTCTCCCGAACTAAAAACCTCAGTATTCAGGTTTAATTGCAATAAATAAACGGGTTTTAGATTACAGTTTGAGTGCTTGGCCTCCAAAAGGTTTGCCAATACAGCTCTGTACAAATCTGATTTCAAATTGTCTTTATCCTGTTCAATGCCAGCCCTGGGAAAGTCACCAGTGCCTTTCAGATTTTAAGTCCCTATAAAAGTCTTAGTTACTTCTAAAAAAAAGGTGGAAATAATATGAAGATAGATGTGTTTCAGAGAGAATTCGACAATGCTAGAAAGAGCACTGGTGGTTTGGAAGACATCACCACTGAAGCACAGAAAGGGGCATGGAGAGAACTGGGGGAAAGAGGAGCAGACATGGAACCATGAGGGACAGTGGTCCCCCCTGGTGTAACTGTATCACACGTGTCGTAGAAGTGAAAGAGGAAGAGCCAAAAGGACCAATGCCATATTTGAGGAAATAATGGCTGTAAATTTTCTGATATTGATAAAAATAGCTGTAGATTTTTAAATTATTATACTGGAACCAGAAGAACCATGAGATGCAATAAACTTTATCTCTTTATCATTGTCATCATCATCATCATCATTATTGACCTGAGACTATACCAAATCCTTTATTTTTTTACTTTTATGGAAAAAAGGTAGAACAAAATTTCATAGCAAAATAATAGGAGAATAACAATAGTTAGTACATTACATGTTGTTATCGTTAAAGATACAAGACATGGGCATAAAAAGTTTTCCAATCAATAAAGCACAAACCTTCCTTTTAAATGAAATAAGAGACACTAATAGTATAACTGACTTGCATTTTTTCCCTTTTCTGTACTGTCTTTTCCCCTTTCACCCATTCTAGTTCCTTTTTCCTTTTAAACAATTTCTTCCCATCCATGAGCAAGGGATATCTTTCCATTTTATGAAATCCTCTTTGATCTCCTTTTTCAGAGTACCATAATTTTCAATATATATATTTTTAC
>NW_004955426.1:435149-586392 GCF_000276665.1 Chinchilla lanigera | reverse complement strand
TATCCAGCTACACTACTGAATTTAGTTATTAAATCTAGAAGTCTTCATATCCAGCTATACTACTGAATTTAGTTATTAAATCTAGAAGTCTTTGGGTGGAATTTTGGGGGTCTTCAACATAGAGTATCAGCAAATAAGGATAATTTAACTTCTTCCTTTCCTATATTTATTCCTTTTATTTCTCTCTCTTATCTAATTACTCTGGCTATTGTTTCCAGAACTATATTGAATAGGAATGGTGGTAGTGGACATCCTTGTCTTACTGCTGATTTTAGAGTGAAAGCTTCCAGTTTTTGTCCCTTTAGTATGATGTTGGCTGTTGGCTTGTCATAGATGGCTTTTATCAGATTGAGATAAAGGCCATCTCTTCTGATTTTCTGTAGGGTTTTTTATTATGAATGAGCATTGCATTTTTAAACCTTACCTCTTTATAAGTTCATTGCCTTGGGTATTTTATTAAAGTGACAGAAAGTTAACTAACAAAACATATCATAGCTGAAAATTAAAGACAATGAGAAAAATCCTTAAAATAGGTAGAGAATATAAAGGGCAGAGGGCTGGGGATTTAGCTCAGTGGCACAGTGCCTGCCTGGTAAGCGCAATGTCGTGAGTTTGATCCCCGGTACCGGAAAAAAAACAAAAAAAAATTTAAAAATAAAGGGCATATTATCTTCTGAAAAGTGACAAGAAGATGGACAATTGACTTCTCAGTAGTTCTTAGTAGAACTAACTGAGGGTCAAAAAATGTATTTATATATTTAAAGTAATAAAAATAAAGGTTTTTTTTGTTGGTTTTTTTTTTTCTTTTTTTCCAGTACTGGGAATCAAACTCATGACCTCATCCTTGTCAGGCAGGTGCTGTGCCACTGAGCTAAATTCCCAGCCCCAAAAATAAAGTATTTGTCAACATAGAATGAAGCACAAAAATTTCAGATAAAGATTTTTTTTTTGAGTAGTAAAACTTTCTCAACTGAAAGGATTGTTTTTCAGACAGAAGAAACAGGACCTTAGCCAAAAATACAAAAGTGCCAGGAGGTGCTAAAAGGGAAAAAGGTATAAAAATATGAAGAAAAAACTCTAGTGATATATAAAATGGTAATAATAATGTCTTCCAAAGTTTAAATATGTGACATTAAAATTTATGGTGACAACCAGGCAAAAAGTCATATGCCATAAATATTAAAATTTAAAGTCTTTGAACATATTTCTAATGACCAGGAAGTGGACTGACATAACACTGATGGGATTACTCAGTACAACGAAGTCAGTTTTTATTTTAATAAACTAATAATGCCCTTGGTAATCTCTACAGTAAGCACAGAAAAAATAGTAGGAAATATATGAGAAATTAGTAGAGTCTAATGAAGTAATAAATGGAAAATTCCAAAATAATCATAGAGAGCAGAAAATAAACAGCAGGAATAAATAGGAAACAGAAGGTGGTAACTATAAACCCAAACATATCAGTAATTACATCAAACGTGAAAAGATAAAATCCTGTAATAAACAGGAAAATAGTATAACATTGAATTAAGAAGAAAGCAAAGTCTTACTATATGTTGCTTACAAGTTCACTAGAAAAATGAGTACACAAACAATTGGAAGCAAAAGACAGGAAAAATACGGCTTAACAACTAGAGCAGCTGGGCATCATGGCGTGCCCCTGGGCATGATGGCGTCCCTGTGCTCTCAGAGTCCAGGAGGCTGACACAGGAGGATTGTGTAAGCCCAGGAGTTCCAGATAAGCCTGGACAACAAACTGCAATAGTAAAATGTCTTCTGATTGGTGTCAAAGTCCATCTGTATCACAGGCCTCGTTGAGAGATTTCTATAGTGGAAGAGGAAGAAGAACAAAGACAGGTGAGATAGGCAGAAGAGCTGTTGACAGTGTGGACTCTATACAGGGGACGCAGGCCCTGCAAAAACAGGCTGAGGAGCCCCGGGCTACCTAGTGATCACAACACCAGCCTGAACAACATAAGGAGATCTTGTCTCAGAAACAAACAAACAAACACAGGCTGAGGAGATAGACAACCAGCAGGGACCTGACGGACAGGGAGAAATAAGCCACAACATTTGATTTTAATTTGTCCTTTCCCACATGTTTATTCTCGAATCTTCAGTAATGTGTTTTAAACACTCTGCCTTGATAACAGTGAGGTTCTGGGGACTAAAAGAAGAGTTCAGTCAGAGTTCTAGAACTAGGTGCTGTGAGACCGGGAGAGCTTTACCGCCAGGAAAACACACCAAGATGGCGCACGGAGCAGGAAGGGAGATATGGAACTAAATGAGGCATTCTCAGGGCCCTCAGTAAGGGCCTAGGCTCCTTTGGTCCTGCTGAGTGAAGTCCTAGGTGCTGCTACTTGCTCACAGGGACGAATGGCCTCTGCAAGCTGAAAGCTTGGGGATGCTTGAGCTCCTTAGATGGAACAACAGGTGTGCTGTGTTTGAAAGAACTTTCCAACTATCAAATGATGGAAAGGACCCCCAGCAAGAGAAAGGCTTCCATCATGGTGCTCCAGCAGAAGTGATGGCTGCTGATGCTGGGGAAGGACTTCCTACTTGCAGAGCAAATCTTCCCAGGTAAGCCTGTTAGACCCACATGCTTGACATTAATGGAATTCTAAGCTTTTAAACCGAAGTATAAAAAAGTGCTTCCGAAATATAAAAAATAGGTCAACCACATGCTTTGAGGAGAACTTCTCTGAGAGAGTGGTCCATCTCTCTCCCTGCTGTAACCTGGGGCAGCCTTCAGTCCATGGCTGCTCTCAAGGGCAGATGGTGTAAAGACTGATTGACAGTGATACAGCAAGACAAAGGGAGGAGCGGAGGACCCAAGGGCAGCTGCTGTTCTCTGAGGACTCATGCTGAGCATTCATGCTGCCACCAGGGAGAAGGCAATAAAAAGAATATGCCCCAGATTTGGGCCATAGTGAATCTGGACATGGAAGAAAGAGGAGGTTGGTGAGGCCAGGCAAAGTAGCCTTATTTCTCCTAATATGAGACCCTGTCTGTTTTAAGAAATCTGATTTCAGAAGTGATCCTTTTTAATGTGTCTTGAAATCACTATTTTCAGTGGCCTAGCCCATCTGAGAAATTAAGTACGTAAAAGCAATTAAAATCAACACCTAATGGGGTTGAGATATATATATATGGAAAGAAAATGTATCCACCAACACCCACGCTATTGAAAAGTGTAGTGCTGATTTCTAAAATTTCTCATCAGGAAAACAGGCGCTCCCCTGACTTCAGCTCTTTGCTTCGTGCTGCTCATGATGGCTCTTTGTGATTTTTCTGCTCCTACCAGGATCCGCAGAGACCTCTGCTTCAACCCGGCATTACAGTGGAGCACTGTTAAATTTTGTGACATAAATTGGCAACCTGCTTTGAATTACTCAGAGTAAGGTTGATTTAGCTACGCAGAATTGTAAAATGGAGGACCATATTCCAAAAGGGAATTTCATTAAACCTTTTTTTCTTTTTTTAATTTGTTGTTGTTGTTTTAAAAAGAATTTTAAAATAAGGAAAAAAAAACAATAAAAATGATACAGAATTTCCAAACAAGAGGATAGAAAATTAACAATGTCTGTTATATTGCATATTGCTATTTTCAAAGTAGTTGTTCAGATTACCAGATGTAGACATGCAAAATTGACCAAACAATTAAACATTAACTGTTCCTTTCAATAAACCAATAGAAGTTAGCAGTACAATTGTCTTAGCCATCTTGTGTGTGTGTGTGTGTGTGTGTGTGTGTATATATATATATATGTATGTATATACATATATATATTCCTCTTCTTTCTTTCTTTTCTCCTTTCCTCCCATATTAAACCTTTAAGTTTAAAAAAGAAAAAGAAAAGAAATTCCTTGCTACCGGGCTACAGTGAATTAATGAAGATTGTTCAATCCCTTGAAAGTGAAAAAGATCCTGGGTGGTTTTTCCCATGTGGTGCACCCACCATAAAACAAATCTTGAAGGTAGTAATTTGCTGAGGTCCTTTTCAGTCTCTGTAGTGAATGACGTCACCTGGTCCCCAGCCTAGGAAGCAGGGAAGCTCATTTAACTGCCCTGTCTCCATCACTCTCCCTCCCTCTCTTGTTCCAGTTTTGCCCTCACAAAGCCATGAAATAAATGGATTTTCTCTGTCTGTGCCTCACTTCCTCTTTTGTCCAATCTTCCCTGCCTCCAGCCCTGACTTTCACCTGTCTTATCTTCATCCTCTGACACCCAGAGTCACTGGCATTTTCCTCTGCTCCTTTCCTGCCCACTTCTCATCAGGGTCAACCTGCCTGCCCCAACCCCAGACAAATCTCCTGCTTGATGTTGAATGATTTTGATGATTCATAGGGATATCGTATGTTCCCTCAGTCAGAGACATTTCCAGAGATGAATGGAGTAAGTTAATAATTCTCAGCTGAAGCTAAAGCTTTTTAAAATTATTAAACACCCCCTGCTCATTTGTAGATACTCTGCTTAGTAAATTTGAGATGGGAGGAAGATAACCAGGTTCTTTTTAATCCTCTCCGGGTATCTAAAGTCAAGCCAGGGGATGGACATGACCACTTAGCTTCAGGGGGAGAAGCAGGGTATGGCAGGGTTGTTCTGTTACTGGGAAAGTTGTCCAAAGGCTGTCTTAAATGTCGCCATGGTGGCAGCAGGAAACTTCAGCTGGATGGTGGACAGTCACATCTTCCGGGCTCACTGATAGGAGCAATTTGAAGCAGCTCTCACCTACTCAAACAATGGTGCAGAGATTCTTTTTTTCCAGCCAGTCTTCCCACCAAGATCTTTGAAATGCAGCTGATTCCACGATGTGGCACCTTCTAAGGTTTCTGTTTCTTCTGGGATTTGGGCTGTTCCTTCTCTAGTGCTGAGAGGAGCATAGATGCCTCCATCTTCTAGGGTCCCAAGGGAAGCAAGTTATGCTGTTGTGTGTTTGTCTGTCTTCTTTGAGAAAGAGTATAAGGAGGCATCTGCTCAGAGTGAAAGAAGACAGTAGGTCTCTCATTTGGTTCTCCTGGAAAGCAATGTGTCAGCAACCTAATAGGATACGTGGTAGCAAAGGAAGTGGAACTCTCCTGGAGTCTGTTTTTAGGGAGCAGCTTCACAAGTGTGCAGGCAGACTCACCCTCCTCCCTGTGACCTGTCATCTTTGCCAAGAATCAGATTACTTCTTACCTGGGAAATGCCTATGAAACTCTTCCCACGGTGTGGCAGCCCTACTATCAAAATATGTGAAAGTAAAACATGGTACAGCTGAATTACTTTCCACATCACCTAAAGAAAGTTTATGCTGCAGTTTTACCTCCTGATGATATTATTTGTGCCCCATCCTGATGCCCTTTCGGAATGGGAATTATATACCACCTGGAGTGAGCAGAGACTGCTGGTGTTGGTGACATGGCATGTGACAGCAGGAACGTGTCCTGATATGATTACTATGTTCAGTGGCCCCAGCTGGGAAAGCGTGATTGCGTTAAGTAGTCAGCCATGTATGAAGTCCGTGTCTCCAAAGAACTACCTTGTGTGAGCAGTGAGAAGAAAGAGCTCCCAAAAAACACATGAACAAAGTGAATTTAAAGCAGGGAAAAGCAAGAGGATGTTGAAAACAGCAGAGCAAAACTAGCCGGGGACTCACTGCTCCAACGGACTTTTTCTTCAAACAAGAAGTCAACAAAACCCTGAATTGGAAGTAAACTAAAATACAGAAATGTTAAATTCCTTGGGCCAAATCAGATGCATGGGACATTATAGAGGGACATTCTGGTACCTGATCACATCATCCTTTGATGCCTACTCCGGATGTGTCAACTTTTGGAACCCAAGTAATGGTCCCAAAGGCCAGGTTGTGTCTGTAATTCAAGGGCTGGGGATGTAGCTCAGTGGTAGAGTGCTTGCCTAGCTTCCCCTGTATTCAGTCACCAGTACCAAAAAATAAAATAAATGTCTTCACAATTTCTGTAGGTTCTACGTTTCTACTAGGGACAATTTAGAGTTAGAGTGCAGGGGGTAAAAATAGATTTGAGGATTAGATGGATTTTCCCATATTTAATCATTTGCATTTATACATGGCTTTTTGCTATCAGAATATCACCTTTTGCAGAAAGATTCAGGAGGAAATTCAAGAAAATACAAAGGACGTTCATTAAAAAACTATCAGGTGACCCTTTAGCAAATAGGACAAGTGAACAAATTTTTGTTCTATCCATTTATAACTACCAATTTATGTTGAAATTCATCTTTTTGAACAGTGTTGCATTTTCACTATTGTCAGAAAACTTTTGGCTCATTTTTAAATGTTTGATGAATTCCTCAAGGCCTTTTTATAAAGAGCCTTTTGTATGTCATTGCTGTACTCTATCCTATTATGGCTATGCTGTTGACATGGTGTGAGAAACTGTCACAAAAAAATATATGCCTGTGTCTTCTCTTGAAATTTGTGAAGGCAAGCTGGGTGAGTTTAGGCGAAAAAAACTGTTAAGAATATTGGCTTTTAAAAATAACACTGATAATAGCAATAAATTATCAGACTTGTGAGTCTAATTAAAGTCAGTAGAATGAGAAATGAGACCCTTGTACTATCTTGTAGTTTGGAGCCTGCAAAGCTTCTCAAAATAGGGTAGCTGTGGTGATGAAGGTATTTGCTTGGTAAGTATATTTATTGTACCATCCATCCTACTTTCCTTCCATCCTCCCTGAAGATAGAAAAAAAAGAGAGAAGAAACACACTTAAATAAGCCCTTTTCCAGTTTAAACTGGATATCTGCTTTTCCTGACCTTTCCATATGGATACTCAGTGTCTCTCTAGTCCAAGAGAATCAAGTCTGAGGACAAGCACTTTGTCACTTCATGTCATGAGGGCAAACCCAGATCCTCAATAGGACTACTGATGCCAATGTCTGTGTAAACCCCTTCCATCACTCTGGTCATTTTCTAGTTGTTTCAGCTCCTCGGTCTCTGCTTGCTTTGCCCTTTGCCTTATTGTCTTTCATCTGGTTCCTTTACTTTGCAAATACTTTGGTTGTTGAAGGCTTGTGGGAGTGTTTCCAGGATGAGTAGGGAGTGAGTTGAATTAGTGGCTTTTTGGAAGGATGCACTAAGAGAATTCAAAGGGAAGGGAGAGCAGCAGGACCTATCTTATCATCAAATGGAAACAGCAAGCCAAGCTGTTTCCCACCGCTGTCCTCACTGCGTGCTCTTCCTTTGTCTCTGTGAAATATCACTGACGCCACTTTCCACACATTCGGATCCTGGACATCACAAACGTACCAACCCAAGGACTTCTTATTGTGCCTTCCTCTACCCACACATTGTAACTTTGTCTTCTAATTACCGATGTCTTCTGTATTTTCCATGTCAATTTTCTTCTTCTGGACCACTGCAACTAAACACGTCATCATTTAAAATGCAAACTAAGGTATGAATCATGGAGGAGGAAGTTTACTTCTGTGTGAATTCATAGTCCTGGAGTTTGCAGATAATAATCCTTGAGATCTCAAAAACAAGTTGCAACTAACACCTAGTGCATCAATTGATTCTCACCAAAATGCTATGAAATAGACAAAGGAGATGCTAGGGAAACTGAGTCCTATCATGGCCTGGTATTACCCGTCTGTGCATAGTAAAGCAGAACTGCCTAACAATCTGTCAGCTGCTGACCACCCAGGAGAGGAGGGGGCGGTTTCCAATTTACTCTTTCAGAAATCTTTGTCTTGCTTTCTCTAAACATCAGAAAACTCATTTTGCCAAAGGATAAGAATTTGCTCAGATAAAAATTAATTTAAACTTGTATTTAATTAAAAACACACAGAAACATGGTTGGAGTCAGTCATTTGTGAAATAACTCATGTCATCAGTGTTGCATCTACACCCATCTTAGAAAGTCCTTGTCTCTGAAAATGTCAAACTCACACAAACAGAGTGAAGTGGAGGCTGCCAGGGTCTGGGAGTAGCGGGTGGGAAGTGTTGGTTAAAAGATGCAAATTTTCAGTTAGATGGGAGGAGTATGCTCAAGAGATCTATTCGCCATCTTGGTGCCTACACTTACGAACAATGTGCTACAGTATTTACCTGAAAACTGCTGAAAGAGTAGATGTTAAACATTCTTACCACAAAAATAAGCATGTGATATAATGCCTGTTAATTAAACTGATTCAGCCATTCCGCAATGATGCATATATCAAAATATCATGTTGTTCACCATAAATATGTATAAATTTATCAATTAAAATTTAATTAATTAATTGAAAGAGATCATTGCCCTTATACAAGTTTGTAGTGAACTGTTACTTTTTGCTTGCAAGATTTCTAACCATTCCCACCATCACTGGGAGAGCACGCTGAAACCACTTATAATAATTATGCTCTAAGTTCAGCAAAAAGAAAAATTTCCTATAGAAAATCAAAATGCAGCCTATATAGATAAACTTGAGCATGATCCCTGTTCATCTTACCAGCTGCCTTTCAGGAAGCCCGCCCAGAGATGCAGGATTTAAAGCGTGCTCATCCCCCATGTGGGTGTAAACAAATGTGCTCACATCCCTGTGAGAACCCCACAGGGCCAGAGCCTTGGCTCACAGGAGGAACCAGTGTACGGATAAATAGAAATTCCACCTCTCAGACGGGATGAGAATACGCAGGTCTGCAAGCTAAGTAAGACTCTAACCTGGGGTTTCAAATGGACAGTGCCCGACACAGCGAGAGGCCGCTCTCCTCGCACGTGACCCTGCCAAACTCCTCGTGATGGCCAGTTCGCTCGAGGCCCACATTTTCTTAGAGGTTCTAATGGGCCTTGTTTTTGATACAAGAACTGAGCAAGGCTACATTCTATAAAACAAAAGGTTCCAAGGATCCACATTTGAGGAATGGTATGGATAAGGCAGGAAGCGTTCAGAGGAAAGTGACCACGGAGGGGAGGTCACCCAGCACAGGCCTGGCACACTGGAGAGGAAGTCAGTACCACCGGGTGACTGCAAGCTTGAGGCGTGAATGTGGACTCTTGTGGGGACCAGACTTGCTCTCCTGGTGGGATCAGACTTGAGGAAACTCGTTAAAGTAATGGTATGCTCAGGTCTTCTGAGAAGTGGGTAACAGCACGGTCCACCAAGATTTTATTAGGGGAGGTTTCTTTTGACTTGCCTTGTAAGTAATAAAATCCAGAAGCATTTTATTACTGCTTTTATGATCCCAGCACCACCTCGAGTCTGTGTACCTCTTCTATACCATCTCATCACATCCTCACCCAGAATAGAGGGAGTACTCTGAGTCTGAGACACACAAAAAAAATGCAGATGAGCCGGCTGTGGTGGCTCACACCTGCAGTCCCAGTACTCGAAAGCTGAGGCAGGAGGATGACTTGAGTTGAAGGCCAGCCTGACCTAGTGTGTTTAAGGCCAGCCTGAACAGGACAGTGAGAGCCTGTCTCAAAAAAACAACAAAAAGATGCATATGTAAAATAAAGTTACCTTGTGTCCCTTTTCTTCCCAGCCCACTTCTGAGTCCAGCTTTTAATTCTACAGAACTTCCTGGCTTAAATTCATACCTGCCCAGCCCTGCTCACTGCTGTCTTCAAACTCTAATACTTTCCAGTGCAATAATTCCTTTCTAGCACCCTTACTCCACCTAGTGAGACAATGGAATGCCCTCCTTGAAGTCACACTTCTCAGATAAAGAAATACAAATGGCAAATAAATACATGAGAAAATGTTCAACATTATTAGTCATTCAAGGAATGCAAATTAAAACAACATTGAGATTTCATCTCACCCCAGTAAGAATGGCTAGCATTAAGAAATCAACCAATAACAAATGCTGGCGAGGCTGTGGAGAAATAGGAACTCTTCTCCACTGCTGGTGGGAATGCAGACTGGTGAAACCACTGTGGACATCAGTCTGGAGATTCCTCAGAAAACTAGGTCTAGAGGTCCCATTCAACCCAGCTATTCCCCTTCTGGGTATTTTCCCAGAAGATCTGAAAACATCATATCCCAGCAATATATGTGCACCCATGTTCATAGCAGTACAATTTGTAATTGCTAAACTGTGAAAGCAACACAAATGTCCATCCCCTGAGGAATGAATTAAAAAATTGTGGTACTTTTATACAATGGAATATTACTCAGCTATAAAGAAAGATAAACTCCAGGCTTTTTTATAGGTAAATGGTCACAGCTAGAGACCATACTCATAAGTGAAATAAACTAGACCTCCATGTGTAAGCAATGTATTGTCTCACTAATGTAAGAACCTGAAAGAGTGAATAAAATTGGGAGGTATGGTAGACATTGTGAAACAAAAGGAAAATCGTCAAAATAAAGAGCAACTGGGGTAAGAGAACAGAGAAAAGAAAGAAGGGGAAATTATGTATGTATGTATGTATATGCAGGATAGCTAACATAGTTGTACTACTGACTTCTATTGTTTTACTGAAAGGAACAGTTAATGATTAATTATTTGATCAGTCTTGCATGCCTCTATTTGTTTTCCTGAGAAATCAGTTTGAAGATATCAATATGTAATACAACAACCATTGTTAATTTCCTTCCACTTGTCCGTAACTCTGTATTGCATGTATTGTTCTTATGCTGTTTTGTAGATGGATGTCTGCTTGTTAACGTTTTCCTTCTTTCATTCTTAAAACAATATATATATATATACTATAAACTATAGTGAGGAAAACAGAATATACTCCTATAAACCATGGACCAATGAGCCAATGGAACAGAATAGAGAGCCTAGAAGTAACATTGTCTGTGTAGAACCAAATGACTTCCTATAAAAGTGCTAAGAACATATACTAGAGCCATGACAATCTTTTCCCTAAAGGGTGCTGGGAAAAAATTGGCTATACACATGCAGAAGAATGAAACTAGACCTTATCTCTCACCACTTACAAAAATCAACACACAACAGAGTACAGACTTAAATGAAAGACCTGAAATTACAAAACTACTAGAAGAAAACATAGGAAAAGTGCTTCAGGGCATTGGAGTTTGCAAGGATTCTTTTGGAATGAGACTTTTGTAAAAGCACATGAAACAAAAGCAAAAACCCAAATGGGATCACATCAAACTAAAAAGCTTCTGCATAGAAGAGGACATAATAATTCAAGTGAGGAGACAATCCACAGAATGGAAGAGCATATTTGTAAACTACATATCTGGCAAAGATTCATATCCATGTACATGACAGGATTACTTTTTTCTAATTCTATGCAGAGTGCCATTGGTATATTGACTGGGATTGCACTATATCTATCAATTTTGGTAATATGGCTATTTTGACAATTCGGTTCTCCTACCCAGGAAGAGAGAATATCATTCCACTTTTATGATATCCTTCTGAATCTCTGATCAGAGCACTGTAGTTTTTGTTATAGGGATCTTTCACTTCCTTCATTAGGTTAGTTCCTAGGTATTTATTTTTGATGCAGTTGTGGATGGGATTTCTTTCCTGATTTCTTTCTTGGTGGTTTCATCGTTGGGGTACAGGAACACTATCTATATTGTTTGTTCATTTTGTATTTTTCTACTTCACTAAATTTATTTATTAGTGGAGTTTTTTTAAGTCTTCTGTGTAAAAGATCATGTCATCTGTAAGAAATGATAGTTTGACTTCTTTCTTTCCTGTATCAATCCTTTTTATTTCTTTCTCTTGTCTAATTGCTTTGGCTAAACTTTGAGTACTTTGTTGAACAAGAGTGATAGAAAGGGACAGCAGTATCTTGGTCCTGCTCATAGAGAAAACACTTTAAGTTTTTCCCCATTTAGTATGATGTTGGCAGTGGATTTTTCATAAATGGCTCTTATCAGTTCGGGATCATATCCTATATTTACTTTCATCAGAGTTTTTAATCATGTGGATGTTGGATTTTGTCAAAAGCTTTTCCTATCTATTGAGATGATCATGTGATTTTTGTCCTTGTTTCTGTTTGTGTGATGTATTATATGTATTAATTTACATATGTTAAATCATCCTTGCACACCTGGGATGAAGCCAATTTGGTCATTATGTATGATCTCTTTAATAACTTTGTTGCATTCTGTTTTCCAGTATCTTATTGAGGATTTTTGCATTCATGTCCATTAAGGAAATTGGCCTAAAGTCTTATTCGTTTGTTGTTGTTGTTAAGTCCTTGTCTGCTTTTGGTACCCAGGTAATGCTAGCACTCAGGAATGGGTACGGCAGTGCTCTTCAGATTCACAGCAAATTTCAAGGAGCATTGGTACTGGATCTTCCTTGAAGCTCTGATAAAATTCAGTGCTGAATCCATCAGTTCCTGGGCTTTACAGAATTGGTGGGTTTTAGCCTCTACTTTATCACATGTTTTTGGTCTATTCGTGTTTTTTATGTCTTCTTGGTTCAAATTTGGTAACTCAGTATATAGGAATTTTTCAATTTTTCCAGAGTTCTCCAGTTTATTAGATTATAAGTTTTTGAAGTAATTTCTTATAATCCTCTGGATTTCAGTACTGTCAGTTATGATTTTGCCTTTCTCATTACTAATTTCATAGATATGGAGTTTTCTTTCCTTCTTTTGATAAGTTTGGTTAAGTGTTTCTCAACATGGTTTATCCTTTCAAAAAAAAAAGCAACTCTTTGATTCATTGATCCTTTGTGCCATTTTTTAATCTCAATTTCATTATTTTCTGCTCTAATCTTTATAACTTCTTTCCTCCTACTAGTTTTTTAAAGACAAAGGAATGAAAACATATTAACAAACACACAGACATAAATAAAACAACACAAAAACAATAAAAGCAACACAGAATTTCAGACAAGATGATAAGAAATTAACATGGTTGTTGTATAACGTATTGTTATCTCCAAACTGATTACTCAGACAAACAATTATAGGCATGTAAGATTGATCAAATAATGAAACATTGACTGTTCCTTTCAATAAAGCAATAGAAATCAGTAGTACGACTATCTTAGCTATCTTGTGTATACACATATATATTTTTTCCCCTTCATTCTTTCTTTTCTCTTTTCCCTCATCCCAGTTTTACTTTCCTTTTAAACAGCTCCTTTCCCTTTCACAATATCTATTGTACTTTTTAGATTTTATGTACTCCTTCAGGTTTTACACTAGTAAGACAATACGGTATTTACACATGTGGGCCTGATTTATTTCACTTATGAGTATGGTCTCTAGTTTCATCCATTTACCTATAAAAGCCTTGAGATTATCTTTTTTATAGCTGAGTAATATTCCATTATATAAAAAATACCACATCCTTTAATCCATTCCTCAATTGATGGGCATTTGGGTTGCTCCTATGATTTAACCTTTACAAATTGCCCCACTATAAACATCAGTGCACATATATCACTGTGGTATGTTTTTAGTTCTTCTGGAAAAATACCCAAAAGGGAAATAGCTGGGTTGAATGAGACCTCTTATCCTAGTCTACTGAGGAATCTCCAGACTGATCACCACAGTGGTTGCACCAGTCTGCACTCCCACCAACAGTGGATAAGCGTTCCTTCTTCCCCACAGCCTCACCAGCATTTGTTATTGGTGAATTTCTTGATGATAGCCTTTCTTTCTGGGGTGAGAAGGAATCTCAGTGTTGTTGTAATTTGCATTTCTCAAATGACAATGATGTTGAACATTTTTTCACATATTTATTTGCCATTTGTATTTCTTTCCCTGAGAAGTTTGTATTTATCTCAGATGCCCATTTTTTGATTGGGTCTTTGAATTTGAGGGAGCTTAATTTTTTTAATTCTTTATATGTTCTAAATAAAAGTCCTTTGTCTGAGGGACAGTTGGCTAAAGTTTTTTCCCAATTTGTGGGTTTTCTCTTTATTCTGCTGGTGATTTCTTTAGATGTGTGGAAACTTTTCAGTAAGATGAGATTCCAGTTGTTGATTCTTCCTTCTAGTTACAATGGGGGGGGGGGATTTGTAACTAGTTTGGGCAATTTGTAACTAGTTTGAGATTTAAATTGCTATTTTTCTAGGACCTTGAGATGCAATATTAAGTTATCTATGATCTGTGATCACTCCCTTCTTTTAACATGTGCATTCACAGCTATAAACTCTCCTCTTGGGACTGTTTTCAGCATGTCCCAGAGGTTTGGCATGTTGTGTATCCATTCTCATTTAATTCTAGGAACTTTTAAATTTCTTTACTGATCCAGCGATTATTCAATAATGTGTCATCTAACCTCTATACATTTGGATTGTTTTGTGGTTTCTTTCTTCTTTTTTGTGTTTTTGAGACAGGATTTTGCTATGTTCATCAGGCTGGCTTTGAACTCACTCTGTAGCCCAGGTTTGCGTCAAATGCACAGCAATCCTCCTGCCTGAGCCTCCCCAGTGCTGGAATTACCATGCCTGGCCGATTTTGTGGTTTCTTTTGCTGTTGATCTCTAGTTTCATTCCACTATGACATGAATGTACGCGGGGGATTATTTTAATTCTTTTGTGTTTATTTATTTAAGCATGTTTTATGGCCTAATATATGACCAAGTAACTAATTTAAAATAAAGATAGCCATGCTCCAGGAGAGGTATAGACATCAGGCCAAGAGAGCTCCGAGAAGCCCCACGCTTTTGGCTCTGAGGATGGTGGTAACTGTGATGGATGTGCCTGAAAGGCATAGTAAAGGTAAATGCACAAAAGTTAGTTTGCCAATAGTAGTATAGGTTCAAAGCCTACTTGTAGAGGAGTGAAATCCCCAGTCCAGCTGGGCTGAATGTAGAACACCAAGTGCCATGGGAAGGAATCGTACTGGACAAGCATATTTATACAAAATCCCAGAGTCCTACAGTGGTCTCGAGACAGAAGGAAAGACGTGGACAACATTCTCATTCCATCTTGAAGGGTTTGCGCACACCAGATCCAGGATGCTGTCCTTCTCTTCCTGACCTAGCACTGGATCATCAGCATCCTCCATGTAACTGTGTACTGAGGATGGAATCAATCTGGTGGAGGAGGAAGAAAAGTACACATATTGGTGACTACTATGCTTTGCTCTAAAATGTTTCCCAAAAGTCTGATGTGTGGGAGGGTAGGGTTTAGAAAGTGACTGGATCATGGAGGTGCTGTTCTCATCAGTGGATTCATGCATTTATGAGACACAGCTGAATGTGCTGTTAGAAGGTAGGGCCTAGTTGGAGGCAGTAGGTCAGTGGGCATACGACCTGCAAGGATGAGTTCTTGTCCCAGTCCCCTTCCTCCCTCTCTCTGCTTCCTCAATGCCATGGGATGAGCAGCTTTCCTCCTCCAGGCCCTTCTTCCATGCCATTTGCGCTTTGGAGTCAGCTGACCATGGACTGAGAACTCTGAAACAGTAAACCAAAATAACCTTCTCTTCCTTGAAGTTGGGATGTCAGGTATTTTGTCTTAGTGACAAGAAAGTTAACCAACACAGGGACTAACCAGCATTTCAGTAAATGAAGACAGATTCAAATAACACTGAAAATGAGCTCTGAGGTTTGACAAAATGGAGATGCACTTAAAGCATGAAATCAAGAGTGATGGTTATTATATCATTTGCTTGTCAGGCATTGTGATGGGTAACTAATAAGAGTCAAACTGTCATGCAAGAAAGAGATCAGGTGTCATCCTGATCTCTAGGTAATTTATGGCAAAAGGCTGGTCTTAAAAATGGTTAACAAGAGCTAGAGAATTGCAATTCAGTCCAGTCCAAAGGTCAGCATGCATCCAGATGCATCACTACAGGCAACCCATCTCCAAGTTTCAGCTGTGGGCATGCCTAAAACCTGACTTAATAGTGGCATCCTGGCTCCACTGTAAGTGCCCTGAACTAGTGCTACTCCATTTTTAATTTCTCCCTTGACACGAACTTGCACTGTGTAATGTAATTTTTAGATGCAAGACGAGCAATAATTTTTTTTTTTTTTTTTTTTTTTTTTTTTTTTTTTTTTTTTTTTTTTTTTTTTTTTTTTTTGGTTTTTCTCCGGTACCAGGAACCGAACTCACAACCTTGCACTTGCCAGGCAGGCGCTTTGCCGCTGAGCTAAATCCCCAGCCCCAAGAGGAGCAATCATATCTTACACAGTTTTGTATTTTCTAAAACGCTGACATCATGTTTGGAAATACTAATTATTTCAGATCAAAAGTATTCTACTGCCACAAGGACCCTCAGTTTTTCTACTTTTTCTCGTATCTAGCCCACCAAATTTTCTAAAAAGGAAAAAATCTAAATGAACATAAAAGTGCTTGTTAAAGTAAAATATGTTCAGGTCTTTAAACTAACATTACCACTTTAGACATAATGTGACAAAAGCAATCACTGGGCAGAAATGTAGGCAAACAGGTGATTCCCACAACTTTGTTTGAAATGACAAACTGCCAATACATCCTTCACAACTTGAATGTCTGAGCTCATTCATGCTGGTGCATTTATGCTGTGAGCTGCTATGGAACTAAGACTGAGGCCCAAAAGATGTATCCACAAGTGCTTAAGACATGGTCAAGTGAAAAAAAGCAAATTAATGAATGTAATATTTACTTTGATGTAATTAATATAAAAATAATACACACACAGAGAGCACACATAGTTACACACGCATACACACATGTAAGCATGCATGTGTATATACATTTGCTAAATAAAAGCACAGAAGAAAACCTACCAAACTGCTGCATTGGGGTAGAATAAGCAGGAGGGATAGGCACATTTTTAATTTGACTTTAGACTTTTCCGTAGTATTGGATTTTTTTACTAGGAACATGCATTACTTTTGAAGTTCTAAAACTGACTTTAAAAATACGTAAACTAAAATGCACAGCTGTATAGACACTTGTGCCTGACTAGTATGTTACTGAGACATACAGGGATGATCAATAACTACAGTTAATTTTTAAATTTTAAAAAATTATTAGGGTAAAAGAATCATTGCCATTAATCTCCTCCCTCACTTTGAACACTTATTCCTGAATGTCTTTATAAGATGTGATAAAAAGTAATAGCGAATGCTGCTTGCCAGATGCCATACAAGGGGAAGGCAGGTTGGCAAAAACTTGTTCTTGGTCATGAGGTCGTGAGTTCAGTTCCCGGTACCGGAGAAAAAATAAAAAAAAAAAAAACTTGTTCTTGTCTGCCTTATTCACCATATCTGCTCCGTGTGACTTCTGGCTCTCCTTCAAAGTCAAAATGACCCAAAGAGGTAAATGTTTTAAATTATTCAGTACGTCAAGGCAGCCAAGACAGCACAAGAGACATTCATGAAAGAGGACCTCCAGAACTGCCACAGACAGTGGTGAGAATGATGGGATAAGTGTGTCTGAAGTGAGGGGCAGTACTTTAAGGAGGATTCATGGCATTGTGTCTTTTATTGTAATAAATTTTTAAAAAATATAAACACATACCATGTCGTTTGATCACATCTCGTATATGTGGCCTGTTGAAGTAAAAAAGCAGCAACAGAATAATGTTCTCCAAGAACAATGAGGGAGTAGTGGACGAGCTTCCTCCGCATGCTCTGGTTAGAAGACCCTTAGTGAGTCCAGTCCTCAGGTGGCCTTTGTGATCTTGACGGAGTTATCAAGCAGACCATGGGGTCTGGAGGTACAGCAGCCCGTCTCCAAGAGAAATTTCCTCTGAAAAGTGACAGCCGGTGATGAAGGCCACCAAAGGAACCACGACCTTCCCAGTGGGAGGCGTTCACATAACTCAGTGGGAGGGCGGTCTCACTGAAATGCTCGCTGACTCTTGATGGGAAGTGGTTGGCCACATAATGACAAACTCTGGGCTTCTGAAGGATGAATTAGATGCAGTGGTTTCATTTTATGGAAGTCCCGCTTAAAGCTGCACTGCCTTAAATACAGCCCCTGTGAAATGTATCACACTGTACACTAGAGACTGGAAAAATAAATTACACTGAACATGAATCCCAAAACCATTTTTTCTCCTCTGAACAAGCCAAGTTAAAAAGACTGTATTCCTGTGGGTCTCTTGGAGTATTCTTGGTCTAAACTTAAAATTTAAGCTACAAATCATATTTTTTAAAAAAACCTTTTTACAATTAAATTCTTTTCAAGTTATGAGAAAAGAATCCTAACACTTTATAGGTCCACAAAACTAAAAGTGACTTTCAGAGGACGTGTGTGGGATCTCACATCCCATCAACCTCCAAATACAGCCAGGACTCTGAAACAAAGCTAGTCATTAGGTCCTCTTTCCCCTTCCTTCCTTCCTTCTTTCCCTCTCTCTTCCTTTGTTTCTCTCCTTCCTTCTTTTTTTCTGTCTTCTTTTTTTCTTTCTTCCTAAAATTTTTAACTGTGATAAAATATACCTAACATATTTACCATCTTTGCCCTTTTTAGATATACTGCCCACTTATGCTAAATATATCAACAAGATTAAATATATCTGGAGATAGGTCAACCTATCTCCAGAACTTTATCATTTTACTGAACTGAAACTCCCTGTCTACTAAATAAAATTCCTCACTCCCCCTCCACCATCCCCCAGCCGCCACCATTATACTGTGCTGACGAGTTCCACTACTCTGAGACCTTATATAAATGGAGTCATGGAGTGTTTTTCTTTTGGTTTGTGATTTCCTCAATTAATTGGACATAATGTTCTCAAGGTCCAAGCATATTGTAGTAGGTGACCTTTCCTTCCTTCATAAGAATGAGTCATAGCTCATTGTCTTATATATCACATTTGGTTTATCTTCATCGGTCAATAGACAATCGTGGTTTTTCAGCTTTTGGCTACTGTGAGAAATGCTACTACAAACATCTGCTCGAAACCCTGTTGTAATGCTTTTGGACAAAGACTCAGAAGTGGTATTATTGGCTCATATGGTAATTCTATTTTTAATTTTCAGAGAAGTGCCATATTGTTTTTCATACTTTCCTCTTTCTATTTATTCAGCTGTGAAAGTTACCCATGCTCATCAAAAGTAGAAAAAAAAGTCATCAAAAGTAGAAAACGGATATGACCAATGTCTTAGCTACTTTTCTTCTGTTGCTGGGACAAAATACCTGACACCCAAATAAAAGAGGGAAGCCTTTATTTAGCTCTTACTTTGTGGAGGTTTCAGTCCATAATCAGCTGGCTAAAGGCAGGGTGGCAGAGCACAGGGGCAACCATTCATGGTGGCTGAAGATACCAAAAGCAACAAGAGCAAAAAGAAGGAAGCAAACTCTTTTCCTCCTTTATATTGTGAGCAGGCTGTCTGCCCTAGGGCTGGCGTAGCACTCACATACCCAAACCCAGCACTAGACAACGAACCAGTCACAAAGTCTAGATTCAGCAGCCTCCAAAACGTCTGTCCCCTGTGACCTCTTGAAGCTCTGGGAGGACATCTAGACACAAACCCTAACAACCAGTAATTCTTAAAAAATTAAAGTTAAGGTAATATGCTGCCTTCTAGTCTTTACATGTATATATTTTCCTAACATTACTTGAGTAGTAATGATTAAAGTATTTAAAAGAATGTAAATATCATAACATAGATAGCAACAGATCAACTCATGAAATAAAACACTCATAAAATTACTTATAAAACTACTACTCAAATAATCTCAGGACTTTGGGAAGATGGGGCAGGAGGATCACAAATATGAGACCAGCATGAGCAACTCAGTGAGATACTGTCTCAAAAATGAAAACTAAGAAAAGGCTAGGGAAGCAGCCCACTGTGATAGGTGTTGGGTTAAACCTTCAGTAATACACACAGGTGCACGCATACACACACACATGCGCATGGGCATGCACACACAGGTACTCCCTGTTTTGCATCATGTAAGGACACAATGTAAAACACCATCCATGAAGAGCAGGTCCTTGCTAGATGCAGCATCTGTTGACACCATGATCTTCGATATCCCAGCTTCCAGAACTAAAAATGGCAAGAAAGTATGGCTGTCTTAGTCGCTTGCTGAGACAAAATACCTGACATCCAAAGTTAAAGGAGGAAATGTTGAGTTTGGCTCACAGTTTGTAGAGGTTTCCGTCCAGTCAACTGGCTCCAGGGCAGGGTGGCATGGCAGAGGGCGTCACAGCGGAGAAACAGTTCACAGCAGGCAGATGGCAGCAAAATAACGAAGTAGTAAAGCAGCCCCAGTAAGTGACAATGGCAGCCCTCTTCCTCTCACCTCATATCCTATCCAGGCTACTCATCCTTAGGGAAGGTAAAAGTACTATAAAAGAGGAAAGGAAGGAGGGAGGGGGGAGGAAGGATGAAGGAAGGAAGGAAGGAAGGAAGGAAGGAAGGAAGGAAGGAAGGAAGGAAGGAAGGAAGGAAGGAACTCGGGCTTCCTGACCATCCCTCCCCAGTAACAAATTCAGCTGAGAATCTTTGCTGAGCAGTCCCTCTCACTGCTTGTGAGATGTTCAAATAAAATAAAATTTGACACTAAAATGAAACTTGAAATATGGAAAAAAGATGATGAATTTCACCAAAACAGTGCCGTCACTTAAATCTGTGGGAAGGCCTGAGCACCAATGATTTTTCAAATCTCCAGGGTGATTGCCTTGCACTGCCAGGCAGAGAGAAAGCAGAGGTGTAGTCGATGGCCTCTGGGGTGTGTGTTCTGACCCCCTCACTGCTCTGAAACATGCCACCAGCCGCACACTCACCAGCATCCCCTGTTTCTCTCTCTTTGGGGCATTCCCATCAGCATGATTCCAGAGTGCTGTTTTTCCATCTCCCAGCACTTCTTTTCTTGGCCCACAATTGCCTCTAGCTTCTGTCTCTTCTCTCCCGCTCTGGATAGAAAACCCCATGAAAGAAATTGGCTACTCTTGTCTCCAGCCCAGCTCTCTCTCTAACAGTGCTTTCATCCCTCCCTTCCAGGGAAGCAGGCTTGTCCAGTGACTGCAGGCTGTCAGCCCAGTGGCCTTTCTCAGTCCTTTACTGCTGGACCTCTGGGCACTAAGTCACCCCTCCCTCCTGAGCCCATTCCTCCACTGGGCTTCCAGCTGCTCCCTCTTTCTTGGCCTTCCTCCCTCACAGGCGACTCGGTTTCCTGTGTGCCCCCGCCTTGTTCCAGCACTGGTCCGTCTGTATGGGTGCCATTGCTTTTCCTCAAGCATGTCAGGCACAGCCCTGGCTGTGGCATCTGCACCACAAGTTTTTGTGTCCCGAGCTCATCTCCCTCAGCCATCCACCCCCACTTCCGGGACTCTTCCCTCAACTTCCTTCTGCTCAGAGCCTTTCCCTTCCACTTCCGGAGAACTTGTCTACTCCTCCGGTGCTCGTGGCTTCCTTTGTTGCTCTCTCCCTCCTGTCTTCCCCTTTAAAAAGCAAACTCCACCTAAGCAAGCCTTTGTTTGCTGTGTCTTAGTACCCGCAAAGTACCTGCACATAACAGGTGCCAATCAGTGATCTTCATACACATCTCGTAAGGAAATGTATGTCCAACAGGTGTTCACCGTTCCTTTACGTTAACACCTAATACCTGACCACTATTATATTTTAAATTTTTGTTTAGAATAAAATGTAAAATTTCCCAAAAGGTTCTGTTTCAATTTCAAGATAAATTCATAAAATGCATTTCTTTCGCTTACTTGTTTTACCTACAAAATGTTGGTGCCCATTTAGTTAGGTTCATATTAACTACATGGCTACCTAACCAGGCATGGAGGCAGAAGCTGGTGAATTACTGTGAGTTTAGAGCCAGCCTGAATTACACAGCAAGACTCTGTCTCAAAGAAAAAAAAAAGCAAAACAAACAAAGAAACACATTGAGTGTATACTTAATGAGAAGGTGATAGATTACCTAGGCAAGTTCATGTTAACCAGCACCTTCCCTCCGTATTAAGTGGCTCTCCTTGTAGCAGAAAATGCCCTCCCCCACCCACCCACCAGTACACTTCAGTTTGTTAGTTGCCCAGGTAATAGTTCCTGTTCCAGGTCAGGTTGCTCCTGTTCCTTAGAAATGGCTGGTCACTGTGAGGCATAGCGGGTCACTGCGATGCACATTGTATGAACCAGTCCCCAACTGAGAAGCCATTCTGCCTCTGTAATTCCTGCTTGCTTATCCAATATAAGCCCTAGACCAGCAGAGATCAGGCCCTGATATTTTGGGAATGATCTCGATTAGCACCTACCAGAGGCACTGATTTCATCACTGAGCTGAAGATTTTCACTTTGATGTGGTCAAATCTCTTCTTGGTGGTTTCTTGCTTTGTGGCCAAAATCATAATCATGAAAGATTTTATCCACCATTTTAGTTTTATTTTTTAATTAAAATGTTTCACTTGATCTTAGCCAAAAGGCCGAGAAGCGATAATTAAAATGTTTAATTCTCCTAAATTACATGTGTACAGTTATGAGGTAGGGATCTAAATTTGTTTAGTTATTAGCCCAAATTCAGTAACATTTATTGACTGTATATTTTATGCAGTGATTTGCGATATTACATTTTCCATTGTATTATACTTGAGATCTTTCACCACTTAAATGACCAACATTGGTGTCTTGCATCAGCAAATAATTTAATAACTGCTAGCACTACTTTCACCCCTTTCACATTTCTCTTCATTAAAAAATATCATAGCTGCTTTCCTATTGCAATGGCTGATACATTGTGTCAACTTGAGAAGTTTAGAAGCTTAACTAAGTAACCTAGCAGTTCTACATCCTCCTGTGGAGACAACATGCCCTGCTCTAAGATGTCGTTCATTGTATCAACTTGAGAAATTTAGAAGTTTAACTAAGTGACTCAGCAGGGGGTCAGGTCCTCACTTTGTAAACATCCTAAGCCTGTGCAAGAGGAGGGCAAGGAGGTGGTGTGAGTGCAACACCCACCCCCAGGTGGGCAGGCTGCATACAGTATAAGGGAGGAAAGGAGGCTTGCTCTCTCCCATTTGCTTTTGTTATTTTTGCTGTCTTCCGCCATCTTTAAGTGTTGCGCCCGTGCCGTCTCTGCCTGCCTTGGAGCCAGCTGATTATGGACTGAAACCTCCACAAACTGTGAGCTAAATAAACCTTTCCTTCCTTAACTTTGGGCATTGGGTATTTTGTCTCAGCAGCAAGTTAAAACTAACCAAAACACCTATATAGATTGTTTTTGAATATGTAGAGAGAAATAACTTTAGGTTTGAATTTATAGAATAATTTAAACTGTCTTTTCAATGTAGAGTCTTTGCACTTAATGAAAATGTGTCTTTTATTTACTAGAATCTTTTAGGAAATATTCATATTATTTTTGAAAAAGTATTTTCATGTTCTCTGTGTAAATATTGTGCCACATTACTTGTAAATCTTATCCCTAGAACTTTATCATTGCTATCGGAAATAGAGTTTTTTAATTTCCCTTATATTTTCCACATTTTTCCTGCTGACAGTGAAAAGCATGGCTGGTGAAAGCAGGTGTATGGGGAAGGGTGTGAAATGCTGAGAACTTGCACACAGGCCAGTTGGAACGCCAGTTGGAAGCAACTGTGCCGTCTAGAGAAGGTGACAATACACATGATTCTCCCCGGTCCCTGGTGCAAACCTCAGATCCCTGGGGGATAGAGTGACACCCACATTTGCGCAAAGGAGACGGGCACAGGAATGCCCATGGCAGCAGGCGATGGGATAAGTGGAGCTGCGCACCGGATAATCCACAGCAAGGTGACGATGCGCGGCAGCGCCACGCAGCCTCTCAGCAGAGTCCCAAGTATGACTCCGGCTGAGACAGGCAAGCTGAAGAAGAGACCTCTGAGTAGGGCCCGGCGCCCACAAGGCAGCAAACAAACCACAAATGGGAATTAGAAATACACAGAAAGACACGAAAATGATCGATACCACTCTCCGTAAAGATGCCTTCCCAGAGGAGAACGCGATGATCAGAGGGAACGCACAGGGCGCCGCCTGCCCCGCAGTGTTCGGTTGCTTAAGCCGGATGGTGGGTCCACAGGCGCTTAGATGGCTTTTCATCGTGTTCAGGAAGTCAGAATTACTTTATACTAATTTATAAGTAAAAACAGGATAGCTTTTTAATGTTTGTTTTGTTTAATTTTTCTTTAGCCTCTAAGAGTTTCCCACTAGGTGTTGTTGAGTTTTCCAGGTAGCGAATGTATCCTCTGATAATACTGTCTTTGTCTAGCCAGGGTATAGGACTCTGATTCTGATTTTTCCTAACTCATGCTAGCATTTCCAGAACACTTTAAAATGATGGTTATGCATGTATTCTGTTCTATTGCTCGTCATCAAACATGTTGCTATTGTTCCAGTGCAGAACTGGAATAAAGAACACACGTAATTTATGGGTGTGGAGTATGATGCATATGTGCATGTGCTCGGTATACACAAGAGGTGATAGAAAACTATGGCGCATGTTTACTTTTTAAAAAAAACATATTATAGAAAAATGACACATTGCTAAGAATGATAGTGATTGGACCAGGAAACCCACACAGAACCGAACCAGACCATCTGACATGAGAAGAGTCTTTATTGAGTGGGGGAGTGACGCAGTGGGCTGCTTAGCAGACCAAGGCAGCCCGAGCTGTGCAAAGCATTGAGTTTTTAAGGGTTTTTCTGGGGAGGATGTTTGTGGACCAGAACACCCAAGTGAGTGGGGTTTGTGGTTAGGGCCGTTAACTTGCAAAAACATTTTGTAAAACCTGCAAGAACACTTTGTAAGATTGTGGGATTTTTTGTGCGAGGACAGCAGGTGCTTTTTGGGGCGGTGCTAGCCCTTGCGGTTGGGCCCATTGGGAAGTGTGAAAGTGCAACCAGAGTGCTTTTTTCTTTGCAATGGGCAGGGGTCTTTTAGGGAGACCTAACAGGATAAGAGGACTGTTTTGAGGAGGGTTAATGGTAATGTGTCTTTCACTGTAACAGATTTTTAATATTTAAATATGCACCATATTTTGATCATTCCTTATTGATCAAATATTTATTGCAACTTCTGTCAAATAAACACATGATGCTGTGGCCTCATCCACCTTACTCACCAGACCGGGCACTGTGTGACTTCTGGATCTTCCCCAAAGTCAAAATGACCTTGAAAGATCAATGTTCTCAGTCAGTTCAGGACATCAAGGCAGCCAAGACAGCACAACTAAAGACAATCATGAAAGAGGACTGCCGGACCTGCTGCAGAAAGTGGCAGAACAATGTGTTGTGTGTTTTTAAGTGAGGGGGAGTATTCTTTGGGAAATTAATGACAATGTGTCTTCTACTGTAGTAACATTTTTTAAATGTTAAACCTTCACCATATTTTTCTATCAACATAGATGGGCTGGGCAGTTTTCTCCTTTGTATTCCTCTGCTCTGTAGGTAACAGGGTTAAATGGCATCAAGGAAGAAGAGGAGGGAAGCTTCATCCTTTCTGCGCTGGAGGAAGAACCTAGGCTTTGTCAGTTTTTTGAAGAGAACAAAGAATTCTCCAAGGAAAGTATGGGGGTTTCAGGGTCCTTCTTACCATTTTTAACTTTTTTCCATTGCTAGGATTTTCTTTTAGTCTTTAGAAATCCAATCTGGACAACTGTCTTGAAACCTTCACAGTTACAATGTAACAGGCTTCTCTTTTATTCTGCTGCAGATAAAATGATTCTTGTGCAGGCCAGAGACATGCTTGACCACCACTGATACAATGAGTGTTTTGCTTATGGGAAATGACTTTTTCTCAGGTTTCTATTCCAGATAAAATAAAATCACGACCCCCAGTCTTTCCTCTTCAGATTATCCAAAAGAAGATAGCCAAGTGGAGGGAAATTGCCAATCTTTTATCTGAGATATGACTTCAATATGGCTAACAGCACATTTTCAGCCAGTCACAGAACATTAGAGTGATTGCTTCCCTTCTCTCTACAAAAGGAAAACTGGCAGAGATTTGGGGAAAAAATGAAGATACAGTAAAAATAGCCTTTTATACAGCAAGATTTTTAAAAGGGCAGTCATAATAATCCTTGTATTTCTTCCTTAATGTTGAGAAATTCAAATATGTGGTAAACACCAGAGGTCAAATATGATTATTGGTTGAAAAAGTTCTAGGCAGAGGAATAAAAAAATCCAATATCTCAGTTATAGTACCAGGGTCAAAGTCAGACTTGCAGAAAATTCTGAACAATGGCTTTCTATGTCATAGCAGAAAAATGTTGCTGAAAGTTGCCTTAGATTGTTTTACAACTGATTCAGCACAGATTTTTAAATAGTATTGATGATTGTACTCATAGTCATTATTTTGTAAATGTTCCCAGTCAATAATCAATAAAAATCCTTAACTGATTGTTTTATTTATTAAAAAAAAAAAATGACAGGAAGACCCAAGCCTCGGATGACTGGAGGTTTATTATACTTTTGGAATACGTAGCTCAGCAAGACTAACTGTGAGCCTCTTTTGGTCTGTTCATAATTGTATTAAGGTAGTCAGCTTCTCTTCCTCTTTTATTTTAACTCAAATTTGAGAGTTTGGGTTTTAGCTGACCCCTCAGTAACTCACCTGCTAGTAGGTAAATGTCAAGAAGGTCAGAGGGTGAGTGATTCACTTCATCTTTAAAACCAGGATGGGTCTCAAGTTCCATGTCACGATGCTTCTTCCTTTGGTCCTGTACCCCAATGCCTGTGGGGACAGACTACTCACTGTGGGGAAGACGGTGTGCTTGGCAGGTAACTGAGGTGCTTACTTTGTCGCTATTGACACTGTATTGGAGAATCTCCCATTTCGCATCATTTTTTCCAATTCTGCTCTCCGGTGCTGCCTAATCTGAACCTGCCTTGCACACAAGGGCAAGAAGACATGTGTGACATGTGTCTTTAGTATCCATTTTCCCCTTAGAAAGCAGAGGCCCAGAGGAGTGAAAATTTGCCTTAAATTCCCCACGTGAGGATGGAAGCAAAGGCAGTGTCACATGTTTCTCACGTGAACTTGGCCACCTGGACTGGAAGTCACCCATGTCTCCACTCTCTCTGCCTCTTCCTGACCGCTTGGGCCAGTCCTAGCAGATTTACATGTGCTTCTCCAATGCATGAATAAATGTGTACCAATCCATGGCTCTGGAACTAATAACTGTAGGCCAAGCAGATACTGTACCCTGCGGATAGAGAATGTAGCAATTAGCCCATGCTGCTGTGTGGAGGGAGGACACAAGGTGATTCGTGAGACTGTTTGGAGATGATACAGGACTCTGGTGAGACTCTGGCCAAAAATGGAGCTCTGCAATATGCTCTGAAAAAGACAGCAATTTGTGTCTTGGCTCATGAGGCATACAAGATGGGAACAGCCAGAACTACCACTTGGCTCTGGGCTGGGCTGTTTCCTAAGTCTCTCAATATCTGCAGCAAGAGCCTGCAAAGGAGAGGGCTGCGGTCTGCCCACCCAGGCTCAGAGAGCAGACCTCCCCCTCGGGTCCTGGGAGGTCAGGTGGACAAATACTGCAGTGATGGAGGATAAGCCCCTTGCTAACTTCTGCTGACAGAGGGAAGGAAGAGCGGGGGCATCTGCATCGGGCAAGGAGCGGCTCTGCCCAGTCAGTGCAGGTGGCTCCCAGGGTGCATGGCAGGAGTAATGGCGGCACTGCTCCAGCAACAGCAAAGGCCACATGTCCAGGCAGGGCCAGCACGTGGCCAAAGGCAATGGTACTGGGAAGCTAGGCCAGGTGCCTACAAGAGAAACCGCATCATCTCTTGTCAAAGCCAAGACTTGCCCATGACCCAAGGGGCCCAGACTCGATGACTTCTAGAAGTTGAGTAGAACAGAGCTCAGAGGAAGAGACTTGGCAATGTCTGCCGGAGGGTTGGAGACTAGCGCTCAACCGACAGGAGACAGGCAGAGAGGGCGGCGGCAGCAAGCAGAAGGAAACTCCAGGCCTGCAGGAGACAGCGTGCTGAAGATCCAGTGTGGACCGTGGCCAGAGCACACTGAGGGACTCTCCTGACTGCGTAGCTGGCCTAGCGACCAAATGATGCTGGCAAATACGCAAGAAATCCCTGAAGCTTCCCAGATACCCTTGGAGAATAGAATTTGTTTTCCGGCAATCAAGCAGGATAAGGATGTAAGTGATTATAATTTGCAACACTCACGTGGCCTTGGGGGGTTTACATTGGCAAGAATTTGAACTTGTAGACTGTCGGTTTCTTTGGCTGCAGGGGCCATCAAGGGTCTGCAGCGATGACTGGACCTGAACCTTCCCAGGCTGCTAAGATTTCGTCCATAAGACCTGGACCTTCAAGTTCCAGAACCAGCTAGATGCTGAGCCCGCTTTGGGGATTCAGAGCCGGGAAGGGAGCACTAGTTCCAGCTCCTCAGGAGGAGGCAATCTCACTCTCCCCTTGTGACTGACCTGAGTCTACACAACCTGCCCATCTTTCAGGAGCAAGACTTTGGGTCCTGTGTGAAGACCCAGTGTCCAAGCTTCTAAATTCACCTACTTTGATTCCTAAGCAGCTCACATCATTTTAAAAAATTTTGTTATTTACTTTCATTATTATATTTGCAGTATGCAATGTTTACACTTATTATGGGGAGTGGGTAGATGTGGGTAACATATCTCACGTCTAGTTTTTCCATCCCCTACCCCTTCTCTCCCACCCTGCTCCTCTAACTCTTAGTCCCTTAGGAAAGGTCCTACTTACAGAAGCTCCATTTTCATTCTTTCTTTCATTTTTTCCATCCCTTTTCTCCCCCTCACACCCCCTTCCTCCATCTCTTGCACCCTCATCCATTTGAAAAAGATCTCCCTCCTTCCTGTTTATGTGTCTTCTATTTTGCTCTCTCTCTTTCCATATACACTGAGCTTCTCATATAAGAGAAACCATGCAATACGGAACAAGTTAGCTTGTGTGCTGACTTATTTCAGTTAATATTACAGTCCTAAAGTATATCCATTTACCTACAAATGACTTAGGTGTATCCTTCTTTATGGCAGAGTAGTACTTCATGGTGTATAAATATCACATTTTCTCCGTGTATTCATCTGCTGAGGTACAAATAGGCAGTTTCCAAGATTGAGCTATTTTAAATTGTGTTGCTGTAAACATGGGTATTCCCCTTCCAGGTACCTTTCTGAAAAAGTTAAAGTCATCATACTACAGTGATACCCACCTCATTTTAAATAGTTTTGCAAATCTCTAAAAGTCATTTTGAGTAGATGAAGGAACAGATATTTCCTTTTGATGTATTTTGTGCTGTCCCTTTGTTTCCCAGAGCAGAATCATGCAAAACAGTAGAGGTTTGCTATCTCATTAGCATACATCTAAGGCCCAACCAATCAAAAGGCTGAAGAGCACATGCATCAAGAACCAGTAAACCAATGGCCTGGTGTTTCTTCTGCCTCACATAATTCACAATTGCTCCTCCTACTTTCACCTGCATGTCTGCTAGCTGTCCCCTGTGCAGCAAGGTGACACAAAACAAGCAGATGTCTCAAAGAGAAGTCAGCTTTCATTGGAATTAATAACTTTTTCTTATCCTGATCTTCTTTTAAAGGGCCTCTTTCATTTTCTTTTTGCTTAAGAATAAAACATGCCATTGAACTAAAACAGAGCGCTGTGAAGTCACATCTGAGGACCCTGGACTCAGGTTGAATCCTGAGCTCATCATCACCCGCTGCTCCTCACGCTTTTATTCCATGGTAAACTCAACTCTTGACTTCCTTTCTGCAAAGATTTCTCTTATCTTCTTTTTGAAAAAACTCATTAGCACATTTTGTCTTTCCCTAAGAATGTGACTGAGTTTTAGCCATAACAAAAGGAACTCTGAAATCAGCCACAATCTTTTAATATCCTCTCTTAATTTATAGGAGGAGTGAGATCATCAGAACAATCACTGACCCCCACGAACAAGACAAGGACATCCACAGCAGAGGCAGAGGAAGGAGTCTCAGATAAACTCAGGTAAGTTTCCCAGACTCATAAACAAAGCCAGAGCCACCGTGCCAGAAGAAAAGACCTCAGCATTCTTCAGATTTCATTAGAAAAGTAACTGTTCTATGCAAGGTTTCCACCTTTTTCTTTTTTTTCCATGGGCCATTTAGTCACACCTGAGAGCTGTTCAGTGATTTTCTAAGCAATCACCAATGGACACCAGACGTTTGTCTGTGGGTCCAACAAGAGGTGGGATCTCAGCAACAGTCAGCTTTCACAGGCTCCCCAAACTCCCTTCCTACCTACCCTCATCACCCAAGGAATTCTGCAATCTGTGGCTTCAGAGAAACCCCTCTATGTGCTGAGAACATGGTTCAGTCAATTTGTGCAATGAATGGAGGGCTGCAAGAGACCTTTGTCTCTGAGTAAGGCCCTTGGAATGCTGGAACCCAGTGTTTCTGTGTTGTGGGTCCCTTCTTCTTCGGTCACTTCCAGTTCACCAGAATGCAATTACAGTGGCCAGATCAGGAGCGGAACATCTGCTGGAATGGGCAAAAAGTATTATTTTTTCTTCTTTGAGAATTTATGGGTACAAAAACATCTTATCGAAGCTGGGTATGGTGGTGCACAGCTGTAATCCCAGCAGTTTGGGAGGCTAAGGCAGGAGGATCAGACGAACTCCAAGTGTAAGAGTGGCCAGCCCAGACAACTTTGAGACTTTGTAAGACCTTGTCCCAAAATTTATAAAAGGGGAGGAGGCTGGGTGTGTAACTCAGCATAAAGGCCCTATGTTCAACCTCCAGTACCTCAAAAAAGATGTCTCATGGATGTGCATCTGTCAGGTTTTCTAGCAAGACAGAACCAATAGAGTACACAATCATCATTGGTGTCCACAGGTGATTCATGCCAAGGCCCCTCCTGGATGCCAAAATCGGCATGCACAATACTCTTCCATAACCTGCCAAAGCATTTGCAGATAACTTATCCTGTGTGCTTTAAATTATCTCCTGAATACTATGATAATTCCTAATACAGTGCAGATGTTGTTATGCTTTACTGTTTAGGGAATAATGATAAAAGTCTGTGTGTCTTCAATACACATCTATTTTTAGAAATACTTTCAATTCATATTTAGTTAAACCCACTAATGTAGAATCTGTGGATACAAAGCACTAGCTGCATGCATGGCTACAGATATGTGAGAGAGAATTTATCAGTTCATGTATAGGTTGAGAAACCTACCAAATGCCATCTGCAAGCTGGAGAGCCAAAGAAACCAGTGTCAGAGCTCAGTCCAGTTCCAAAGACCTCAGAACCAAGGAAGCCAATAATATAGCACTCAGGCCAAGGCCAAAGACCTAGGACCCTGAGGAGCCACCAGTTCAAGTTCCAGAATCCAAAACTTAGAGGACCTGGAGGGCTGATGTTTGAAAGCAGTAGAAGAAGGCCCTACCTAGCACCACAAGAAAGAGAAGTTTCTTTTTTCCGCCCTTTTGACCTCCCCAAGTCCTTAGCCAGTTAGACAGCGCCCACCTAGAGGGTGAGGGCACATCTTCCTTAGTTCCTCCCCCATTACCCACTCATAAAACTGCCCAGAAATAATACTTCACCAGCTGAGTATCCCTTAACCTCGTCACACTGACTGACCCCTAAAATAAACCACTTAATATGTGTTAAGTTTATTTGCATATGTGGGGGACCCAATTGCATTACTGTCAATCACAACTCTATTGTTTTTCTGAGAAATCAGTAATATTTGGTCACTTAAAAAAACATATTTTTAAAAAAAGGACTCTCTCATCACCTCTTCCCAATCTTATCCCCTGAAGATAACTACTGCTCACTATTAATGAGATTTTGATTTTAAAAACTGAAATTGGATTAAATTGGGATTTCCCACCAACGATGGACCATTTGGGGAGTAAAACTGGATGCAGTTGTGAATTCACCACCATTCTGTTAAGGACGGTGCTTCCTACTGCGGGATCCCATCCGCCTCTGGCACTGAGTCCCGGCGGTTTTGCCCAGATCTTACCCACATTCTGGATGGACTCGTCTGTCCTCGCACTTTGGCGGCTCCTCTCGTCCACCATTCCCAGCCCAAGCCTGGCTCTGTTTTGGACAGACACAGCTCTCTGGGTGTGCCTGGGGAATCTCAGACACATCTCAAAACTGAACCAATCTCATCTGCCACCTCCCCTCATGTGTGGTTCCTTCTGCCTCTGCTGTCCAAGTTACAGAGCCTGAAAGCCAGAGACCATCCTGCGCCCCATCCTCCCGTACCCCCAGCCTACACCATGCATCAAGTCCTGTGATCTTCCTCTCCAGCTCTCTCTCAAATCTGTGCTACTTCCCACTGAACTGTCTCATGGCTTCATCCACTTCTGCACACACTGTAGTCTCCCAGCCAACTCTCTCCAAAAGGACATCCTGAATCAGCTGCCTGCCCATGTTTCCAATGCCAGCACTTCTTCCCCACTAGGGAACTTGTTTCCCAACAGACATCCATCTCCTGGGCTTTCCTAGGAGAACTGCCAGGGAAAGTCCTCCTCACGGTTGGCTTCAGAGTAGAGGCCATTGCCTACAGAGCACTTGCTCTGCTCACACATTAAAGTGACCCCACATTTGTGTTTATAGTATCATGAAATTTCATTTATAGTACCATATGTATTATTTAAACCTAACTCTCCCATTGAATTAGAAATTCTTTTGGTCATACTATGTCCCCAGCACCCGGCCTGTCATCTGGCACAGAATAAGCATTCAAGGAGGATTTGGTGGATGAATGGGGGAACTAAGGGTCTTCCCCAGTTTCATTCTCTGGCCTCTTTTTAACTGTTACTGCATTTTCAAGCTAGGAGGGTCTCGCTAAAATGCAAATATAACCTCATCCCTCTGTTGTTTCAGAATTTTAGCAACAGAATTGCAAAGATCCATTCAAATTATCATATCTGCCACTTCCTAGCATGGCTAGACTAGTCTGGGTCTCCTTGACCAGCCAGACTGACCACCTGCCCTTCCCCGAATGACCCCTGCTCCTTCGGTCCCCCTCACCGAGTCTCCCCCTAGAAAGCCTCCTGCATCCCTCAAACACTGGACCCTACTATGGCTCCTATTTACATTACGTGCAGGAGTTTGGGAGGTTTTCTTAATCCTGTAAGCAGCAACATCTTCCTCCCTAGTTTGCCTATGCCTTGAGTACAAG
Source organism: Chinchilla lanigera (assembly GCF_000276665.1). Lineage (NCBI taxonomy): Eukaryota > Metazoa > Chordata > Mammalia > Rodentia > Chinchillidae > Chinchilla > Chinchilla lanigera. The sequence continues at coordinate 553,448 of NW_004955426.1, read as the reverse complement.
CACCAGCCACTCATGCTTATATTTCCAGCACTTCCATTGTGCTTAAACAGAGAACAGTGGAGCATGTAATTTTATCAAGTTGGATTAACAGGGTGATAGTCACAAGAGCCAGCATCTTGTGTCCATGGCAACGGCAGTCAGGACCCACCCGTCAGATGGACACTTGTCACCCGCACTGAGGCATACGTCAGCAGAATGTTGCCCACAGCTGATGGATGAATGAGTGGATAGATGAGAGAAAATGCAAATCCCTACCTGAGGTAGAACCTCTCAGGTCAAGGGACCTGGGCCCATGGTAAGCAGCGACACGGTGAAAACAAGACACCCGAGACCAGGCTGATGGCGCAGATCTACTTTATTGTGGAAGTACCAGGTGTTTTATAGAGCACGCTAGAGGCATGGCAATGGAAGCGGGCTAAGGGCGTGGTTTGGAGGTGGTACTATTGGCGGGGGGCGGTGTGGAAGTAAGAGGTCAGAGCGGGACAGCCTAGGCAGGGTGACTCACTCAGTTTGCCGAGGACATGACAAGTCTGAGTTTGCTCAGACCCGCTCTTCCGCCATGGCCGTCAACCAGACCTCTGGACCTCTTTTTCCCACACCTCCCTTCTCCCAAGGGCAAACAGCAGCAGAGCAAGGTGCAGATTCCTGTCCCCTCTCCCAACTGCCTCAGAGAGGGATCTGAAAGACTCCCCGTGCCTGGAGGTTAGCACCCCCAAAAGAGCCCAACGTGTGGGTCCGTGGGTGTCACAATTGCTGCCTCGGGGCCATGTGTCTGCAGAGGGTCCCCTTGAAGCCTACTCCCCCGCCCCACAGAGAGTACACAGTGTGGCTGCAGAGTGATTTATTGTTCAGGGAGTAATTAGCAGATTTTCTTGTCAACTCTGCTGTATTTTGCTAAGAAGGAAAAAGATGTATTTGCAACAAAACAAGTCCAGGACACAGTGCCTGCAGGGAATTAGCCGAGAAAGCAGAGGGTCCTGGCGGGGTGTAACCTGGCATGTGGGCTGGCTGCAGGCCCAGCACACTGGCACTCGGGCTCTGTCCGAGATTTAGATGCCTTTGTCCCTGCAGCCAGCAGAAAGTCAGGAGAGATCTGAACAGCGTCTTACTTTTTTCTTTTTCTTTTTTTCTCAGCTCATGCAATGGTCCTGCTGCAAATATCCTACCCCATGCCCATCTGGCTCCAGCTCTGACTCTCAAACACCCAGACCCACAAACACTACTTAGTAGTCAGCTCTTCCTAGGAAGCACCTGCTATTGTGAACGTACAGCTTCTCCAAGACCGAGATCACCACCACGCTGAATAATTCCTCTCCTGGGGCTGGGGATTTAGGTCAGCAGCACAGCGCCTGCCTGGCAAGCGCAAGGTCGTGAGTTCGATTCCCGGTACCAGAAAAAAAAAAAAAATTCCTCTCCTGCCTGGATTTGATTCTTCACTCCTGCTGGGGCCCGGTTGTTAAAGAAACTCCTCCACCTGGTCCCACCAGCATGGCTGTCCCTTGATGAGTCCTGTTCACAGTCCCTGTTGACTCCAGTGCCACGGGAACTGTGACAGTTCCCGCCTGTTTCTACTCGCCTGGACTTTCTCACACCTCTACTTGGCCTCAGCCTCCTCCTACTCCACCCTCCACCACTGATATGGGGAAGGGAACCAAATTTACCCCATTTTGCACTCTAGTGTCATTTTAAAGCCAAAGTTTCTGTTTCCTTAAGTCTGTTTCTCGTAAATGTTGTCATAGTTACCTAACCCGATACCACCCCATGCTCTGTCATAAGACTGCTTGTTCCCTATGTAAAATGTCAAACACCTTTGTTCCTTTGTCACAAGCTAAGCCCGTGCTTTGTAGGAATATTTCTGTAGCTGCACTTCATCATATCAGAAAAAAACCTAATCACCCCTTAGACCCGGAACTAGACCAGGAACTAGAGCTGTATAACTGTTCTCTTCTCATGCCCTTAGGGGTCAGTGCTCGGTCATGCACTGGGGCCCAACCAGTGGCTAATAAACTTGTTTGTCTCTGCATCTGGCCTCCATGGATGACTCAATTAGGTAAGTGTGTTTGCCATAACACCACCATACCACTGTTTGCATCTGTCAGCTGCATCTCTACTCAGAACTATTCGGGGCCAGTGGACATAATGGTGCACATCTGTAATCCCAGCGCTTAGGAGGGTGAGGAAAGAGGATCGCCTGGGCTACACAGTGAGTTCAAGGTGAGCCTGGAGTACATACATACTTACATAGCAAGATGCTGTCTCAAAAAAGGAGCAAACACAACTATTCATGCCTGTTCATCACAGACACCAAGTGCTTCCCTCTTACTTGGTTGAATATTTAAAAAGAGAATCCTGGAGATTCTGGTTCTAAAAGCCGAGAATAGTACCCAGGAAGTTTTAAACTTTTTCTTATTTCTGTGCTCTTTGGACATTCACAGGATCAGTGCTTCTGGACAGCCTAACATCCAGACATCACTGAAGCCGTGTAGCCTCTCCCCTTGGGCCGCTTATCACCTCCCTCTCCTTGTTCCCTTCACAGCAAAGCTTGCTCTGACCAAGTGGCACTTGGAGCATCTCAGAAACACTACTGCCTCCTGTGCAATAGCTTTGCAGAAGAACAGTTAGATAGTTCTCCTAGAACCATAAATCATAAGCCTCTTTCTTTTAGCTAAACTTTTTTTTTTTTTTTTTTTTTTTGGTTTTTCTCTGGTACCGGGAACCGAACTCACGACCTTGCGCTTGCCAGGCAGGCGCTTTTGCCACTGAGCTAAATCCCCAGCCCCCATCTTTTAGCTAAACTTTTACATTAACCCACACAGGAGTGTTAAAGATGCTCAGACAGGCCGGAAGTCCCTGCACGCTTCCCTTCCGGGTTGCTCTTCCCTCTCTTCCTGTTGACATCCCACGCATCCATCAAGGGCAGGAACTCACTCCCTTGGTGCACAAGTCCTTCTAACCTGGGTCTGTCCTGCCTCCTCTTTCCTCTCCCACCCTTTCTATGCAGAGCTCTGCTTTGGCGCCTACAGTGTCCCTGCACCGTCCTGGTTTTCTCTTCACTTGTCACCCCCCGCCTAGATCCTCAACTTCCTGCAGCGAGATCCAAATCCCATGCCTCCCGTGTCCTCACAGAATGTGGCTCTCATAGATACCTAAGGTGACAATTGTTCGAGATTCCCAACTAAAGCAATATTACCTGTTTCCTCTCCTTAAAACTTTGCACCTGTGGACAGCAAATTGTCACTTGGACATGAATCATCCCTTCATTCAGGAGCTACTGGAGAGGCTGTTGAGTCTAGCCCCTGTGGGGCAGGAGAGACCAGCAGTGACTTAAGCCAGACCCTGGAATAATGACATGTCCATGCCAGAGCAGAGAAACCGACAATATGCTGACGCCTAGCAAGAAACTGCACTGTACCAGGTGATGACGAGTAACACATTTGACATATGTCACCTCAACATGCCAAGTCGAGAAACATACATTTAAAGTGAGAGTCTGTAATAAACTCAAGAGATTTCTAATAATCCAGAAAATGCTGAGCCCAGCGAGCTGGGTTGGGGTGCGTTCCGCAGCATTGACATTGCAGTATCTGAGCGTCTGCGATCCAGGCTGATGTCTGAGTCACAAAATTGGATTTGATTCACTTGGCAGGAAGAAAAAAAAAAAAGGGTGAATCAGAGATTGAGAGCAGAAAAATTTTAAGTTATGGCATCTGCTCAGAACCACAGGTGTTACCGTCACAGTCACAGGAATCCAAGGAAATCTGCACGCCAATTCATGGATCAACGAGATTGGGGGATCAGAAGACTGGGGGAGACACAGCTCACACAGAACACAGGACGGAAAGGGCAGGACTGCAGAGCCCCAGTGTCTCGCTGCAGAGCTCTTCCCACCAGATCATGTTGCTTCTTAATAAAATGTGGCAAAGTCACTAAAATGATGAACATAAAATGGCAACTAACAGTCTTAAGACTTTTACTTAGCACAGTACTAAGAATTTACTCTTACATGAATTAACTCCCTCAAAGGCTCTCAGCAAATCTGTATAGGAGATTCTTCCCTATTCCCCTTCTACAGATGAGAAAACTGGGGCATCAACAGTTTCTATAACACTTAATTGTCCAGCTGTAGGGCTAGAGTTTGACACCAAGTGCGTTGGTTTTCAGTGCCAACTTCCAAAAGGATGCTACATTTTCATCCCCAAAAATAAGGCCTAGCTGGAAAATAATCAACCTTGAAAACTAGAGATCAAAAATGCCAGCTTGTCAGCCTCGCCTTGCCTTAAGGAAGGCCACATGTAACCCACCGACACATCTGACACCATGAGACCCACTCCTGTGACAGCAGCCTTAACTCATTCACTCCACCCTCACTAACCCTATACCCCCACACTGTTACTTTAGGGAGTAAGTTTCCAACACATGCTTTTGCAGAACACATTCAAACCATAGCCACAGCCCAGCTGGAAGGCCAAACAATCGGACTTATTCCAGAATTCTGCAGCATCACCTCCCAGGATGAGCCCTGTATCACTGACTGCTGATAATTCAAGATAAATCTCTTGTTCTAATGTCCTCCCCAACCAGAGGGAAAGGAACGGCCACCTCAAGGTCCAAGTGGCTGAATACTAGCAGGGATGAAATTTGGGAGGGGGCTCCCTGACAGATGGAAAAGAAGAGGTCACTCTTTGGAGCTGTGCTATCAGGTACTAGAGATATTTTTTCAACTTGTTTTGCTTTTCCAGCTGAGAAGTTATGAGATATCTATTCTAAGTTTATTTTTAATGCTTATATAATGGGCTAGCTGAGCTGTCCCCTGCCTCTGTCTCCCCAATACAACATTGTTTTCTCCACCCATTCTTGTTCCTGGGGCTGTGCTTGTTATGCCAAATGTATCAGTAGTCAAAGCTGTCCAGCAGCAGGCTGCTGTTCCTCTAATCCAAACACAAAGAAAGCAGGGAACACGGCATTCTTCTAGGTTCAAACAGATACATGAGAAGACAGCGTGTGGGAAGTAGGGGGCCTCACTAAGCAGGGGAGAGTTGTGTGTGTGTGTGTGTGTGTGTGTGTGTGTGTGTGTGTGTGTGTGTGTTACCAGGAATAAGAACACATTGGCCTCCCGCAAAACCAAACTAGACCGCCCAGCACAAATCTCACTTCTTCCATCAGAGACAGCCCCAGAGACCTGCTCTCAGCTACTTTTGTGATACAAGGTGGTTTAGAAAAACCTACCCTGTTCCATATCACTTTGTGATAATCATGTCTGGAATGTTGGCACATACCAGGAAGCTGAGCACTCATGTGAATTCTCATGGGCTGGATTCCCCAGCACTTCGAAGGTTCCTGTGGATCAGGCAAGAGCTGTAGAGATCAATCATCCAGGGCTCATCACACATGAAGGAGCGAATAAAGAGAAGTGGCAACTCACACAGGGCTTAGTATTGGCCAGCCAAAAGCACACCAGCCACACCCTGCCTCCTGCACACTCTCGCATTAAATTGCCCAGAACAGAAAGTTAAGGGAAAACAGAGATTTGTTTTATTATCATTATTATTATTGAGGAGAAATACCTGCACTGTTCTTATTTTTATTAGTACAGTGTGCATCTGCAGTACGTAATGACTGCATGGATTGGGAGGGTTGCTGCCTGCTCAGAACACACCTTTGTTCTTTCCCTGCCCCTTCCAGCTCTTGGCTTCTTCCCATCTGCAAAAGCTCTATTTCCATTTTTTTTTTCCAGTTTTCTCTGAAAGAGTTGCTTTCAACTCCCATTTCCACGCAAAATGAATCCATTGAAATGTTACCAATCCTTCATCCCCTTCCACACCCAGATATCAAGTGACCCTGAGCTCCCTGTCTGCTGTGGGGGGCCACCAAGAGAAGGGGGCAGGCACATTTATAAACACACACAGAAAGACATTGGCAAACAGCCATGATGCCCTCGAGGTCCCCATCTGTCTGCTGAAGCAGACAAACCCCTAACCTGCACCAGCTTCCTCAGCTTGTTGGAGGCCCCTGCTAGCCTGCCCAGGCCACGATGGCTGACTTTTCCAAGTGAACCCAGTCCCAAAAGTCTCCTATGCTTTTGAGTGGGCTCAAGGAGTTCTGGGTCTCTTGCGGGTGCTGTGTGTGTGTTAACGAAGGCAGGCTCGGGGATTGGTTTACCTCACTGGACCTCATCACCGCCCTCATCCACCAGAGCAGTGGTTCCTGGGCCTGACTACAAACAAAACCGAGGAGTAATGCCCCCCACCCTCACCCAGGGGACAGTCCTATTGGAGTCCTGACATTTCAAATGAGCTCGCCAGGGGATTGCTTGTGCTGTGGGAGGGACACCGCCAGGAAGATTCATAAGGAGAAAAGAGGTAGTAGAGGACACCGGCAGCAACCACTAGAAGGACTCACTTGGGGTGTGGTAAGCCACAGGACAATCACAGAAGGCATGTGTGGTCGCCGCAGGAGACAGCTGGGCTCCTGGGAACCAAAGTAAGGAATTAAAATCTCAAATAAACGAGCAAAGTTTCACAAACGGACACCTGACACTGCCAACAATTGCCACCAACGGCATAGGAACATGGTGTTTTCTCCCAGCAACCTGCCCCAGTGGAAAAACCATCAGAAGCCCAGCCCACTAAGCGGAAAGGCTGTCTCAATGCCCTGCCCCCACCCACCTTAGAAGGACCCTGTCCAACCCTGCAGGCTTCATGTCTTGAGCAGATAAAGACAGAGCAGAGGCCAACCTTCAGGGACACAGTGACAGCTATGCTCCTAAAAGCCTTCCCTCGGTGCACAGTTGTTTGAGAGCCCTCCTCTGTCCCAGCTTTGCTTTTCTGAGCAGCTGGGTTCTTGGCCTCTGGTTCCCTGACAGACCAAACTGCAGCACGAGGGATCACTTGGCCATGGCCACGACCACTTGTGGAAGCCCAAAATCACTGCCAGAGACACCTCCAGCCAACTTGAGCTCCGCTCTTCTGGTGCCATGGCAGCCCTGGGATGGCTCTTGTGATCCCAGGGCTGGAGAAAGCCCGCCACATGCAGTCACAGCCAATGGTCACAGCCTTTCCCCAGCACATGGCCAGCGCATGGCTCATTGGTCACACCCCTGCCATTTACAGCCTTCATAGCTACGAAAAGTCCAGAGGAATCCAGTGTGCTTTCTCTCACATCCTGCAGCCGGAGAGTCACTGGTGCTCTGGTACTGCAACAAATGAGGCTCTTTCCATGCACTGAGATAGGAGTGTATTTGTCACAGTGAAATAAGTTTGATGCTTTAAAAAATAAAAGCTCTGAATCTTTTATTTATGAGTTATGTGCAAGATCAATGATTCAATTATTCAGTTAAGGAAAATAAAACATTTTGTCCAAACTGGAAGTCTAAATAGGTCTCCACCTGAGCAAGCCAGAATAAATCACCATATCACAGTACCTGGAAAGATTCCATTTGAAGAATAAATCTTATTTTGTGTTTTTTTTTTTTTTAACTGCCAAAGGATAAAAGTGATAGTATAAAAATTGATACAGGAGCAGGGCATGGTGGCACACGCCTGTAATCCCAGCACTCAGGAAGCTGAGGCAACAGGATCATTGTGAGTTTGAGGCCAGCCTGGGCAACATACTAAGTTCCACCCCAGGCTGAACTGCGGAGCAAGACCTTGTCTCAGAAAGACAAAAAAAAATTGATACCAGAACCCTGCACTGGCTTCCTCATCTACACTTACTGAAAGCAACGAGAACAAAGAGCAAGCAACGTTCCCTCTTGGAAGTGACAGCAGAATGTCTTCAGCTCTGATATTACTCAGCTGTGGGCACTGAAACCAAACACTACAGACTTCAGTGGCAGATATATGTTCTCACAAGGCTGAGCGTTGGGAGTCCAAGGTCCAGAAGGGGGGCAGGTTCCATCTCTCCTGAGGCCACCATCTCTCCTTGGCTTTTGGGTGGCGCCTTCTTGCTGTGTCTTCTCATGGGCACTGTGCCCTGCACCACACTTTTAAAACACCAACCATCCTGGGGTAGTCCTTGCGCTGGAGACCTCATTTAACCTTCATTAGCTTATTAATGGCCCTGGCTCCAGCTACAGTGACCACAGAAGTTAAGGCTCCAGAATAGGAATTTTAGAGAGGGCACAATTCAGTCCATAATTGCTCATTATCAATGAGAGTATAGCTCAAGAAAGAGGGTGCTCAACCATATCTCTTTACAATTACCAAATAGGAATTAGAATTACTTGAATTATTCTGGAGTCAGGAAGAACTATTTGGAATTAACTGATAATTTCAAAACCATTTGTCCAATTTATACAAATCAAGAAAGATATTTTTCTGAAGTTGGGAGAATTTGCTTCCAAATAAGCTCTCAGATGAACCAGTAATACAACTATATATTTTAATCTACTACTTTGCAAAAATGATCAAAGTGGGCTGGGGTTGTGGATCAGTGGTACAACGCTCGCGTAGCATGTGCCAGGCCTTGGGTCCAATAATCCACATCACAAATAATAATGATAACAATAACAAATGAAATAAAAAGCTATCAAAACCATTTCATAATTATGAATAAAAAATCATAATCATTTGAATTGCTTTCACGTTGGGTCAATAGTTATTTTTGACTGATTGTTATCTGCTGAGAATTTGTATGAGCATGATTATATGCTTTTGATATAGTTTTATAAATTCATGTTTTACCAGATATTTCTGGATCTGTCTGAGGTTTTTGCACTTGCAACATTACTGAACGCTCAGTACAGCCAGCTTATGAATGATTCGTGGATGATGTCAGGACATTACACTCCATTCCCGCTGCTGTCCTGCAGAGATGCCTCTGACCCCAGTCCAATCCGCCACTCTCTGTTCCTGCCATGAGAGTGACTTCCCGTTCCCCAAAGCAGCACCTTCGCTGCACCTGGCCTTCAGGTGTTTCTCCCTCTGCACTATTCCTGCGGGCCCCAGCACTCTGTGCCCCCCACTCCCTCGTCCCAGCACTTGGCCCTGCGCTGACGTCAGACCCAGGAGGTGGCCCCAGCTGGCCACAGGGGCTCAGAGGATCCTTGTGGAAGGGCTGCATGGCCCTCTTCCTCATCACTCAAGATCCCTTCTTCCCTGAACCTTTCGGCATGCGGTCTTCAGGCCACCTGGCTCCCTCCCGTGGCAGCCCTGTCCTTGTCTGTGGTCTGTCTGACTTTTCTAGACCCCCTCTTTCCTTCTGGAAGCTCCATCCATGTGCATTCCCTGCTGGCTGCTGGGTGTGAGCCACCCTGGGCCTGGTGACCTCGGTGAGGGCGCGCTGTGAAGGGTGCTCTTCAGCGCCACCTCCTGTCTGGGCGGACCTCAGCCCTGCCTCCCCTGCTTCTGGTAAGGGGAGAAGGTGAGCTCTTGGCACTGAGCTGAGTGGCCCAGCCCTCCTCAGCTATTCCCAGAGTCGGGGCGCCCGGTAAGCGAGCAGTCCCTAGGTGCCCAGCCCTCACTAGCACCATGGTCAGCTGCCTCTTCCGCAGCTTTCTGGGGCTTCCTGAGGTCTGCTCTTTGTGTGCCTAAATCTAGCCCTCTATACACTCAGAGCAGTCTTCCTCATTGTGTGTGAAACACACAAAATGAGATGGGAAGGGGACGTGAGAGGAATTTCAGAGGCCTCAGCAGTGCTCTGTGTCTTAACCTGGCTGCACTTAACACCAGGTGTTTGGCCGGTGGAATTCAGAGAGCTGGACACTACTTACACTTTATGTAGCTTTAGTACATGACACCACAACAACCGCCCCCAACAAACACTCACTGAGAAATAACACCGAGCCACCTCTCCGTCTGTCAAAATGAACAGATGAAGAAAACGTGGCATTTAGGGACCATGGAGTACTACTGTACTATAAAGAAGGGTACACTGGAGTCATTTGAAGGAAAATGGATGCATTTGAGACCACAAGGCTAAGTGCAATAAATCACTCTCCCAAGCTTACATGCCACATGGTTTCTCTTCTTTGAGAAATCCAAAGTATACATTGAAGAGCAAAGTAAATGCTAGATAAGAGGAAACAAGGAGACAGATCATTCTCAAGTGAGAAAGGGACCAAGAGGTGGAGGGAGGGAGGGGAGGGGAGGAGAGGGGAATGTAAGAAGAATGAACATGTGTTCTGTGCAGACAGCAGCTCCCTGAGAGGAATCACTGTGCCCTGCAAACATGGAGTAATGAGAATAAAAATTTAAAGAAACACAAAATGTGACGTAGATTATTCTTTTTTAAAAAAAGACAGAGAAACAGCACTAAAGACAACTTAGAAAATGGGGAAACATAAATAAAATCACACTTTCCACTTCGTGTACTGCGCTCCCGACTCTGCCTGCCCCTGTGTTGTCAGGTAGACCTTCTCTACATCCTGCTTTCCCACTCGGCATTGGCCAGTAGCTGCTCTGAGCTTTATTTTCAGGTCTTTGTATTTTCCCCATAGTTAAATAGAGTTTATGCCAAGGCCATTACTGGGACCTCATGGTCTAGGCCCTGGCAGATCGGACCCACCTGGGCTCATTTACATCCAAGTTCCAACCATTCCACACGAGAAATCCAAAGAGAGAGGAGAGCAGGTGTCTGAAGGGTCTGGGGTCCGCCTCACGATAGGGAAGTCCCCTGGCTTTGACTCCTGCGAGGAGAGTGAGCTGACAGGCACCGTGCCTCTTGTTTTCTGCTGCTCCTTGCTCCTCTGCAAGCTGCCTCTTAAACCCGAGTGCTCTGTGAGCCAGGCATGCCTCTGGGTCTAGACAGGTGCTGCAGTTACGAATAGCTAATACGGGCCTCTCAGAGCTCTGCACTAAATGGGTTGAGCTTTGGTTTTTAACACCACCATCATGTGGCACCTTAAACATAGAAACTATGTAAAAGTGCAGAGTGAGGAGAGGCTGGGAAAGCAGCTCCCTCCTAAGGAGAGCTGAGTAATTCTGATAAGCATGTTCTACTCAAGAAAAGTGGATTTCTTGTACAAAGGAAGATTTAGCATCTGACACACTTGGATTCTGCTCTCTCATCCGTCACATGTTGAGTGATCCGGCAAATAACTTTGCTGCTCTAAGACTTGAATCCCCATCCTTTGAAATAGGAATGCCCACCTCACAAGTCTCAGGCTTAAACGTGACAACATGCAGAGCATGTGGCATGTAGCAGGTGCTCAGAAAACCTCAGTTAACGGTTGAAGAGGTGGAGGGTCATAGGAATCCACATCTCACTGATGAAAGGCCCAGAAACATCTTCGTCCCCAGGAAATGCGTTCTTTGAGGAATGGAGAGTTCAGGGGCCTCTTTGCTGCCGCAGCCTGTGGGCCACCTTGGCCAGGCCCTGTCGCCAGCTCGAGAAAGCTCTCTCCGCGGCTGAGCGCTCACTGGGCCTGACACGTGAGTCTCGGGGTTATTTCTCCATCCTTTCAGGTGGCCATTTCTCACCGCAGAGCCAGGGAGGGAGAAACCTCACTCCCCCACCCCAGCCACAAACCCTTCCAGAAGACAAAAGAGGAGCCCGAGCAGATACTGAACCTCTATTCCAGTTTTAGCCACCCTACGCTCGAACATTCTGCCAACACCAACTGGCCCAAGCGGAATTCTCCTAAAGCCCAGACCCAAGCAAGGAGCCTTGCCCTTCAGAAACAGCCAGTGCTGTCTTATCGTGCGGCAAGTCCTATAAATAAGGCCAGATTCCATATTCAAGCCCTCCTAAATCCTGCTCCGTCCACCTGTCTGGCCTTAACAACCCCCAATCACTAATGTTACCTCCACAAACTAGCCCAGATCTATTGCTTACTGAGCCCGGATCATTTTCCTCTGTGTTCTGCTCACTAGACTGCTATCCAGTTCCCCTACCTCACCCATAGCAGTGAGACGAGAGTCCACCTGTTCTTCAAGAGCTATCCACTCCAGGGAGCTCTCGCCTCTCCGCCTACCTAAGGTGTTGCTCATTCATTTTTACTGGGTGCATTTGCAATTGTTCTTTTCATTTGATGACGCTTAACTATAATGGTTATTTCCGTGTTGATCTTTATCCTCAAATCCCCACCACTACTAGATTATCATATCCTTTAGGGCTGGGAGGACCACAGTTGCCGGTACTTGCAGTGAACACACCCAATGTTTGTTGCATTTCGTTATTGTGGAGGACCACCTGGAAGACTCTCCCTCAAAGAAGAGCTAAACCTGGCCCTGTTTCTGTGGATTGATATGTGGGGAGCTGGCTAAGTTTTGTCTTTCTCCCCGTGACTGGCTTTAAGCAATGCACACGGGTCTAGCCAAGGTGTCTATGTGTAGTCGTTAAAGCAATGTGAAGCCCTGCTTCACTGACTATGTGAAGAATATGTGTGAGCTAGGCCAAGAGATGCCACACTGTTGACTGAGAAGGAGCCTCGAGAAAAGAAGCTATGACTTCTCGGGGCATGGATTACACATAAGCACTGACCCCAAAACACTAGATACTGCTCCCATCTGTGGTATGCTGATTACTCTTTCTGTACCTCTCTCTCTCTGTCTCTCTCTCTCTGTCTCTCTGTCTCTCTCTGTCTCTCTCTCTCTGTCTCTCTGTCTCTCTCTCTGTCTCTCTTTGTCTCTCTCTCTCTGTCTCTCTCTGTCTCTCTCTCTGCCTCTGTCTCTCTGTCTCTGTGTCTCTCTCTCTGTCTCTCTCTCTCTGTCTCTCTGTCTCTCTGTCTCTCTCTCTGCATATTGCAAAGTGCTATCAGGCCTCCTATGTAGCCCAGTTCACAGCACTCATACACTTCCCACTATTCTCACACTCACTCATCCCTGGGCCTCTCCCTTCTTCACAAATTAATAAAATCTGGGATAGACCCTGGGTTGAGACCTTTTATTCCAGTTAACCATTATTCTGGCTGGACTGGGGGCCCCCTTGGCTCCCCATAACTACAAATATGCCTTGGCTTCTTTATTCTAACCATGCGTCACACTGGAAGTGGCAGATTGGAATTAACTTATTAGAACTCCAAAAACTTTCCCTTGGGGTTACACATGTGGATTCTTCTGGACTGGGACAAGGTCTTCCAGGGTTTTCTATAGGTCTTACTTGCATCCAGAAACCAGGTCACGAATTTTGTAAACATCCTTGGTTTTAAAATTAAATTCAAATAAGCATTCAGTAATAATTTTCTGAATAGTTTTCTTTTTCTTTTTTCTTTTCTGTTTTTCACTGTTCTTGACAAGATGACATCCACAAAACAAATGTACAGACTTTCTGGAAAAGCCAAGGTGCAGGCGCAGGGATCACAGAGAGGAGTAGAACATTGGTCCCCATAATAGGGCCTAAGAGTGCGAGCAGAGCACCCAGCAACACGTACCAACTTAGTACGTATGCGCTTGTGGATGTAGCGACCACATTCAAAGACCTGGTGTTACGGTTTATGTCTAGGTTTCTCCCTAAAGCCTCATGCAGCGCTGGGCAGGACCTTTGGGATGTGACTGGATTATAGTGTCATCAGCGCTGACTTGCTGCTATGCGGGGCCTGGTCAGAATAGACAGACCACTGTAGACTCGACCCAAGAAATTATATTTCCCTCACCCCTCCCTTGACTCCCACTGCTTCCTGTCCACCTTGCCTGGAGCAGCTGTCCCCCGCCAGGCCCCTCTGCCATGCAGTCCTGCCTTGGACTCAGCCAATCAGGCACGAAATGTGCGCCAATATAAACTTCTCCTCCTTTAAGTTGTGGGTGTTGAGTATTTTGTCCCAGCAATACAGAAAGTGAGTAAGACACAGAATCCTATAAGGCCATCGTGTCACTGTGACAGTGGTCCACCTGGCTGAGCCCTGCCCCACAGAAGGCGCCTGGCTGTGCTCTTAGCCTCTGGCTCCCGATCAGCAGCACATTAGCGTCACCCAGGGGACCGAGAAGCACATCCTCACACCAACTAATTCAGGATCTCAGGGCTGGGCTCACACCGTGGATTGTTTTGTGAGCTTCCCAGGTGACTCCAACATACAACCAGGGTTGGCAACCAATGAATTCATCAGTCTGGCGTCTCAGCATAGGCTGCAGCAACCCCAGTCCATCATCTTCTCAGTTTCTTCCCCTCTCTTCTTTCTCTTCCTTCGCCTCAACTCTGACTCTGGGAATTTTCACTCAGTGAGCACAATGGAAGTATCCCCAGCTGGGAACACTCACCACCACAACCACCACAAGAGACCTATAGCAATGTCTGCAGATATTGGTTTTTTTTTGTTTTGTTTCTGTTTTTGTTTTTGTTTTTTTGTGTCCTTTTGAGACAGGGTCCCGCTATGCAGTTCAGGCTGGCCTTGAGCTCACTTTGTAGCCCAGGCTGGTCTCAAACTAGCAACAATCTTCCTGCCTCAGCCTCCCAGGATTACAGGCGTGTGCCACCACACCCGGCTCGGCAGATATTGTTGATTGTCACCTGTAGGGAAGCAGTGCCCCTGGAATGTAACCTAGTAGCCCTGGGCAACATTAGAAGTCCAAGAATGCAAAGGACAGCGCCTCACAGCAAAGGTCAGCCGTGCCTTGGTCTGCAGAGAGGAAACGGGTACTGGGGTGACCTTCACACAGTGGCTTCTTGGCCCAGGCACTGCCACAGGCACAAGGGAACTGACTGTCCATGTGCTTTGGACTCCAATCCAACGCCCCTCTTACTATGACCACTGGACCTTAGCGGCAGAGAATTTTCTCGTATTCCACACAGGGTAGTAATCTGTTCTTATCAAATTAAGCCAGAGAGGAGGAGGGACTAACACCGTGAAAAACCACAATTCCAAGGAGATGGCAGATGGGAAAAGATAGAGAGTAAATGTTATTTGTAAAGCCCACAAACTCAGCAGGTACACCGCGTAGTGGTGCAGGACCATTAGCCCATGAAAAATTAATTCTAGTTTTCATTCAGTAGCAATTGACATTTTTTAAAAAGGAAGAAAGAAAACCACTGAAGTAATTTTGAACAGCGCATCCCAGCCAACGCCAATTGGTTGACTGTCTGGGGAAGGCGCTGTCAATCTCTGGGCCTGTGAAGCAGAAAAACAGCAATTTCAGAGCACTTGCAAATCGCCCAAACAGCAGCTTGTTTTCTGCTCTTTTTTTTTTCCCCCATTTAAGAGCATTCAAGAACCAGCTCGATGGAAAGCACTCCTCTGAAAATTTGAAGATGGAAGGTTTATTGGTTCTCCTCAGACCAAAAGAGAGGAAATAAGGCAGTGGCCACAAAGCAAATGAAGTGTGCACCTCCTGACTGCACCCTAATGAATGGGCCAGTCGGAGGAGTCGGCCCAGCGGACAGGGAAAATGAACTGCGTGAACTCGCTCTGCAGGCTGCACGTGACAGGTGCTACAGTCAAGAAAAGGGTCCAGATTCCTCAACAAATAATAATGCCGGCCTTTTGAAACATGTGGGTATCTGCTCAAGCAGGCTGAAATTGCTGCTCCAAAATCAGGCCTTTATGCCTCCATGGAGAGAAGACGTGGGTTCTCCTTCGTGGGACAATGTATACACAAGGAGCAAAATGGAGTCGGTGCATGGAAAATTGCTAAGAGGAAATGCCAAAGCTAAGGGATTCTGTAGGATGGACCCAACAAGACTGCTGAAGGTCGAGGTGATAAGATGTGGGGGTTGGGGAGAGAAGAATTTGGGTAGGTATCAAGGGCAAGAGATTTTCATTTAACTGAGCCAGTAGAATTCATAGCTAAAACTGGACTAAATGGGCCAAGGACAGAGCTCAAGGTCAGGACCTCGAAGGCCTAGCAGAGCCTGACTAGAGTAAGACCAGTGGGAAAGTCTTTGTAACATCAAGAAAGAGCTGGTTTGGATCTTGAGTGTCCCCCAAAGTCCCGTGTGTTAAAGCACAGTCCTCAGCCCAGTGGTGGAACCATGACCAGGTGGGGTACAATGGAAGAAGTTAGCTGGCTAGGGCATGTCTTTGAGGGGACGTCTCTGCCTTTCTCTTTGCTTCCCAGCTGCAATGAAGGGAGCAGTTTTCCTCCACTGTGAGCTCCCTCCAGATGTACTGCACCACCACAGACCCAAAGCAACAGGGAGAGACAACCCTGAAACCATGCCCTAAAATAAACCTATCCTCCTTCTTTTCCTTTGGTGTTGGGGACAGAGCCCAGAACATCACACATGGTAGACCAGTACTCTACTATTGAGCTACATGGCCAGGTCTAAACCTAGCCTCATTTTAAGTTAATTATCTCAGGGATTCTGTGACAGTAATGAGAAACCAACACAGTAGAAAATCAAAATGCAGTAGTGATGGCTCTGTATACTAAAATTGGAGCTGGGAAGCATTTGTTAAATCTGGTCTCAGAGGTGCCTGCAGCTGAGCTTTTGAATTGGACAGCAGTCACCCCCATGTCCCCATTTCTGTGAGAGCTGACCTTTGGAGTGGACCCAACAGCAGCTTCCTGTGGCATTGTTTTAACATCTTCTGACCTGTTGGAGATATTCCTTCTCCAAAACTACCCAGACACCTACTCTGTACCCAATACCTTCCTTACAAAACAGCTTAACTTCTGCTGGCCCCAGCCATAATTCCTAACAAATGATGTAATTTCCAGCCCACCTTTGTGGTTTAAATCTATAAATAAAACCACTATTTTGTAAGACTTCAATCACATTTTCATAATTGCTTAAATCTGTGTTTCCTCAGATTACAATCTTAATTAGCCCTAAATAAATGTAATTTCCTTTGTTCTTACTGGATTGATTTTACTATTTGTCAGAAGCTACAACATATTTATGGCTTCAAATCTCAGGAAGCAATGTAGAAGATCTCAATCTTCCCAACCAATTAATGGGAATAACGCCTATTTTATAAGGTCACTGTGAGAATTAACATGAGAGAATGCTTGTAAAGCGTGAGGTACAGTGGCCAACCCACAGGTTGTCTTTCCTTCTCCTACCTCTCTTTGGTACAAAAAGATTTCACCAGGTGAGATCTAATCTTTTCCACAGTTTATTCCATTTGAGAAATGCCCCCTATACCCCTTAGATAGCTGAGAACCCTCCCTCCATTTGGATCCCAACTGAAGAACTGACACCAGATTTGGCCAAAGAGCTGCCTGCTTGTACCCCCAAATCAACCTAAGACCAATTCCTTCTGGTCTCAGGCATTTTTGATAAAGGGTACTCAGCCTGTGTACATACTTCGCACTACTTGTGGAAGCTCTTTGGTGGGGCCACAGGGCATCTGTTGCCTAGGCTAGGATTAGGCTCTGAGCTAGGACCAGGGAGGAGACCCTCGGGCTGGAGCTGCACGAGAGCCAGGAGCTGGGACCTCAGTGCTCTCACACCCCATGTGTATCGCCTCCTGTCTTGTAAGGGCAGGAGGCATCTCTGAGGGCTCCCTTTTCCCATTAACATACTCACACCTCCTCTTCAGAGCCTTGCCCTCAGCAACCCCTGATGGGCCGAGCATTCTGCCTGGGCAGATGGAAAAAGGGCCCAGTCTGGCCCGCTCATGGAACAAAACTTCTCCCAATCCCAGGAGACCCTAAGGTCCAGCCCTGTTGAATCTTCAGTCTTGAGATTTTGTGATCAAAAATGTGCTATGCCATATAGGTTTATTTCCATTCCTCTCTATCCAGGAAGGGATGATGAATGGGTTCCTTGGAATGTCCCTATAGCAAAGAGCAAACCCATCATTAGCAGATGAGTGACAGATTGTGAATGATACAAGTCACCCCAAAACCACACCATGGGTTTCACTTTCACACTGTGTACTTTTTATAAATCACAGAGAGAGAGAGAAAAAGAGAGAGAGAGAGAGAGAGAGAGAGAGAGAGAGAGAGAGAGAGAGAGAGAAAGCTAAATTGGTGCTATTTGTTTTCTTGACTTTTCAAATCTGGGGAAATGTTTTTATAAGGGGAAACAAACTGCACATCACTCGTTCCATTCTGCTGAAAACCTCAGGGAAGTTAAGTGGAAAATATCTGTCAAGACCTAGGGACAAAAATCCAAAATCATCTGTCTGGAGTAAGTGAAAAACTCCCCTAAACAAGTGAAATGTCTTTCCATATTTGTCTCACTTTACCTGCAATGCCACAGCTTCCTCCAGCATGCCAGCCACTGAGCAGTTAGCCGTGACACTCGGTTGGCAGTGGCTCACGCTGCTCTTGCTTAGGGTCTATTAACGGTTGCTCCATCCCACAGGGGCCTGGCTTTCCATGCGGATGATGTCTTTGAGTAGCCTCGAGGGGAGGCATCTGCGCCCACCCGTCCTATTCCCTCAGCTTCCTTGGTTGCAGCCTCTCACTCAGAGGGGAAAAGATTGCCTGCAGTTGCTGTTGTTTTCAATTTAAAAACGAAAGTTCTGACTCAGAAGTGAATTGTCTTCTCATCTTAATCATGCCCCGCTGCGACATCTTTCTGATTCAAACATTTAGAACATGGAGTAAAGGTTCAGGGCAAGTCTCGGCGAGACAGCACCAGTGTCTGGGGACAATTAAGCACCAGACATCCGGGACATGGAGAGCAGAAGGTGGGTGCCATCTGAACCCCTAAAGACAGCAAGCCCTGCCCATACTGCTGGGCATCTCGAGCACAGCTCTCCCCCTGCCATGCCTTTCTCTGCCCTCATTAGCCTCCTTTCCTTCATCCTCGATGAAATATTTACTGAGCAACTGCTTTGAGTAAGAAAGGGGCTTTGACCTCCTGCATAGCTTGGCCTCCAGCTTGAGCAACAAGACAAGCAACTGTGAAATATTTAATAATGATACAAAGGCCAGAATAAGCGATTCAGAAATAATAGCAGCTGTAGGGTCCAGGGGAGAGGCAGAGCACAAGGGCTGACATGATGAGGGGAGGCTTCCTAGAGACACCAGACAGGGGAAGGAATGTCAGGCAGCAAAACTAGGGGGACACCATCCCAGGAGAGGCGCCTAGAATGAGCCAATGGGAAAATGAGCTGCTGGGTTTGAAGTCCCCGGGGAAACACTGAGGTTATTCTGAGCCAGGGAGGAGTATACCGGGATAGGAATGTGGCGGGGACAGGCGACACTTGCTGCAGGGACACTGGCCTCACCAAGCCACTGCTCATTTCTCCCCAGCAGGGGCTCTCCTGAGGCGCGGTGTACCTAAGCTGCTATTGGTCCATTTCCCTCTAGGACCTAGAAAAAGGGATCAAAGATGGAATGACCACAAGCCCACATGCTTCGTCTACTGAAGGGAACAGGTTAAAGTATTCAAAATACTCTTTAGGTGTATTCTGATGAAAACAAAGTTATCCCACTGCAGGCATAGCTGAATGGTACAATGCTTGCCTAGCATGTGCAAGTCCCTGGATTCCATCCCAGCACCACCCCACAAAAGAGAAAAAATGTATCCTCATGGCACACATTTGCTCCAAGCATGCAGATACAAGAAAGGTCAAGTTAAATCCAGCTGTGGTGTTAGCTTTGGGATCTGCCCTGGGGGACTAGTAGAGCACACTGCTGGGTGTGTCTGGTGGGTTATGCGGACATGCCTTTGGGATCTATGTCTGCTCACTCATCTCTTCCTCTCTGGCACTGTTCCTCTCTGTGCTTCCTGCTTCCCATGAACAAGCAGCTTTGCTCCACCAGGCCCTCTCACCATGATTCTTCTGCCTCAGAGCCAACCGACCATGGACTGAACCCTCTGAGACTTAATTCCCTCCTCAAAGCACCATCTCCTAATTCTCTCATGTAGTGGGGTAAGGTTTCAACATATGAATTTTATAGGGACATAAACACTTAGTCTATTGCAATCTGATTAAGGAGTTGTATCCACAGTATGTAAAGACTGTCTTCAAATCAATAAGAACAAGGCAATAACCCAAAAGAACAATAAGAAAAAGGCATGTACTGGCAACTCATTAAGATAAGAATGAAAATAAACATACGAAGAGTCACCCAAACTGACAAGTGTTGGGAAATGCAGATTGAACCTGCAATGGGACACTGTTTCACGTCCATCAAAATGGCTAATGTGAAAAAGTCTGATAATGCTGGGTTTTGGCAATCAATATCGTGCTTCAGTGGAGCAACTAGAACGCTCATACAGCGCTAGCAGGTGAGTACATTTATACAAACAATCAGACAAGATCTTCTAAAACTAACATTAGGTAAACGTCATGACCCAGCAATCACCCCTAATATTTACCCAAGAGAAATGCTCTCTTAGTTACTTTCTTGTTGCTAGGACACAGTCCCCAAAACCCACACTTTCAAGGAGGAAAAGTTTATATTGGTTCATAGCTTGTAGAATTTTCATCCCATAGTCAGCTGGCTCCAAGGCAGGGCAGCATGGCAGAGGGGCATGGCAGAGGAGAAACAGTTCATGGCACCTCAGAGAGGAAGTAGAGAGAGCTCAAGGGAGGAGGGAGGGAGGTAGAACCTTCCAGGCCACGCCTCCAGTGACCACCTCCTCCAAACCAGGACCACCTCCCTCATCACATGTAGCTATAAACTCACCAGTGACTAATCCACCGACCTCCACAAAGCCCCACCTATGAACACATGAGGCTTGGGGGGCCATCTAGACTTAAACTATAACATTCAAACACATGTTCACAAGAAAGTTCAAATTCAGTGTTGATAGAAGCCTTCTCATACCAACCCAAACCTGGAAACAATGAAATGTCTATGGGAAAAAAAATAAACTATAGTTTAGTTATACAGTGGAGTGCTATTGGCAATAACCAAACTACTGATATACAGTAATACAGCAAGAAATAAATATACAGATACATACATAAAGATAACAGTATGCAATATAATAACCATTGTTAATTTCCTATCATCTTGTTTTGAAATTCTGCATCATATTTATTGTTTTTTTCTCTTTAAAACAAAAAATAAGAATACTGTAGTGAAAATAAAATCTTGAAAATAATCTAAATTTATGTTTCCAAAAAAGAATGATTAAAAAACCACAGTACACCGATGCAAGCAAATGCCAAACAACAGTCTTGCAGAGTGAGATAAAAGTGGATGTGCCAGTAAGAAGGAAGAGCTGAGATAAAGGACTGAAAAGTCCAAGTGCAGATCAGCATACACAGAGGGTCCCATCCGTATTAAACATATGTCACATGCTGGACACTTCCCAGAAAGGATACATTAGAAATGGATAACTAGGAGGAAGTTTGAATTTTTTAACCATGCATATTATTTTCTTAATTTAAAAGAAAATGACCTGGGATTTTAAAAAAGTACCCAGTAGTGATTCTGGTCTGATTTAACAATGTTTATCCTAAGACATAGTGATTTGAATGATGGTCCTTGGAGACACCCAAGTCCTATCCTGGGACCTGGTGTTATGGTTTGTGACTAGATGGCCCCCAAAGCCTCACACAGTCATGGGATGGGCTTCTAGAGTTTGTGTTTGATTCATGGTCCAGTGCTGGGATTATGTGTGTGAGTGCTACAGCCGCCCTGGTGCAGGTAGCTTGCATACAACATAAGGGAGGAAAAGAGGTTTACTCTCTGCCACTCCTCCCTTTTGCTCTTGTTGCTTTTGCTGTCTTCTACTGCCATGAACTGTTGTCCTCTGCCATGTGCCACTCTGCCTTGGAGCCGGCCAAGCATGGACTGAAACCTCCACAAACTGTGAGCTAAATAAACCTTTCCTTCCTTAATTTTGGGGGTCAGGTATTTTGTCTCAGCAATGAGAGAAAACTAACCAAAACACCCAGGAACTCAGTCTTCCAAGGTGACTTTGCCTCCAGAGGGACTGCAGCTGAGATGGGGAGATTATCCTAAGTGATGTTCCACACATGCTTATAAGGGGAAGGCAGAGGAGACTCTGTAACAGAGGGTGTAACCACAGAAGCAGAAATTGGAGTGACGCACTTCAAAGACAGAGAAGGGGACACAGTGGCCACCAAAAGCTGAAAAAGGCAAAGGAGTCTCTCACCAAGAGCTTCAGAAGGAGGGCAGCCCTGGAGACACCTTGACTGCAGCCCAGCAAAGCGCGTGGGGGGCTTCTGTCCTCCGGAGCTGTCGGGGGAAAGTGTGCTGTGTCAGGCCAGAGTGTGCCGTCATTTGTTACAGGATTCATAGGAGACGAAAGCAGAAGAGATTCCTATGCGATGCCGAGAAACAGTGCACTCATCCTACGTGGGAAAATGTCCTGCAGCTTAGAGAAGCCAAGAGTGGCCAGTGACACTCACCAGCCAGGCTGCTGCTTGGTCACACTGCTCTTTTTGTCATGAGAGGGATTTTATGGATATGGCCCATTAGTTCCCTCCCTGACGCTTAACTAAAGATAGAAACTTTGGGAATTCACAGACTGAATTTTGCTGCTGAATACAATTTCTCTGCTTGAGAAACAATCCAATTCTGCTTCATAAATCAACATACACATGCTGTGCCTCAAGTTCAAACTTTGGCGGGTGTCTGTGGCTGGGGAGATCATTACTAGATGCAGGCCTTAATGAGGCTATTTTTTTTTATATCAACTAAAATCACCTCCATGTCCAAACTGAGATCACCTTGGTTTACTAAGTGATCTAGATAGAAAGGTAGAAAGCAGCTACTATCTTTTTCACTAAACATTAATGAAAAATAACAATATGCATAAGTTAAACTGCTGTACATTCCTGAAGTTATTCTTAATTTGATGCATCCATCATTTTGAGGAGGATTTAAAAGCCTGATTGGTAAGACTAACCTTAATCTATCTTTGCCCTAATGTGAAATTATCCCGAGATAAACATTTTCTCAGGAAGGAGGAAGAGGATCCACAAATGCACTAGGATGTCCCAATTCCATCCGTAACATATTTCTGTCAAAGTATCAATTTGTTTTTACTTCAGCTTCTAAAAAGTCGAATCTAAGAAATACAGAAGCTTTAAAAGGAGAGAGAATCTTTAAAAGCCAGAATTTCTAGAGATGGGACTTCCTTATTTTATTGATGACTAATTTATTCATCTCTCTGGCGCTCTCTCTCTCTCTCTCTCTCTCTCTCTCTCTCTCTCTCTCTCGTATTTTAGCATTTAGAAATTTCTCTCTGTGTATCAGTCATATCAGTCTCCTGTGCCTTCCCTTCCAGAAATCCTGTTTTGGTGTCACAGGGCAGCTAGTAGGTGTGCAGAAAATGGGATGAGAGAGGGAGAATTCACCAAGAAATCCCTCGCAACACCCACCAGGAGGACTGGAAAGCAGCTATGTCGACGATGTGCGAGGGTTTCAGGCTCAGCGCAGCTTCCAACACCTCACATCACACACTGAACAACGCTCTGCAGCCTTTCCTCTCCCGGGTCTGTATCGTTCTCGCCTCCAGCCCCACAAGCAGGATTCCCCTAACTGCCTCTCAGGACAGGAGCCCGGGAAGGACTATGCGCGTTCAGATACCAAACTGTGGCTGCAGACCAGCTGGAATGAGATTGTGTAGAAACAACAGCAGAAGTTGCAACTCAGCCTTGTGATGAGGGTCCCCTTGGTATGTCCAGAGAGTATTTCTTGGCTAAATTTCTGATGGAAACTTCAAGTTATACACAGAAGAGAAGGGAGGGAAAAAGAAGGGGGAAGGAGAGCAAAAGAAGGGGCTGGATTGAAGAGAAAGCTGTACTTGAGATTAAAACAGTTGCTGTATGGGCCAGATATGTTGGTGTGTGTCAAAAATCCCAGCACTGGAGAGGCTGAGGCAGGAGGATCACCATGAGTTCCAGACCAGCCAGGACTATATAGTGAATTCAAAGCCAATCTGAACTGATCTCAAGCACACAGTGAGACCCTATCTCAAGAAATAAACAAAAAAGTTGCTGATTTACTGACTCCCATCCTTGGATCCAGTGTAGCTGGACACTGCCAAAGGGGACGTTCATGCCCACAGGAAGGGATGAATTTCTCAGTATCCCTGGTGTTCCAGTGCCCCCCCCATCTGCCCTCTCACCCACCCAATCCACATATACACTTTTCTTTGCATAACAATCTCAAGACCAGCCGGTTGCAGTGGTTCTCATGGGTAATCCCAGTACTCAGGAGGCTGAGGCAAGAGGATTGCTTCATGTTGGGGGCCAGGCTGGGCTACATAGTGAGACCCTGTCCCAAAAACAGACAGACTCAGGAAACCCATGTCCATGGCTCCTCCAAGGTTTCACTTGGTAGAACCCTTTTCCCAAAAAGCTTTCCCTGTCCTGGCTGCTCCAGACCCTAACTTCTTTATTTATGCAAGGTTGCCTGACAATCCTGAGAGCGGAGGAATGCATACTTTTTATTAAGCTCTTGCTATGCACTGCTACCCCTGCTAGAGCATTACCGCTGCCGCTTCTACCACCCAGCATGTGAGGCATGATTAGCTCCTTTCTGCCTGGAGAAAGCTAAGATTCACAGGATTCAATTGGCCCGCGTCCCTTAGCTTGTTGTGGAAGGGCCAGGGCTTACTCTCTGTCCCCTGGCGCTATGAGCCGTTAACACCCCTGCCTCCATTAGGCAAGCCCAGCCCAGAGAGGCTTTCATGGATGAGTTGGCAGGGTTGTGCTGCCAATTGAGGTTTTTATTTTGTAGAATTTTTATAAGTTTACTTCTGAATTCACAACTGATCCCCCCATACAGTATAAAGCCATGGCCAAGTTCAAGGCAGAGAGTCAGGGAGAGAGAGAAGGAGGGGAAGGAGGAAAGGATGGAAAAGAGACAGAGAGAATAACTTATTTTAAACTCAGGGGAACTTTTAAGTGGGCTATACACTCCTTTCCCTCCAAACGATCACTACTTCTGATGACTGTTCCTCAGGATTAACTGAGCACAAGAGGATCACCTGCTATGCATTTTACATGGGCTTCGCATCTGCAGCAAAGGAGGTCAAAGTATCACTGGACCTCTTCTTTATGGTTTATGGAGCCTGCGGCCAGTAGACGCCAGTGAGGGGCAGTGCCCAATCAGACCACAGCCCACCTAGCCACGCTGTCGCAGCCACCGCAGGTGGCGGGGATCCTAGACACGTGGCACAGAGCTCCAGAGTGGGCAAAGCCGCGCTGTCTGCCCCAAGGACCAGGGCCGAAATGCTAGCCGCTGAAGAGAAGCTTCTGCCGTACACTTTTTGTTTTGTTTTCTTTTGGTGTTCGTTTGTTTGGTGTGTGTGCGTGTGTGTGTGTGTGTGTGTGTGTGTGTGTGTGTGTGTGTTTATACTCACAGAATGAAAAAGGCTACTTTTCAAGAACTTGGTTTTTAGTGGGTTGAAGGAGTCAGGTTTATAAAACAAATAATTTTGAAATAGTAAACAAAGCGGTAAGATATGCAGGCCCAGAAAGAGCAGCAGGAAGCCCAGGGTAAGCTACGAGTCCGGAGCAGATTCCAGCTGTCAGCGCCCACGGCAGGAGAAAGCTGTGCTCCTCAGGGAGTCTCCCAGGTGCAAACGCGAATTATAAACTGAGCACACAGGAGCTGCTGACTACCAGGGCTCTCCACAGCATACCTCACCTGCAGCACGGGCTCGTCTGATCTTTCTTTCCTTTTTTCTTTAAATTTCGTTTATTAGTACCTGTTTGCACAGTGCCTAATGTTTACATTTCTTGGATGACGGAAAGGAATTGAGATGTGCTGTGTACATGTACCAACTCACTAACCTCATGTTACAGCCCACGCACGCTGATTCCGTTTGCCTGCAGAGCCACAGGGAGCCCTGAGTGGGCTGCACAGGGCCTGGTGCTCCCAGAGGGACCCACAATGGGTGGGCGGAGCCATGTGCGGGGCAACGTCAGGGGTGTCCCAGCTTTGCTGGGTCAGCAGGGGCTCCAGGGTGAATGATGCACCTTGGGTTTGCCCCAGTTTTGCACAAAGGCTTTCCTGGCTTTTGTGCTCTGGGCCGACCTTGTGGGAGGAAATGCGGGACAGGGTTAGGGTAGAGTTAGGGTTAGGATTAGATTAGGATTAGGTTAGGGTTAGGGTTTAGTCTAGGGTTCAGTTAGAGTTAGGGTTTGCTTAGAGATGGGATTACGCTTAGGTTAGCATTAGAGTTAGTTTAGGGTTATGTTAGGGGTAGGGTTAGGTTAGATTTCATGTTTAGAGTTAGGTGAGTATTAGAGTTAGTTTAGTCTTAGGTTTGTCCTATGAGCAGGATTGGACAAACCCTGCGGAAGTCCTCTGAACATCACAAATTCCCTTATCCCTGAAGTGAAGGAGAGCTGTGGATGGACTGAGAGAGCTGGACCAAGCCCCTGGAATAA
Source organism: Chinchilla lanigera (assembly GCF_000276665.1). Taxonomy (NCBI): domain Eukaryota; kingdom Metazoa; phylum Chordata; class Mammalia; order Rodentia; family Chinchillidae; genus Chinchilla; species Chinchilla lanigera. The sequence goes on along the minus strand of NW_004955426.1, from coordinate 527,353 downwards.
CCCCATACCATCACCCTGTGTCCCTCTAGTCTCTCCATATGTCCATGTGTCTTGGTTCTCCCTTCTCATAGTGTGCCCCTGACAACCTGACCAACTCCTGCTCCACCATCAGAACCCTGTCCAGCTACATGTGATACATTCTGTGATGCTTGTAACCAAGTTCAAAGTCCCTCTTTACACTCCTCCATTACCTGGAACACCCTTCTGAGTGTAGTTCTTGCCATTATCGTTTTAATGATTCTCCCCAAGAGCCAGCAGGACTCCCTGCCAGTCAGCTGGAGCCCAGGGAGCAGATAATGCATCTCTGCGCATCGCTAATTATCCTTATAGAAGCCATGGGGTAAGAGAGCCCACTAGCTGTGAACCACCAGCATAGCGCTCAGTGGCTCCCAGTCAGAGCGAAGTGGTTCTGAACATAAGCGAGGAGACCATGTGACCAAATTCCTAAGCAAACTTCATTTGAAATAACAAACCCCACTCTTCTGAGAGCAGCACATTGTGCATCAAGAGCTTCATAAGCAGAGTTTTTCAAAACCAAGCTTTCCTAATTTTCGTAGATAACTAGGTGGCGACCACATCCATTGTGCAGGTGCTTTCAGAATATCGGGGTTCACCAAGGAGCACACAACACCGAAGATTAAAGCAGTGTCGTGGTCAAGAACATTCTCTCGCTCTCACCCCACGCTTAGGAGACCATCTCACTGATGTTCAAAGTAGAAACACATTTAGCAAATAACTCTGGTCTTTGAAGAGATTCTCTTTTCAACTTTATCAGGCAAGTTCACAGACGTGTTTTACAAGGCACACAGACCAAAAGGAAAGAAAAGAAAAAGGAGATCAATTCTGCTGCTGAGAGAGAATCTAGGTCAATTTTATAGATCCACACCCACACGAAATCCACCCAAGTACAAAATTTGAGAGACACTGGTTAAAAGAAAAATCATACCAGGTATCAAAGTAAGTTATATTGCCATATGCTTATAGTTCTATACACAGAAAACATACCAGGTTTTTACCAAAATCAATTTCCTTGGCCTCTTATATTCCAGCAGTGTTTTTAACAGGGTCTCACTACAGTGCGCCTAAGGAAGGAAGCACAGCTGAGCAGCCACCATCTCCTCTTTTCCTCATCAACATCCCCATCGATCTCACTTGAAGAAGCTGCTGCGTTCAATTCACACTGATTAACCTTCACCCAATCCCTGGAAACTTTGTGGCTCTGAGACGCAGGTTTTAATTGTCTTCATTATGTACTCGGAAGGTCGCTGGGGAAACTGCACACAAATGGTTTCCAATACAATGCGCTGACAGAATATGGACTCGCCGCAGCCCGCACCTCAGGAATCTCCCTCTCTACTGGCCCTCAGCTTGCCTTCTCTTCTTGTTAGAGGGACTTTCTCACTATGTTCTTTCTCTGTCAATATTTATGGAGATGTCAACTGTATCCATGCCTCTCTGTAAGTATTGCTTTTTTCTGGGGCTGTAACATGAAAACAAAGGTTCAGTCAAGTCTCTGGTCCTTTTTTTTTAACCCTTCCTCTGTCTGTAGCAAAAATAGGACTTGAGTGTAAAATTTGTGAGAGTACAGAAAGCTCAGTATTCAAGAGAAATAGCATCTCTGGGCAATGTTTTTCAAAATCAAAATGCAAGTGAACAAAAGAGCTCACGACAAACAAAATATGGAAATGTGAACATCTCAGTCCTGAGAGGGACTCTGAGGTGGTCCTACTTGGACATGACTGCTTCTCAGAACAGGCTGGGATTGTGCTTCTGGCTTCTTGGGACATGAGCAGAGCAATGGGACCAGTTCTGATCAATATGTTCTGAATAGAAGTGGCAAGGGTCACTTCTGGCCAAGAGCACGAGGAGGCAGCTCCAGACCTTCACAAGAGCTCCGTTTCCCCCTCACGGCAAATTTCCAAGGCAGCAGCGTTGTATTGATGGATCCCTGAATAACTAGGCTAAGTAGAAACCCCTCAACAGACATGCAGCTTGAGCAAGGAGTGAACCTTTGCCATGTCGAGGCACTTTGGTCCTGGGGAGTATTTGTTACTGCATCTGATTGAGCCTGATTGGTGACCGATACAGACCACAAACAAGGCTCTTGCTGGAAAGTCCTCAGTGTCTCAGCCAAAGGAAGCTTCTAGACTCGTAGCTGAGACTCCTTCCAACCTGAGAGCAAACTGCTTTTCCTACCCTTCCCTGCTCCCTCATAGATTTTATTCTGAAAGTTGCAGGCTTTATAGACAGACAAATACAGGTTTGAAAAATTGTTTCACCTCTCACAAGCACTTAGGATTTGAGACAGCTCATGAGCAAAACCCTTAGTTGCCAGATCTATAAAATAAAGTTAGAGGTCTCTCCCACTGCCACATGGCAAGTTATTGAATTAAGTGAGGTAACATAAAAAGCCCACCTGGAATAAAGCTAATAATACATTTTAATCTATTGTATTCAAGTCACGCCTGACATGTACATTTAAAAAAATCTTGCATCTCCCCTCAATTGAGCAGGTCAGGGGTTCAAGAGTCTGCCTTTTAGCAGCACCCTCTGGTGCATTCACACTGGAACCACCTTTATAATCCCTAGGTTCTTCCCTGTCTTGACTATGACACATAGCAGGGGCCTGGGTTGTTGGTATTAATTTATTTTCTTTGCTACAATGACACTAAGTGGAGAATCACTACCAAATCAGCTCGTAACAACCTGGAAAAGTGGAAGAAAAATTAGGATGGCTTTAAAAAGTCTCCTCAGCCTTAGGCATTCACAGTAAAAGGAACATGCCATCCTATGGGCTCAGTGTTTGCATCTGTGGTTTTAAAGCCACCAGGTCTATGTCCCTTTGTTATAGTGGCCCAAAGTGATCAGGATGTGTAAATATCCTGGGGGGTGGCAAATTTATGGCTTGGTTGGGTAAAAAATTCTAACTCACATTAAGAAATTTATAAAACAAATAAAGGACAGATAATTGGAAAAAGGAGATAGATTTTTTACAAATGGAAGGGGATGAAAAGATAGAGGGAGGTGAGAGGAGGAGAGAAGATGGGAAGGAATGTAAAAAGAATTAAGATGTGTTATGTACGTGTACCAACTCCCCACGATGGATGTAATCATTATGTACTAATAAAAAATATTAAATTAAAAAAAGAAATCTAACTGGGCATGGTGGCACATACCCACAAGCCCAGGGCTCAGGAAGCTGAGGCAAGAAGATCACAAATTTGAGCTCAGCATGGGCAACTTAATGACTTAGCAAGACCCTGTTTCAAAAAGGGAGAGGCAAGATAGGCTGGGGATCCATGCAAATGTCCTGGGTTCCATCCCCAGTGCCACAGAAGAAAAAGAAAGGAGGGAAGGGAAGGAGGGAAAAAGGAAGAAAGGAAAAGGAATACAAAGAAAAAGAGGAAAAGAAAAAAACGCCAGGAAAAATGCCATTTCTCAATCTCCCTCTCAGCTACTTGTAGCATGGGCCCCATAACAATGCAGTGGTTTAGAATAGGAGAGTTTTGCTGCCTCACATTTCTGCATACTAGAAATCCAAGATCAAGGTATTGACAGGACCCTGCTCCCTGCAAAACCTGTAAAGAAATCCTCCCTTCCTCTCGCGGGGTCTGCTGGCTGCCCGCAATCTGTAGTCCCCTTAGCTTGGAGCTGGCCCACTCCCATCCCCACTGCCTTGTCCTGTGGTGTTCTTCCTGTCAGTCTGCTGCCACAAGTCTATTTTCTTGTACGAACATCAGTCATGTTGGGTCAGGGCCCCACCCACATCTGTGTGATCTCTTTTTATTGCATCTGCAGTGGCCCTATTTCTGTAATGACATGTTCTAAGATACTAGAGGCTAGGATTTGCATGTATCTTTGCGGGGGGCAATCTGTACTGAGATATAAGAAGTTGCTGGAAGGGTCTCATCCTCACTAGGAGTCCCCAGGGGTCTCCAAGGACCCACCTAGTAAAAGGCTTCCTGCTCAGCCCTCAGTTGCAGATCCTGCTACTCCATGTGGCATCCGCAGGCCTTGGCTCTAGTGCTGCTGGTACACTGTAAGCGCAGAGTCATGGCCTGGGACCTACTGAGTGGCACAGGATGAAAAGTTTGTCTCCAGAGGGGCTGCCAAGGAATTATACTCCTGCTGTTTCCACTGTCACCTGGGGACCAGCATGGCCTCCTGACACGTGTTTTCTGTGCAGCTCAAGCAAGTCAAAGTACCTTCAGGGTCCAAGAGGACAGCCCACTGGAATCCCCTGTGCACAAGAGGCCGAGAAGATCCAGAAAAGACCTCAAGCCCATAGTGCCAAAGCTGGATCTTACGAGTCGGTAGAAAAAGTGAGCATGATTTTGTCCTTTAACACAACCCCCTGTGGACTCATACTTGTGCCCTCTTTGGGGGACTGTGATAAAAAGCCAAGCCACATATAAACAAGCCATATTTCATCAAAAATCTCCATGGGACCGTAAGAGCATAAGGTAGTGACTCTTAAGGATTTCCACTCAGTGATGAATGCTGTAAACAAGGAAAAGAGACAGATGGTCCCTTCAAAGAAGATATTTTCACTGTACAAAACAAGGGACTCATTCTAGAATAAACAAAGAAGTTCTTTAAATTATTTTTTTTAAGTAGGTGTTTGCAAAAAGGGAAGCACCCAACAAGTACATGCAGACATGCTAAATGTCACAGACAATGAAAAGCAAAGCCAAACGGTGATGAAAAGCCAGCCTCAGAATGGGAACATGGGAAAGGAGACCTCCTCTGCTAGGGAGAAGATGTGGAGGGGCAAGCTGGTCGGTGTGTGTTCACATAGCACAGTCCGGGAGAGTCTCTGGAGGACTCACACTGAGTATCCCCATGCCCCCGGCTCAGTACCCCTCCTTGCATTGCAAGGATGTCCACTGGGGTCTTGTCTGTGGTCAGGTAGAGGAAGACGCCACCTGTTATCACTTCAGAAGTGGCTGAATAAATTGGTAGCATTCACAACAGACAGGAAAAGGAGAGAGTTCTGCTGGGACCATTAGACAACACCAAGGTGATATCAGAGACTGTTATGGTTTAGATCAAAAATATCCACCAAAAGTCTCATGTGTTCAAGACTGAGGCTTTTAGGAGGTGACTGGAACTTGGGGTGCTGTGTTCAGTGGACTAGCTGAATGTGCTGTCGGGAGGTGGGGCCTGACCCGAGGAAGTTGTTCCCTGGCATGTGATCTAGAATACTATATTCTTGACCCTGGCCTCTTCATCTCTCTCTGGTTTTTCTATCTGACTGCCATGTTTTGAGCTCCTTCCCTCTACCAGCTCCTTCTGCCATGCTATCTCTGCCTTGGTTCAGCCATGGCTCAGGCAACCATGGACTGAACCCATAGGAGACTGTGAGCCAGATCAACCTCGCCCCCTTGAAGGTGTGTGTTGGGTATTTCATCTCAGTGATGGGAAAGTGTGTAATACAGAGACAGACAGAGCCTCATGGGAAAACAGGGAGAGAAGGAGGCGTAGAACAATACCATTCCAATGGTGGATACTTGAATATACAACCACATGCATATGGGCACATGGACGTGCCCGAGACTACTCTGTGATCCTGTCCCATCTGACTCTGGTTTCCGAGAGGCAGAGTCTGAGAAGATTAGAAAGTCTGGGATGCACTGCAGGGAGCTTTTTGGGAAAGAAGACACAAGACACAGAACAGGGCAGGGGATGAGCTCAGCAAAGACAAGGGCTTCGGGACAGTCTAGAAAGATCTCAGGGGAGTGCTGAGATATAAATCACATCTTAGTGTTATCTCCTTGCCTCAAGGGACCTGGCCTTTTGTACCCTTTGTTAGACCAGCACTGGCTGGGGAAGTCCGGGTGGAGCTCCATTCACATCAGCTGCAGACACAAATACTGATCAAATCTATCAGAATAAGTACCTGCCAAGGACAGAGGACAGGAATATGGAGAGGGCACTGGCACAGAAGGGCAAAATGAAACAAAATACAAGTGGTCATCAAAATATATTATGAACGTTTAAGTTTATTACAATTAAAGGCACATCACCATGAATCTCCCTCAAACCCTCCCGTCACTTTGAACATACTTGTCCCATCATTCTGGCCACTTTCTGAAGCCATTCTGGAAGTCCTCTTTCATGAGTGTCTTTACAAGATGTGATCCAAAATACAGTGAGTGTCAGCCAACAGAAAACCAGGCTCTTAAAAACTTTATGGTGTGTCTTCATCCACCCTCTCCTCCAGATCTGGCACCATGAAACTCCTGGCTCCTCCTCCAAGTCAAAATGACCATGACATGTGAATGTTTTAAATTGATTAAGAATGTTGAGGCAGCACAACTAGACACTCAAGAAAGAGAGCTTCCAGAACAGCTTCAGAAAGTAGCACAAATGATGGGAAAAGGGTGTTCAAAGCATAGGGCAGGATTTTGAGGGGGACATTACTGTCATCTTTTTCTGTAACAGTCTCTTTAATTTAAATATTAGCCATATATTTTGATCACACCTCACATAACAACAGAGTAGCATCACAGAGTGATGCTGGGAATGTGCCACAAATAAGGATGGGATTCAGTCCGCCACTGAGCCTAAGCCCGTCCCTTGTGACTTGTAGGAAAGCTGGAGGCGAGGCGCTCCCTGCTCATGGCTGGAATGTTACAGAGACAAGCAGGATGGTCATTCTGCCACCTGCTGGCAGGCAGCAGAGCACCAACAGCCCTCCAGCTGAGAGAGGCAGGGTCTCCAGGCCGGGGTTTGTTTGTGAACAGAAAATCAGAGAATTCAAAGCCCCTCCCTGTGAAGTAGAAGATCTGCAGCACAGAACAATTGACCATAAAGGTGAGCCACAAAAGCCGAGAAGAGCCTAAGCTTCTCTGTGTGTTTGACACAGAGAAGGCAGAACACGATGAAAGGCTGGGAGAAGGACTCGGCCGGGCAGGAGAACAAAGTGAGAAACAGCAAAGCCAGAATCTTCAGGACCCACAAAGGGGGAGATGAGAGCCTTCATACAAAAATAGAGCGCTGCACAATACAGTGAAGAACTCAAATAGAAACGGCTCTCGGGTGAGGCTTTCTCAGCCTTTGTGTTAGGAGCTGCTGCTGCTGCTGCTGCTGCTGCTGCTGCTGCTGCTGCTGGGGGCAAAGTAGAAAAACTCCACAAGCTGAGACCACATCTGTGTGTGCACACGCCCGCACATGTACATGCATGCACAGCAGGTGCACACCAGAGCATGCATGTTCACATACACCTGTGCACACATTTGTGTGCATCCACAGATACGCAGGTGTACACCTGTGCACACAAGGAAGTGCCCCCCTCCTCCTTCTCTGCCAATCTCTGCTGCCTCTTCCTGACTGAGTGGCACCAAGAACACCTCTGGCTCAGAGAAACCTCCAGCCAAACAGCTCTCATGGGCCTTCTGCCCTCAGTTTTCCATTTCTAAGGACTGAGACCCGTGCCAAAGAGCTGGGCCCCAAGTCAACCTCTGAAATCACACCAGCCCTCAACCCTCCACACAGACTTCTTTGTGTTTTTTGTTCGACCTCCAAAACCCCCCATGCACATCAATTGCAGCCAACTTCCCTGTACTCTTGCCCTGCACGGGCTCCTGAGGTCCCATCAACCCCTACGGCTCAGGCCCGGTGGGTCTCAGTGTGATCTGAGATCTGCAGCTGCAGCTGCCCTGGGAGCCTGTTAGAAAAGCTCTGACCTGCACCCTGGCCTTGGCCTGCAGGCAGCTAGGAAGGAAGCTTTGCTGAAACAAGCTCCCCAGGGCTTCGGTGAGAGGCAGGGCTGCAGAATCACTGCTTCAAGCCAGGCCACACTGCAGAGAACAGGCTCAGCCCTTAGCGGGGCTACCATTGGAGGCTGTGGTCAGCTTCCCAGGAGCAAAACCTGTGAAACGGTTTGGAGAGCAGGACTGGAGCGACACAGCAGGTTCCACGGTGGGGATCAGCCTGTGTGGCCGTGTCAGCCAGAGGGCCACTGGGCTGGAGCTGTCATCCCCTCCAGGGCTGCTGAGAATCTCCTGAGCAAGGTGACTTCCAACCCCAGAGAGAAGTTCTCAGCAAGGACAGCAGCTCTGAACCCTCAGAGTTGGACCAACCCTTCCAGTAGAGGGGCCTCACCTGGGGGTCCTCTCCATTTAGCCACTCCTGGATCCCTGCAGTGTACCGATCCCTCAGGATTCCCCAGGACTGGGTGGAGAGAAATGGGTCAGGGTCCAGGGTCCAGGGTCCAGGGTCCAGGGTCCTGGGGCTCTTAACCCTCTAGGGCTGCTTCTTTCACAGGGGAGCACAGACCAGGCAGTTTCAACACCAGGAACTGTTCTCTTCTGTCTCACAGGGAGCAAGTGTAGGACATCAAGGTGTGTTCAGGACACTGGTCATTAAAGTTAGAAGCCCCTAAGCCATTTGGTCCCTTACATCTACAAACTCTCACCCAAACAAGATCACATTCACTTGCACCAGGGCCTGGAACTGCAGCAAATCTTTCTGGCCACAGATCTGAGGATGACTTATGAGGCCACCCTCTTAACAGATACGGAGGCCACCACACCCTGAATGACACCACAGGGCACTCACTGTTGGGTCTTGATGAGACAGCGGCTCACATAAAACACTAAGACCAACTTCCAGTGGCTGAGGAGAACCACCACTACCCAGGGCCAGTTGGCCCAAAGGAGAAGGACTTGTGTGCCTGAAGAAATGTTCCTTCTGTTGTTTGCTTCTCATAGATGACAGAGTTCAGCCCCACGGGGTGTCAGAGAGACAGCAGAAGTGGCATTCCAGGACCTTCTCACAGGAAGAGCAAGACCAGACCGGAAGTGCCTCCCAGTGCGGGGAGAACAGTGCAACTCACTCTCAGAGCCAGGGTGTGTTGTGCAATGGAGCCACACTGGCTTCCCTTCCTGCTCATTCTTTTTCATTTTCTTTTTTGCCCTGCAGCTCTTCCCTGACTAAAACAAAACTGTGAAGCCCAGACTTGTGGCCACAGGGAAGAGCTAGCCCCAGAGAGGCGGTAGAACAAGCACTCCACTTGGAAGCCAGGACAAGTTCGGGGAATTGAGAACACAGTCACGGTCTTAGAAACCAGGTTTTCCAGCTTGCAGCTCAAGACAACTGACAGAAAGTTTTTTGTTGTGTTCCAAGGAAAATCAAGAGCCAGCCTGCAGGAATGCAGGCCAACACATTCAACCCATGGCACATGGTGAAAACAAAAGTCCTTCCTGGCAGAGGCTACAGAGCTGGGGACGAAAGGACAGGAGGGAGGAAGGGTGGGCCCAGCAGCCTCCAGAGGCTGGGCTCAATTGTCCTGAGACATGAGCCATGTGCCACCTAGGGTTCTCCAGAGACACAGAACCATACAGACAGATGATAGGTAGGTACGAAGAGGGCTAGGTGATAGATGAGACAATGTGGGATGGGATGGGGTGGGATGGGATGATGTGGGATGATGTGGGATGAGATGAGAGATGAGATGGATCATGCAATTACAGAAGCCAAGAAATCCCATATTCTGCTGTGTATATGCAAGGTGGAGATAAAGGAAAATCAGTGGTGCAGTTCAAAGACCTGGAAGCCAGAGACATGGTATGAGCTGCAGTCTAGATATGATGGCCTGAGAGTCAAGAGTGCAAAGGGCAGATCAGTGTCCCAGCTCAAGCACCCTGCAATATGTTTATTCTATTCAGAGCATCAGCAAGTGAGATGACACCACCCACCCTGGGGAAGGGGGCCTGAGACTCCTTCTGCAAACCACCCAGACACATACAGAAATAAAGTTTAACCAGCTGTCTGGGCATCTCTTGGGCCCATCAAGTTGGCACAGAAAATTAAACACCATAAGTGGTTCAGGAGCCCAGGAATAGTAGCAGAGGTGTCTTAGACAGATGGACACCCAGTTGACCCAACCTCTCACTCTTCACTCTTGTGGAATGTAGAGGATTCATGGGTCCCAAAACGTTGGAATGGGATGGCAGGAAAGCTGCAGGACAAGAGATGGCATGACTGAGACAGGACTCTGTCATGGCACAGGGAAACTGGAGGCAGCTCAAGCTGGAGACAGCAGAAGACCTGGCAAAGCCTGAACAAACTGAGCAAAGAGCTGGATGAGGACAGCACCAGCAGGGAGGCTGCCCATCTTTGCTGTGTCAGCCACAACCTACTGTCACCATGGCCAGAGGTCAGAGGTCAGCCCCCAGACCAGACAGCTGGCCTCCCTGCCATGTTGGCTAGGACTCAGATCTCCCTCACAGTAAAACAATACAGAATCCTAAGCTAACTGATTATTCTCTCCAAAAGATGCCAAGTTTTAAACCAGGACTGCCAGAAATGCCAGGTATTGGTAAGATTAAGTTCTATGCCAAAAGCAGAAATGAGGGTTTGTGAGCTAAACTAAGCTCAATTATAAAACCATAGAGAAAGTTACATTCTGCTCACCAGAGTTTTATGCTTGTGAAATGTGCACCTTCCGTACAAGAACTGTCATTGTAACTCAAGACCATGTATGATATATGCCATATTCACTAGAGAAGCAAAGTGTGTTATGGGCTCAGAAAAGAGGGAAAAGTTTGCCTACTAGAGGTTTAGAATCTGTCTCTGTTTGTGGTACAGCCTCTCCATCTTATAGATTACCTGACACTTTTCCTCAAACCCAACTTCCCACAACTGTATTACTTATGATTCTTTTCTGCTGCAAATGACAAAAACCCTACCTCAAATCAGCTTAAGAAAAGGAAAAAGAATTTCTTTGCTAACAGAAAACAATCCAGAGGGCACTACTACTTCAGGTACAGGGCTCACGGGATTTCTCAAGGATGGAGTCTCCCTCTCTGGATTTCTGGGCCCCGCTTCCCTGAGTTTAGGCCATGCTCAGCTCCAAGTGCTCATAAGAGATCAGCCACAATTTAGCCCTGCTATCCTTTCACATCCATGGCAAAACAAGGCAGAAGTGTGCTTCCCTGATAGTTCCAACTAAATATAGAATTGATTCTCCTTAGCTAGAATGGGTGGGGTTGTGTCACATGATCACCATGAAACCCATCACTCTGGTCAGAAGAATGGGACGTGCTGATTGGCTTATATAAGAGTCCGCTTTACCCACAATGCATCACTGGGGAATGGACAACCAATGGTTCCCTGTGGTTAAAGGAGAGGATGTCAGTGGCAAAATGTACAGATGTCCAGTACTCTTCTCAGAAGACTTTTCCTTCCAAGGCAGAAAGATTCTTCCTGACCCTGGAAAATGTTCCATTTGTTTTCCCATTATGGAGTTATAGAAGAACTCTAATGAGCTCCCTAGATTGGTTCATGTCATTGGCTGGGAGTAATATAGACCAATGTGAGCTATCCAAGGGGAAGAAAGGGGGACAGAGGGAAGGAAAGGGAGAGAAAAGGAAACACACTGTGACACTGCAGAGGCATCACAAGAGTCCTAAGAAGAGGTTTTCATCAAGTCCCAGGAAACAGAAGCAGTCCTTGAAAACCCACAGGTCCCTGCCTTCTGTCTGTCATTCCTTCTACATGTTCAGGTCAGTCTTTCCTCTCACTTTCACCAGCACTTCTTCTGCTTCTCTGCATCGTGGCCTCCCCACAGCTGTGTGGGCAGCGAGCAGGTAGCATGAGGCTATTTCTTGCTTTTTCTTTCCCTGGTTTTTCCATCTTTGACCCCATCGCATGCAGCAGGGATTGGCTTTGCTCTAGGCAGATGACCCAAGCAGAGCCATGGATATGCAGTGAGACTCTTGGTGGGGCTTTAGGGGCTAAAGGGGTGCTCATTCCCACGGACATGAACGGGGGAGCTGTGAACTGGAGATTCTTTAGCTTTGTAGGTACCAAAATCTGAGATTTCACCAACTCACAGAGGAAAAAATATCAAGCAACTAAGGTAATCTAGGTCTGACTATAATATTTAGGTTCTTGGATCAGGCTAAATGTTTATTGACACTTTACACTCAGATGTTTTCATCAATGTTTTCGTTAGGGTTCACTACAGGAACAAATCAACACATGAAATATATGTATAATTAAACAGGGGATTTATTAGGGAGGCTTATAGGACCAGAAGGGGAGGGGTCCCCATAGCGCTCTGAGATGTCAGAAGCAAAAGAATCCAGAATGGCCATCTGTGTGCTGGAGAGCTGGAGGAGCCAGGATCAAAGGTCAAAGGTCAAAGGCCTGAAGTCCATTGCTGAGTCACCAGCATAAGTCTGTGTCAGAAAGCTAAAAAGTCTGTGTTAGAAGGCTGGGGGAACTGAAGACCAGTATCTAAAGGTGATGGGAAAGACCAGAGTTCTTCTGAAGAAATGGGCAGACTCCCTTCTTTCCCTTTTTATTCCATCCAGGATACAAGCCTAGTGGTTGGTGGTAAAAAGCACCCACATCCTTGGTTTTCGGCCTACACATCAACCATCCACAGACACACCCAGGACTTTGCTAATCTACTAGGTGGTTCTTACCCAAGTCAAGTTGACTGTGTCACAATTAGCGGTCACAGTCAGAGAGTCAGTAAGTCCCCTTCTCTGTAAACCATTTGGGCTGGATGTTAGCCACTTGCATCTGAAATCCTTCTGAAATACCATTTGGCCATGTTGCCGGGAAAATCCAAGTTCCCAGGAAAAAATATCTAACTGGCTCAGCCTGGGTCAGGTTCCATACCTGGTCCATCCAACTTTGGCTAGAGGCTTTTGTAATACCATGATGGGTGTGGGCAGTACTAACAGAAAGGGTACCACTGGGAGCCAGACAGACATACCGCCAGGTGCAACTAGCCCCACGTGTTCAATGTTTACGTGCCCTCTCTGCACCTGCAATAGAAAGAGTAATTCCCCCTACTTGGTGTATGTTCCTAGTGCATGATGAACTTCACTAGGCCTGGAACTGAGGAAACACAGTGGTCCTCGGTTACTTGTGGGAACACATTTCAAGACTCCTGATAGATAGCACATAACTGGGTTATGCTTTTTACCACACATATATTCCTGTGATAAAGTTTAATTTATAAATTAGGCAGAGCAAGAGATTAACAACAATAAAACAGAGCAATCAAAACAATACCCTGTAATAAAATTTATATGAATGTGGTCTCTTCTCAAAATAGCTTCTACTTGTGCTGTACTTTTGGACCATGCTTGACCACAGGTAGCTAAATCCATAAAAAGTAAAAGCAGGGATAATGAGGAACTATGGTAATATATGAAGTGATATAGAGCTATTTCTCTTCAAGGCCACCTCAATTAGCAGAGAATAGGGTTGCTGTTTCTTAGAGAGATGCCGTGTTTTTCTCTGAGTCATCAGCACATTGTCTGCAAGTGTCCCTGGCTACAGTGGTCTCCTCCTTGAGAAAGTGCCCCCATTATCACAGATGGGCTAAGTTCCACACTAAAACTGTCATCACTAACATGATGGCATCTGGAGGAAGCTCTCGGGAGGTAACTGGGTTGAGAGGAACCATGAGGGCATGGCCCTTGTGATGGGATTAGTGTCCAGGGGAGGAGACAAAGCTCTCTTGACTAGAAGGACAGAATTAGAAGGGCCACGTGGACAAGAGCCAGCCCAAAGCCCTCATGAGGACCTGAGGAGGCTAGAACCATGACTTGAGACTTTTGTCCTCCAGAACTATAAGAAATAAATGTATATTGCTTAAGTCACCTGGTCTGGGGTGTTTGTCATAGAAGCTTGTGCAAATTAAGACATCTTGCTCTGAAAATTTGCCTAAAGAGTCTTCCAGGGAGAGAGGAAGAAGAAGCAAGCCTTTTTCTTAAAGTGAATGTTCACCAGGTCCAATGTGGGCCTAAATCTCTTCTTAGACACCAGCAAAGATTTTTCTGAGACTCCACTTACATCCAGAATGCAAATCAGACGTGCAAATCAGATGTGCAAATCAGGGAGGACGGTGGCAGCTCTGGGGTAAACGGGGAGCAGGTGCAGGATAGGGAAGGTGACAGCCAGAGGCAGGCAGCTGTACAGTACTGGATGACAAATGGCGGGGGGACGAGGTGCTAGGGGGAAGGCCGGGTCACCGAGGAACACGTACATCCGGTTACTGTGGGTATTGGTCAGTGTTCGATCAAAGAAGCAGAACCCAGGAGAAGTGGAGACATATGCCTATGCATATATGTGTGAGCCTATGTACTGCATGTTACACATTAGACATCATGTAGCATGTACATTTTGCATTGTGTACTATACACTACATTCTATAATTAAATATCATATACATTATGTATTTCATATAAGGTCTTGGCCTTACACAGTTGCAGGAGCTGGCTATGCCTCTAAAGCTTTTAGCCTAGAGCCAGGTGCTGGAGCTTGGCATCTCTGAGCCCTCGTAAGGAGAAGATGGTACCTATTGGATGGAGACCTGGATGCAGCAGTGCCTGCAGGACAGACTAGGCCCCAGCATGTGCGTGTTCTTATTGGCTCCAACCTTAAGGACTCAGGTGTCCCGAAGAAGTCTGGCCCTTGTCATCAAGCTGCACACATTAGCCCAGGACAGCTGATGCAGGCTTGGTTGCTGCTTTAGGCCACCAAACCAACAGACCGGGGACAAGGTGTGTGAGCTACAGAATAGCCATCTCTCCACTTCCACCCTGCAGAAATCTCCCTTGGGACCCGACAAAAACACAGAGGTGAAAGGGTCCTGGGAAATGTAGTCCAGCTTAGCCAACACTACACATTGCCCATGACCACACTATGGCTACAGAGTAAGAAATAATAAGGCAGCTGGGCGTGATGGCTCACACCGATAGTCCCACAGCTGGGAGGCTGAGGCAGGAGGATCACAATGAGTTCGAGGCTACCCTCAACTACATAGCAAGACCCTTTCTCCAAAAGATGAAAAAAAGAGAACATATGATACTGGTTTGAGGTATGGTAATACTAATTATAAGACTGGATCATTACATATTATATACATGCAAAGCTGTACCTTATAAATATGCACAATTGTCATGTATCAATTAAAATCAAATTTTATATATATATACACACTTAATTACCATGTTTAAAATTTCCCCAGAACTCTGGCATGAAGAGGCCATTTGTTATGTTCATGTATTCAGTGGGTCAAGAATTACAAGTCATGGGAGCCACAGCTCGCCTCTGCTCCAAGCTGTCTCTGACATTGCTCATTCACTGTAGTCCCAGCTCCTTTCTACACAAGTGGGTCTGGGTGGAAACAGCAGCCATTTTATGACCCAGCCTCAGAAGGCACAGAACACCACTTCCACCACCTTCTTCTGGTGGGACCAGTCACAATTCTCATTCATGCTCACGGGGAGGAAACACAGATCCAGTGAAGAAAGGGACAATCACACTGCAAAAGAAAAAGTGGGGTGGCATACATATTACAGGTAGTTGTCATTCCAAGACATAACCTGCCACAGTGACAATGGCGACCGGCAACTGTGATTATCCCACACCATGGAGGAAGTCATCCCAGGGTCATCTTGCTTCATTTGGGAATCCATGTTTTTTCTGACTTAAGGAAAAAAATTCTACCTGCTTCTATGGCGAGCTTACCTGCTTCCTGAAGTCCTAGGACTGCAATAAACCAAGCCCACTGGGGCAAAAATAAGTAAAGATTAGGCTTTGTTGATGCATTAAGACACTTTTTATTTCAAGTATCAAATACCCAAGTCAAACTGGCTAAAGGCACAAAAGAGAACTTATTTGCTCACAGAAAAGACTATTTCTGTTTTCAGACAGGGTTTGACCTAGGGATTAAGAATTCTGACTGACCTGTGCTTCCTGGCTTGTCCACTGTGGAGAAGGACATTCTACCTATGTGGGACTTTGAGCCTGACCAAGCCATATGATTATTTGATTCTGGAGGGAGTCTAGCAAATGCATTAGTGTAAAACGAAATGATAGCAGGACCTGTGTCGCTGTGGAAACCCACTGGGACAACACTAGATGCCTTGCTGAGATACGCCCAAAGGAATGATGACACAATGGCTATCTAAGTCAAAGTCGAGTTCCTGTGATAATTAAGCTGTTTTGTCCGCGCAAATCCTGTTAACGATTCCTCCCGTTTCCCCTTTTGCTGCTTTTTGTTTGTATCCCAATAAAAGGCTAAAGAAGACTGTAATCGAGGCTTCGGTCCTAGAGGCTGCAGCCCCCCATCCCATAACTTTGTCTCTCTTGTTTTTCTTTTCATCCAAGGTACCTCGTTCTCAGGACCAGTCACCCTTGACAAAAACTGACTACACACTGACAGTCTACATCACTGAAGAACCCATCCCCAAACAGAAATCTGCACTGACCACAGGGCCCTTGATTTCTGATAAAAGAGTAGTTTGCCTGCTTATGCCAGACAAATTCCTGGGGAGCTCTCAGCTTGGTCCACTTGGATCATATTCTCATTGCTGAACCAGTGCCCAGAGAACTGGGGAGCTTTCATCCCACCCCTCAGGCTGCCCAGAATACCAGTCAGCTCCAGCCACACCCCACGGCCAGAGCAGAACCAGCCAGCAGTGGTTTCCCCAAGATGTGCTGCAGACCAGGACATGCAGATTCACCACCCGAAGGGCAAAGGTGGCATCATTAAGAACAAATGTGGATGCCTATTTTAGTTTGAGTTCCTCAGAGGAAACGTTACACTAACATTTGCTTTACCTCAGTCACTGAGGAAGCCTCACACCTCACACCTACATCCATCAGCTCAAGAAGGTGACCTGGGCTTTATTTCTAGGGCTATGTGACAAAGTGTCACAAACTGAGTAATTTCAATGACAGAAAGGGTTAAGGAGTTCAAGGTCAAAATGTTGGCAGGTTGGTTCTCCTGAGGCTGAGGAAGAACTGGCTACTTGTCCCTTTTCTGAACACACAAGCCCAGGACAGTGGATGCAGGCCGGGGGTCACAGGTGTGTGAATCCTCAGTCGGCCCAACCCTGACCCCAACTAACAGTGGCAAGAAGCAAAGAGCTGCGATAAATGCTTGCTATGATTAAATTAAGCAAGAATACTTGAAGCCAGAAAAGCTACTCACTTTGAACGTTTGTTGACCAGTGTTACTAATAACATCTGCCTTTCTTTACATACAAAACTTCAAAATCTTCTTTGCAAAACTTTAAAAAGTTTGTCTTAGTCATTTTCTCATTGCTGAGACACGACACTCAACACCCACGATTTCATGGATGAAGGGGGTTTTTTCGGCTCACATTTTCCTTAGCACGCTGGCTCCAAAGCAGGACGGCGTGATACCAGGGCCTGGCAGAAAAGAGCCACTTCAGTCGCGGTGGCCGCGAAGCAGAGTATAAGGAGCAGCCCAGGCACGAGACGAACCCTTCCAGGCCTCGCCTGAGTGACAGCTCTTCCAACCAAGAGAACCTCCACTTAGAAACCAGCCATTCTGTCCGCCTGACCTTAGACTTTCAGCCTACAGACATAAATAAACGTGGGCTATAAATGGTTGTTATTTATTGAACCCATCCAGGGTATGAATTCTATGTTAGCAGATCGAGACATCAGCATTGTTCTAAATGACCAATTTTCTGAGGATCTCAGAGAAAAACTTAATAAAAAGCAATTCAGAGTTTCACCTTAAGTTAATTAACTGACCCTGCTGTGGCTCATCGCTAACTACGGACCAGACACTGTCTAACTTCTTCACACATTATCTTGTTGTTACCTTCAGAATGATTACCTGTGCATCGTTATTACTTCCATTGCACGGGTGGAGGACTAGACACCTCCCTTGCCCGAGACCAAGCCCTGGGACAGGAGAACTGGGGTTGACACTCAAGGCCGTGGGACCCCGTGCTGGCTTTCTCCCCTCCGTGGCTGTGCACACAGGGTAAGAAGATGACGGTGCTTTTCCTGAGCCTGGGTCTCACAGAGCCACCTCTCCAAGCACCGCAGATGCATGGGCAGCAAACGGCTGTGTTCCTCTGCACCTGTGCAGTGACTTGTTAGACAGCAGTGCTGTGACAACAGATAACTGCTCCATCAGGGCCTTCCACGTGCAGCTTCCCGGGAGAACTGGGAGTTCGGCAGAAGTCCCTGGCTCTGTCCTGCACACAGCCGGCCTTTCCCCAGTCACCCAGGCCAGCCCACCCCCCACCCTACTCTGTCACACCCTGGCTCCAGGTTCCAGGTCTGCAGTTCGCTAGCTCTGGGAAGAGTCTCCCTGATGACCCCCTCTCCCAGCCCCAGGCTCTCCGGGCAGCAGACGGCTTCCCAGTTCATTGTGTAGCAGATGGAGGAAGCATTACTTTCAGGAGGTGGTAAGAAAACTGCGGCAAAGTGAGAGGCTAACTTTGTAAAAGGAGCTTCACTCAGCCAAAGAGCTGGGCAATAAACAAGCAGAGAGAGTGTGTCTAGTGAGAAAAGTTTGGAAGTAACCAAACTCTATGTTTGTAACTCTGAGGGGAAGCATTTAGAAAAGAGTGAGATAGAACTAGGCATGCAGATGTGTGCTGTAATATCCCAGTGCTCTGGGAGGCTGAGGCAGGAGGACTGCAAGTTCAAACCCAGTTTGGGCAACTTAGTGACTTGGTGAGACCCTGTCTCATAAAAGTGAAAAAGGGGTTGAGGATGTAGCTTACTGCAAAGCCCTGGGTTTAACAGCCAGTGCTGAAAAAAAAGAAAAGGAAAGGAAAAGAGAGACAGAGAGAGAGAATGAAAAGGAAAGGAAAGCAAAGGGAGGAAGAAAGCAAAAGAAAGAGACAGAGACACAGAGAGAGCACTGAGGTAGGGGAGAGGATCCGAATGCCATGATCATGAGTAGCTATCCCCACCAGACTACTTTATAGCTTATGCCACTGTTTCCCTGTACAAACCACAAGCCATTCAATGAGTGTTGAACCTCATTACCTAGTTAGGATTACCTTTGTTGCCTGAGTCCCTCCTGATTCTGGGGTCTGGAGGGGATCCAAATGCTAATAAGTGTTCTGCGCTTATATACAAGTTAGATTACTACCATGGACAGTGCTGTTTCTGAACTCAGATGATTTTAAATGATAGAACATAGTACAATTTATGGAAGAAGCTAGGCATGGTTGTACATGCCTGTAATCCCAACATATGCAAGGCTGAGGCAGGAGAATAATAAATTTGAGGCCAACCTGGACTACGTAGTAAGATCCTGTCCAAAACAAAATTATGAAAGCAATTGCTCATTAATTTAAGAATGACCAACTCGGACCTGCTAATAGAGTTGATCACTGTAAGGACATTTGCTTGGACATCTTGTTTTTATTTCATGAGAATACCCTGAGAGGGGCTGGGGATTTAGCTCAGCGGCAAAGCGCCTGCCTGGCAAGCGCAAGGTCGTGAGTTCGGTTCCCGGTACCGGAGAAAAACCAAAAAAAAAAAAAAAAAAAAAGAATACCCTGAGAGTAATTTATGAAAATATAGCTTCTAAAGTGTTTGATGAATGGGTTTGGAATCTAAAATATACCCCTCATACTGAAATAATAATTTACATTATCTTTAAAGAAAATGTTGGCAAAACAAGAGGCTTTTGAATTGGTACAAATTTTAAACAGATGAGATATATTTACGATCAGAGATATTAACTTTCCAGAAAATCTGATTTAAATTATTAATGGCAAATACACATTCAGAAAGTTATACCCTATATATTTTGGTTTCTACTAGTGGAAGAATGTCAGGATCCAAAAATTAAGACCCTTTCACCACAAAAATGTTATGTACCTTTATCCATTAAAAAACCTGCACTAAGTGTTCAAATTAAAAATTATTAATAATAGCTCCAAGCTAGAAACTACCCAAATACCCATTAAGTGGGTATTTGCAGGTACTCTGGAATATTGTTAAATGACAATTACAAGGAGCCATTGTTTGGGGATAAGTTCCTACACCAGGCCCCAACAGATGAGGATAAAAATCAAAACAGAGTCGGTCATGCTAATGTTCCCCATCACCCGCCTGAAACTGAGGTGTTCCACTGAGCTCCAAAAACAGCAGGGTGAGAGAGACAGAAGCCAAATTTGCCAAACTGGCCAGTTCCCATTGGCATGATAATGAAGGTCTCTCAACCTTAATTCTTAAGGTGACCGATGTTAACCAGTTACTTTCCTGTTGTCCTTCCCTGCTCTCCCCGTTCTCTCAGGAAAAGAACTGGGACATGATCAGCTGCCTTTTATGCAAGCCCTTTTCTGTCTACAAAGCCAAGCTCCATACTTGGCTCACGGCAACACATATTCTATTTTACAGAACTAAGTGTCGCCCAGTTCTAGAATCAGAAACAGAGCCAAGGAAGATCTTTAAACACAACTTTGTAACTCGGTCCTCTGCCCAGGCCTGATCTACTGCAGTAATGAAGTTATCAGGGATGATTATGCAGGCCTGGGCACGCACACGGCACAACTATACGCCCAGTGTGATGACTCCCCGGTACACTGTGGAACTGAAGAAGCAGGCACAAAAGATTTCACTCCTAAAAACAAGCAAAGTCACCCCAACCTTTGAGGGGGCAGTGACCAGAAGGCAACATGAACAGCTTCTGGGGGGCTGGTGACTGTTTTTTGCTCAGGCCCCAAAATACACAGGAGTTTCCATTGTTGAAAATTGCTTGTGTGGAGTTTTTCTGTATGTATGGTAAACTTCAGTACAATTTTTTTTCTTATTTTATTGGAGTTAAAAAAATTATAATACCCAGATTGAGGGGCAGGGTTAGAGAACATAACACAGAAGAAGGTGCTTATAATACATGATGTTGACACTGTATTCAAATTCTGTCAGATTTTTTAAAATTTTTGATGCAAAAGATTATAAACAAACATCAGGACAAGAGGACCCAGCACACTTTATGAGCTGAAGAATGATCAAGGGCATCACCACTGGGCTTCTCAGCCTAGAGAGGGTCACTCACACAGGCAGACCTGAAGGGAAGCAGCCGGGGTGCTGATGTGAACCCCTCTGAATGTGCCAGATACCGTGGAGAACCTATATTTGCACATTTCACAGTCCCAGGAAAATTATAATTTCTCTATTCCCGTGTCTATCAAATGAAGCTAAGAAAACATACCCCAGAGGCTTGTTTTAAAGATCAAATGGGATAAATGGGAGAATGTCTCTGTCCCCCCGAAATGTACTAAACAAGTGGGAGTTAACAGCCTCGTGTGGTTTTATTCAATGCTTTCTATAAACAGAAGAAACTTCATGTCACTCCTGGTCACAAGGAGCCTTCAGTCCCCATACTAGTAAGTGCTTTTCTATTTTAAGCTAAAATTATTTATTCCAAGCAACCCAGCATCACAAATTAGAATGCTATTTCATTATTCATTCACTAAACTTTTATTTAAAACACCAGATCCAAGAATTCAAAAGAACACCATTTTAATTCAGAATTACCCTTCATAACCCTTCAGAGAAGAAAGAAATCGTCTCATTACCTAGTGCTGTATGACCACTTTTATCACTTTGTGATCAGCTATTACTCACACTTTTCATTTTTATGAGACCTTCTTCCAAAGCATGTGGCATCTAATTCTAACTTAGTCTAATTTTGGATCACAAATGTAAACTTTGTGTAGCATTTCACTTAGCACTAACATGAAGTTATCACTCTAGTTCTGAATCCCTGTCTGCAGCACATTATTGTTTGTAGAGTTATTGATCTTCCTCGGAAAATTAGAATATTAGCTTTCAAGTCCTTTACATTAAAATGTCATTTGTTAATTTGCATTAAATAGCTGGCATTATGAGCCCGCCGAGAATTAACTTTGCTTCTAGCTGTTACTAATTATTAACATTTTTTATCTTTGGCCTTCAAGTATTTGTTTTGATAGCCTACTTTCCTATCTGTTTAAGTAAGTCATCAGGGAGGAAGCAATTAAGCCACCAGATTGTCCTAATGGTATGCATCCTGGGAGATCATTTATATTATGAACTAGAGTTTGCCTTTTCACAACTGGTAGAGATCAATCTACTTCAATATTGGGAATTAAAATACAGAGGCTTTTTCATTTTTACTGTCCTAGGTAGGAACATCCAGACACTTCTGCTTGACTTTGATTTCTGGCAATTCAGGAAGTTTACATCTTCCTAAAACACAGAGAAATCCTGGGTAACTGTACAGAATGTTGAAGAGTACACAATGAAGTTAAAAGTAAGAGACATTTTCAGGTGCCACCAAAAACTACTAGAGCGCTGACAGGGAGCTGAGCAGCAGTTGAGGGCTGAGATTCAGACACCCACTTTAGGGGACATGATGAATTCGGAGTCTTAGGAACTGCTCGCCTTACAGAGATCTGCCTCTCTGATAGCTGCCTCCATTAAAAAGTTGTACTGTTACTAGGTGTAGGGGCGCACGCCTGTCATCCCAGCACTAGGGAGGCTAAGGCAAGAGGGTAACCACGAGTTTGAGGGCAGCCTGAGCTCCATGATGACTTCTAGGCCAGCCTGGAATACATAGCAATATCCTATCTTTTAAAGAAGTGTACTGTTATCAGCAATTGGTTTCTGAAAAACAGGATTTCTGTTTAAACGTGGCAGTTAAAACATGAACACTTATCATTTCTCCTTCCTAAAACTTCCATTGAAGTAACAGTGGTAAAAGGAAAATAGAAACACACAAAGGAAAAAAGAATGGGAGAGATGCACCAAGGAAACATCAGTGGGACAGTTACTCCGAACTGTCAACGTGAATGAAGAGACTCCAGGAAAGGTGACTGGGTCACTGGGGGGGCGTTGCAATGCTCATCTATGGGTTAATCTATTGATGTCCATGCCTGAGCAGGCTGCTAGAGGTGCATCCCAGGAGGAGGTGGGTCACTGAGGCATGACTTTGGAGGCTGCATCTCCCTTGGTGCTTTTTTCCTGTGCTGTGCTTCCTGTCAGCCATGAATTGAGCAGTTTTGCTCCACCATGCTCTTCCACCACGAAATTCCTGCCTGGGAGCCAACTGACCAAGGACAGAATCCTCTGAAACTATGAGGATAAACCTCTCCTCCTTTAGGAAGATAGGAGGTGATTATAAAGGAAAGATCTGGAATTCTGTGCTACAAATGAGTTCAAGTCCAGCCTGAACTACATAGTGAGACCACGTCTCAAAAAAACAAAACGAGGACTGGGGATATAGCTCAACAGCACAGTACCTGCCTGGTAAGCAAGAGGTCATGAGTTTGATTCTCAGTACAAAAAAAAAAGGAAACAGCCAGGGGACAAATATCATCTCTTAAAAAATAAATACACAGAAAAAGTAATGATAAGAGATAATCAAAAGTCAGTAAAATGACAGTACAAAGAAAAACTTCCATGAAAAGTATGAAAGGCGGCAAAAGCGCCTGCCTGGCAGGCGCAAGGTCGTGAGTTCGGTTCCTGGTACCGGAGAAAAACCAAAAAAAAAAAAAAAAGAAAAGTATGAAAGATAGCAGAAGGAAAAGAAGTGTGGTCAGAAAATGTGTCCAAGCTAATTCCTCCTCTTCTATAGTGTGAAATCAACAGATAACATCCAAAACGTAAAAACAACAATACCAGTAGCACAGTCTAGTAACACAGAGGCAAATACAAGAAGAAACAAAAGGTAAACATTTGCAGTGTTTACCAGCCCATACGCAATGCCTGCATTTGGGAGTTGGAATCTAGCGTGAGGCAGGGGTTCTATTGTTTTATAAGTCCTACAGAACTATGAGACTTTTGATCAGTGCATATGTACTTCTTAAAGAAAAACAAATTTAAAACTTGTGTATTTACAAACCCACCAACCCTTCCCACATTCAGTCACTTGCTCCTTGATTTATGCTGGTTCAGCCTAATTCTTCAACCTATAAAGGCACCAAAGCAATATGCATTCAGCAGAAACTATACTTTCAGTTTTGAATTTTGCTTTGTCTGGGCTGTCCATATGCTGTACGGTCCTCTCTCATGATCCTGGCAGCAGCAGAGAGAGCTACAGCTCCCCACTGGCTAAGACCATAGGGAAACAACCAGTAATCTACAGTGCACTGTGTGGGGAAGCCAAGGTGTTTTTGTGGGTTGGGTGGAGACAATGCATTTTGCAGCTTGTGATATTTTCAAATTATGATGGGTTTATTGGAATATAGCCCTTTCAGGATATGAGGAATATTTGTACACACACAAAAGCATCATTAAGAAGCATACAGGATAAAATGAGAAGGTCCAAAGTTGGTCTGAAAATTATTTCAGAACAAGAAATTGTGTTAGTCACTTTCTCATCACCAGAGCAAAATACCTGACACCCATAACTTAAGGAAGGAAAAGTTTATTTTGGCTCACGTTTCAGTCCATAGTCGGTTGGCTCCAAGGCAGGGCAGCATAGCAGAGGGGCCTGGTGGAGGAGTGCTGCTCACAGCATGGGGGACAGGAAGCGGAGAGAAAATGGAGGAGTGGGGAAGGAAATGATCCCTTCCAGGCCATGCCCCCATGACCTGCCTCTTCTAACAAGGGCCTCCCAATAGCAAGTCAGCTATGAGCCCCCGTAATACAATCACCTTCCAAAAGCCCTGCCTGTGAGTGCATGAGGCTCTTGGGGACATCTAGATAAAAACCATAACAGAAATAGAGAAAATGGGGAGAGATACTGTAATATTAAAAAGATAGTGGCCAAAACTTTACAGTTCTCTGAAATGTGTGCTGTTTAGATTTAAGAAGCTTCTCACAAAACAAGCTCCAAGCCTCACACAAGACAGAGTTAAATACTGCACACAAATTGCAGCAGGTCATTTTCCCTGTGCTTTGCATTTGATTTGTCACCTAATCCTCACAAAGATGGGGAACATCCCTTGTGCTGAACATCCCTAAGGAACACTAACTAGAGATCATCCCCACACCCACCTCCCTGCTTGGGATTCCTGAGCCAGGTGGACAGATCATGTTCAGTCTCCACGCCACATGGTGGAGAGAATTTGCTGCCTTCCAGAATTCTTTCCTTTTTTCTTCTCCACTCAGATTCCCAGGCTGTTTCTAAGGATGAAAGAGTGAGAACTACAAAGAACATTGTTGAAATCTATGGAAAGGTTGGTCCGGTTCTGATTATTATCAAGAAAACCCAGGACATACAGAAGGTATAACAAAACATAATGCAACACCCCACATGCAATAATAAGGCAGAGCAGGAGGCTTGAGAGTAGAAGTATGGGAAAGACACATCAGGTTAAAAATTAGAAAAAGAAATCAGAAAGGCAAGTTTGTATGTCAAGAAAAGCTACCTTATGGTGGAGATTTCTATTCTGCAATGTTGAACCCCCAAGTGCTGCATCCAATGCAGCTCTTGAAATTCCTGGGGCGAGGACCGTGGAGGATGAAGAGATGAAGACAAGAGTCAGAATGCAGAAAGCTGAGGTCAGGTGGAGTCACCTCTCCTGGTGGGAGAAAAGGAGCGCCCCAATGACTACGTGTGTTTATTGACAATCATGGTGATGTCCCTCACACCACAAAGGCTGTGCATTGGCTCGGGAGGGGACAGCCATACACTCCACTGTGGTCAGGTCTTGCTTTCGGTGTGGCTTTGAGACTCTGCTGCTCAACAGAGACAGGGAGAGAAGGCTCAAATGCAGTAGATTCTACCTGAATTTTTAAAAAATAGAATTTAAGGAGAAAAGGGGAGGAGGAAGACAAGGTAGAACACAAATGCTCCGCCAAAATCTGAGTTTTAAAGAAATCCACAGATACCCTTAAATCGATCACATTTAGACCATGAGGGAGCACTGAGAACTTCGAAGTGGATAATAGGCCCACAGGAAACCCCAGGAGTTGTAGCAGGGACCCTGGGCAGACTCAGAGAGGCTGTTGGGGAAGGGTCCGTGCGTCTGCCAGGCAGTCCTTCTCCAGTCTCGTGTCCCCACCATGGCCTTCCCTGTGCAGAGCCGGAGCATGGTAGATGCCTTTCATTTTGCCTCATGGACACTGGAAATAACAAGTTGCAATAAAAGAACCCAGGACTGCAAGACAGGACTGCGAGGAGTTGAGTCCTAGACCCACTTCTGCTACTGAGCAGCTCCGTGACCCTAGCAAGGACTCAGTCGAAAGAGGAAAGGTGGAGGAGGACAGCTTCCTTTCCCCTCCTCTCCCTTCCCCTTTCTGAACCCTGTTCTTTCCAAAGAGAGGCCCGGGAGGATAGGACGTGTGGGCAGAGCTCCGGGAACTAGGACACATGAAAAATCTTCTTGCCGCTGGAGTTTGAGCCTACAAGGTGTCCACACCTCGGGAGACTACGTGCCTCTCTGTTATGCAGAAGCTTGGCTAAGATGGAGTGCACTTTTGCAGGCAAACAAACCTCTTTTGCAAAATAATCCTGACACACATTACATAAGAGTCATTTGGACTTCACAACTAGGCATAAGCGATAAAATCTGCTGGTTTAGTTGTGTTGGTTATTTGTCTTCTCCCTCTCCTGCGGCTCTGGTATCTCGGGTGGACAATCTTCCCTGTTTTTCTGCACCATTTAATTCCAGTATCGCACTCATCAGCACTTCTGTGCCTTTAACATGCTCGTGGGGCGGGGGGTAACTCTGCACCTGGGGAGCTTCCTTCTCTTGAATCTCTACTTCTTGTGCTCCAGGGATCCCGGGCTCTGCCCTGGACTGCCAAGTCCCACCTCCCACAGCCCCAGGTCCCCAGAGCTCTGCTCATGCACCCTTCCTGTTCATCCTCTTGCTTGAAGATTCCCTGATCACCACCAAACTTGAGGGCTCCAACCCCAGCTCAGGGGGTGCAGACTTTCTCTTATAGATGAAGAAGAAGGAAACAAGAAGCTTGAGGGAGAAGAAGAAGAGAAAGCCCCATTTTTCTTCCTAATACAACGGCTGACAGTTAACTGAGCAAAAGCATAAATCTCGAACATGCGTAAGTCTCAAGAGAGTAAACTGAGACCCCAGAATCTGATGACACCTTGGAAAGCTGCACCTTGCAGATGTTCCCTTTAGGTCCAATGGATCAGCTAGGCTGGGACTTGCAAGCAGGACTTGTTGTGCGGGAAATGTTCATCCTCACAGGGCTAAAGTCCACAGTCCAGGTCAAGGCAGATTGGTCTGCAGGAAAAGCTGAAAGCCAGAACAAAGAGAATGAGGTGAAATTCCGGGAAGATGCTTTCTTCGGAAAGGAGGCAAGTCATTGAATCTGAGCTTCCCTTGTTCAGTATCATTTTGAGACCTGCTACAAGGAATATGTCGAAGGATGCTGGGGTTATGATCAACATAAGTAAATGGCAAAAAAGAATTTCCCTGAATATGAGTTTCTTCCCCTTGCTAGGAATAGGAAATTCACTGTATCCACTCTTTTTGTTTGTTTGTTTGTTTGTTTTGTTGTTTTGTTTTGTTTTTGGTTTTTTGGTTTTTCTCCGGTACCGGGAACCAAACTCACGACCTTGCGCTTGCCAGGCAGGCGCTTTGCCGCTGAGCTAAATCCCCAGCCCCCACTGTATCCACTCTTATAACAGGGTGAAGGGGGGACGGAGAGGCAGAAAAAGTGAAGATGTGAGAAAAACAGCCACACACTGTGATGCTTTAAAATAATCCAAAACTACGGGCTCTGAGTATTAATCAACTGAAGGGGCAGCCACGTGCAATTTCCCAAATAAGAAGTCGTTATGGTGACTGCTCTCTGGAAAGCAGGAGTGGAGGGGAAACATCACTTTAGACAACTGCAATTTAAGTAAAACAACAGCTTAATAAAATGTCAGCAGCTCCCTCACTGTTTAGAAACAGATGGGCTTTGCTACCCAGGAGGAAGGAGAATTTCTAGACACGCTGTGATTTAGAGTCTGTCTTCACCCTCTACAGAATCATTAAAACTCTGAAAAGTGTACACAATAATAAACTCTCCAAAAGTTTCGGTGCTCTGTGTACAATTTGATCAACACAAAACCATCATTGGTTTCAACTTAGGATACAGAGAACAGACTTTAATATATGTGCAAATATTTAATAGTTTTAGACAAGATATTTTTACAATCTTTTTTTATGATAGAATATCCATGAGGCTAACAAGATGACTAACTTTTCAAGGTCAGACCTATGAATTATATTTCTCTCTCTCTCTATGTATATGTGTGTGTGTGTGTTATACATACAAACATACACATATACATCAGCTATGCAATGCATAGATTTGCTCCCTGCCACACATAGGATGAGAAATGCAGTACAGTATGTTCAGAACATTCCCACTTTGGGTCTTAGGCAGATCAGAGCAGTTGGTCACCCTTAGCTTTAACGTTCCTACATGCTACAAAACACTGAAGTGCCTTTTTCGTGAAGAAGATCCTAGTATCGGTTAGGTTTCTCAGAGGAATAGGTTTAATATAAAATATGCATATGATTGGATGAAGGATTTACTCTGTGGATTTGCAATGACCCCCTGTGGAGTCAGGTAGAAGAACGCACTGGGGCCATCTATGCACCGGACAGCTGGAGGGGCAAGCAGAAAACTCAAGGTCTGGAGCTCGCTCCAGAGTCCAGTGCAAGTTCATGTTAGAAAGCTGAAGGGTCTGCGTTGGAAGCCTGGAGGAACCGGAGACAAATATCCAAAGGCAATGAGAAGCCTGGAGCTCCTCTGAGGAAGCAGAAAACAGACTTTCTTCTTTCCTTTTTTATTCCATCTAGGTTATAAGCCTCCTGGTCAGTGCAACCCACATCGGGGGTGGGTCTTCCCCTACTTTGTGGCCTACGCATCAGTCATTCACAGACACACCCAGAACTGCGCCCCACTAATCTGCTAGGCATGTTTTTAACCCATTCAGGTTGTCACATCACGGCCACGGTGTCATAAGGAAGCCATCAGTCTCCGTTTATCCCCAGCTCTGACATAGGAAAGTGCCGCCTGCCCTCCCTTCATGAGGAGCAGGAAGATACAACATTGGAGATGAGACCCTCAATTAAACCTGTCCCTCGGGCAATCTCAGGAGGTTTCATGAATTCCGGGTGCCTTGTCACCTGCCCTGCAGGATACTTGGGATGAGAGACTGTCCCACTCCTTCAGGAAGGAGGGAGCAGCCCTAACAGTTCTGGCGACCTGAGATCTTTTGGTTCAGCTCTGACTAGCTGTGTGATAGTGAGAAAATCACTTCTCCCTGTAGTTAACCAGCCGAATGGCAACCAGCTAACAGAAGCTGGGTTTGGGGCTCTCTTCCCAGGTGTCCAACTCTACACTATCCCTACACAGCTGCATGCTTTAAACCCTATTCAAAGACTATGCACACATGACGAAGGTCACCCCATGACCTGTGTCCTTCCTGCTCAATGGGGAAGGCCCTACAGGCTGATATGTGCTCTTTGCTTATCTCCAAGCTAACTTGATACTGATGCCAGTGCCATGTCGACTCCAGATCATTTGAAGTGATGGTAACTGTATCACTTGTAAAATGAATTGCTTGTTATAGAAAACACCCAGTCACCATTTCATAAAAGTGGGTATCTGTCTCCACTATTGGACAACACAAGCATCAATAGAGACCTTCAAGAGGACATTTTTCTCCAGGCTCCTAAAGCTCTGGCGGGAGTGATGAGGCCATAAACCACAGTTCCCTACAACACTGGCTCCCTCATGATCAGCATCAGCATCTCTCCCCAAGCGCTGCAACCACCTGGGACTTCTACCACGCGGAAGCAAGTGGCTGAAGCTGTACCTTCATGTTAGTCACTACCGCAAACATGGCAGTCTGGTGTCACCTCATCCAACAGTGACTGATGGCTTTTGTGATAGAAGAAATTATGGTAGAGTTTTCACCGAATTCCTTTACATGGAGAGATCTCGTGTCTTTATCTTAATGTTGTGTACTCTTCCCCATTAAAATTTGATTCTAATTGCTTTAGATATTATCCCATAGTGACACTGACCTAAAAGAAAGCTCCTATCACATCAACACAGACATAATAAGATACCAACACAACATTTTGTACGTTGTGGCTGATTATCCTAACATCCTACCCTGCCAAAGAACGGTTCCAAATTGCAGGAGAACACATGCATCTTCTTCGTCTTCACTTTTTGACTTTAGGATGCCTGCAAAATCAATTCTTCATCCATTCACACCTTTTGCATTGAAGGAGGAGAGGTCAGTAAAAATTAATTAAAAGAGTCACTTAAGCAGAAAAGAGAAATTTACCAAGCAATTTCCTACTTCTTGGTGAAAGCCTTATCCCAGGCCATAGAGTCTCCTGAACAAGTGGCTTTATTTTGTGATTTAACAGTAGGATGTTTCCTTGCTCATCCCATCTGCATCCATTTTCACAATGACTGAACAAATCCAATTAGCTTGCAGTGAGCCAAGTAATGGTTTTCTTAAAGGATTGGGAACACTTTCTTAAACGCAAAGCCATACAGGCATCTGCTGCAGCTTCTCCCAGCCAGGCTCTGATTAGTAGCAACCACATGTCTTTCTCCAGTGCACCATGGCATAAGCTTTACTACCAGAAAACAAAGCCACAGGACTGAAGAGGCAGTTGAGAGTGTGGATGAGAAGATGCCAGGCCTCCTCGTCATTTTCCCAGTTGTGCTCTTGGCCTGGAGAGAAAGGAAACTAACATCTTGCTGCACCTACTGAATGCTTCCTTTGGAAGACCACCTAAAGATGCCCCAGGCGTCATCTCCATCCTTGGACCGGGTGGAATCCGAGGTATCTTCTCACTGCTGGGTGATCCTAGAAATCAGTTGGCCTCCCAGGGCTTGCCACATCTGGGGATCCTCTGCAAGCCCAATATTGATATTTCCAAGACCTTCAGATTTAAGGGAAATGGGAAATATTTTAGTGGATTCATTAAATTCACTGTCCAGTGTGGAATATACAGGTGCATGATACATGGGTGACTACATGTGGTTGAACATGTTCAAGTGAGGCCACTAATCTAATCTGGACAAGTAGTCTCCATGCTACTGATTAGCTAACACGGGGCTGGGGATTTAGCTCAGTGGCAAAGCGCCTGCCTGGCAAGCGCA
Organism: Chinchilla lanigera; assembly: GCF_000276665.1. Taxonomy (NCBI): domain Eukaryota; kingdom Metazoa; phylum Chordata; class Mammalia; order Rodentia; family Chinchillidae; genus Chinchilla; species Chinchilla lanigera. Next base: position 496,510 of record NW_004955426.1, on the reverse strand, counting down.
AGGTCGTGAGTTCAGTTCCCGGTACCGGAGAAAAACCAAAAAAAATAAATAAATAAATGATTAGCTAACACTATTCTCTAAAGTTACCGGCCATCCAGTATTGTTTACCTATATTACTTCAATATCTGCCTTCCATGACAATTAGTGAAGAATCTACTCTGTGTGTCTGACACTGTCCTAAGGACAGTGTAGATGCTCACAGTGGGCCAACCCATCAGCATGAAGACCGTTGCAACCCAGTACCCTAACTATATTAGTCAAATCTAAGACAAACCCTGCCAACTGCAAGACATTGCCTGATTTCTGAGATGGTAGAAGATGAAATACAGTATTTTCGATTCTCCCTGCATTTGATTCTGTTCTATGTGAAGCACACATCAAAAGAGATAAGAAACCTGAAAGTGCACGATGGTTTAGGGTGGACGTGGGGAAGTTCTCCTTAGAAAAAATGTTGTAGTATATATTACCCATTAAACCAGCAGTTGGCCAGGCATGTTGGCACATGCCTATAATCCCAGCCTTCAGGAAGCTGGGGCAGGAGTATCACTGTGAGTTCGAGGCCAGCCTGGACCACAAAGAGAGTTCAAGGCCCGCCTGGATTGTATAGTGAGTGAGATCCTGCCCCTTAAGAGAGAAAACACTGCAGTGGCAAACCTATTGGTATGTGTGCCACAGCAGGCATGCAGAATCCTCCCTGTTGACACATGAGCCAAGTCCAGCATTGCCCAGAAGCCAAGCATGCAGGTTTAATTGCAGTGTTACCACTTGGTGATCAACAAGTGGGTTTGGGGCTGCAGTTTGGCCACTCGGTCTCTAAAAGTTTCACCATCACTGCATTAAACCCTTCATCCCACGCATCAATACCCTTATACTTTCACAATCTCATCTATTATCTGCATCTGCATACACCCTTTGCACACATACACATAACCAATTTAACTGGGAACTGACAAGAGAAATATCTTTTTAACAACAAATAAAAATGAATTAGTATGAGAATTGAAAAAAAAATGGTTCTTATATCTATACACTGTGTGTTATGTCCATAGCTAAAAAAGAAAAATGATTTCTCAAAATCAGTGCAGTATTGTTTGGTAAGCTAAATTCTGCATGTTTCAAGTACATTTTATTCTAGATAGAAATTTCCAACTATATAGCAATCATATCCTCAATTTTGTTTCATAAACTGATGTCACTATTTCTTATGTTTTTGTCACCCAGGGAAACTTGTTCAAACAACTTAGAAAGAAAGAAAGAGTAATTTCATTTCTATCCTTTCTGTACCATGGGAAGGGGGAAAGTCACTATGACTGAGTATTATTGCATACAAATACATCACCACTTCCTAAAAATTATAATGACTTAGCACTAAACCTCTACATTTTTAAGGCATAGAAACTTGATCCTAAAGAAACCAGAGGTCCCTGAAAGTCTTCCTCTTTTGTGAAATTATCATAGCAAAGATGCTCAAATAGGAAAGCAGCAGGCATAAAGATGACTACATCCTACCCAGCCATTGGCTCTCAAAGGGGCAGGATGCACGTGGGGTTTCACAGCCCCAGGAAGGCAGTAAGAGCTTATAACTGTAGTAACTGAGTGGGTGGGTGAATGAGTGAGTGGTATTTTGACTCATGGTTTTAGAGGACTCAGTTTATGGTCAGCTGGCTCCAAAGCAGGAAGGTTATGGTGGGAGGATCTGGCAGAGGAAGCTGCTCACATCATGGAGACCAGGAAGCAGAGAGAGAGAGAAGGGAGGAGGCTGGGAGGGAGCCACAACCTCTGTGTCCGGCCTCTTCCAACCAGGTCCCACCTCCTAGCGGCACATCCAGCTGTGTTTTAATTCCCTGATGAGTATAGCGCCCCCCACAGCCCAGTCACCGGCCCAAATCCCCACCTCTGAACACATGAAGCTTTGGGGAACTTTCTAGATCTAAAGCCTGACAAATGTCTTGCACATATCACCACATAAGAAGCAGCTGTGACAAGCAAAGGATGAGAGTTCCAGGACCACAGAATGTTAAGAATGGCTTTGGGAAGCCAGCTTGGAGTTCCAATGGCTGGAAAGTATGAATTAGCTCAGCACAAGCTGGCTAAGATGAAAATCATTCTCTGTTTTGGGAAGAGTCATGGGCAGGTTGATTCTAATCTGTGGAGCCAGAGAGACAGTGCACATTCACACAGACTATGGGAAAATACTCAAGCAGAAAACAGATGGGTTTTTTAACGCAGGAACCTGACGAGTTGTGATAGCCAGGTACTGTAGCCTTTCCCTTGTGGATTCTGTGAGACTCAGTGAAGCTTATGTGGAGTGTAAGAAAGAAAGAAAGAAATGAGAAGTCTTCACCATTCATCTCTTGAACAGTGAGTAAGCAGCCCATGGGCAGTGTGTGGGCAGTGTAGACCTGAAACTAGATGTCCTGTAGCCTTATCTAGAGCTAGTTCTCCTAAAATGTGATGCTTTCTTACTTTCCTGCAAGAAGGCTCCTCTCTCCACTCCTGAGAATTCCTGAAATAGTGGCCAAAGGTACATGGAAGAGTCTTGACTCAGTATCTGACCCGCAGCTGGGTCACATATCCTCCTCCAGGAAGGGGAGCACATTCCAATGCTAAACCATCCTGCCCACTACAAGACCAGGTGCTCTCAGCCAGGGGCGGGAGGAGGTGGCCCAGCTGTGGCCCCACTCACAGCGAGGCGACTCAGCTGCAGCAGAACTGCTGAGCTGATTGTCCTTGGCCTCAGGTGTCGTGGGCAACCCTGTCAGTTATGCAGGGACTGCTGAATCTTCATTCCCAACAATGGGGCGAGACATAGAAAGTGCACAGCTGGATTTTCTGATCACAGGTTGGGTTTGCAAAGCTTAGAGGGAGGGAGGGAGGGAGGCAGGGAGTGGAGTCATCTTTTGCTGTGCTGACTGAACACTCAAAGTCAAAATCTATAAAATTGAATGGGAATCCCACATTTTGTCAGCTTCCTGTTCTCAGGTAGGGTTGGTCTGGAAAAAGGAATGGCCATTTTTTTCAGGTAATTAAATGAAACAAGCAGTAAACATCCCCCCAAAAAAGTCAATTCTAAATAATTTAAATACAAATCCTGTTTTCTCTCTACAGCTAGTCTGTGAATTTCTTGAGAGACTGGACATTGTGTCCACGTCTTTTATTACCCATGGTGCAACTTATGGTGCCAGACACACAGCAGAAATGAATACACATTTGGGGAGGAGCTAAGAAATTCAGACTGCAGAACACAGGTCCACTCACTACCAGGCATGGATGCACAAAGAAGCCATGGGTTCTTCATGGAGAATGGCACTTCCAGACTGGGGTAGCCACATATGAGAAGACACCAGAACGAAGAGATGCTATCAACAACAGCTGGGGTTCCACCAAAAAGACTCAGGGGCCTGGAAGAAACGACCCCCCTGCCCACGGGCAATGTATGGAGAAATGAAAGCAGCATGTCCATAGAACAGAATGCTATTCAGCAGTGAAACAGTGAAATACCAATGCATACTATGATAGAGAAGACCTTTGAAAACATTTTGCTAAGTGAAAGTAGCCAGTCTGAAAAGACCCCATCTTATTTCATTTATTTAAATTGTCCCAAACAGGAGAATCTACAGAAGATAAAAGTAGAGGAGCAGCTGCCGAGTTCTAGGAGCTGCAGAGAGTGGGGTGCTGATGAGGGCAGAGACTGAGTGCTGTGGGTAAGGAGTTTCTTTGGGGGATGATAAAAATGTTCCAAAATTGATTGTGGTGTTGATTGCAAACTTCTGTGTATTCACTAAAAACCATTCAACTGTACCCTATAAATGAATGAACTGTATTGTGTGGAAACCATACACCTCAATAAAGCTGCTCAGAAATACTCACAGGCCAACTAGGTCAAAGATGGCACATTTGATCCTAAACGTGTTGCCTATAACTAAATCCCTGGTTAAAAATGATACTTAAAAATTCTGATCACCTTTTGACAACGTCTGGGAGCAAATTCATTGTTAAAATCAACACATGTGGTGATTTGAATGTATGTACGCCCTCCAAGGCGTATGCTGGGAGCTAAGATCCCAGGTGATGGTGTGAAAGACTGGGCCCATTAGGAAACCACTGTGTAACAAATGGATTAGCACCCTCACCAGGGAGTTTCGGGGATTCAGCTATCGGTGCCCACCCAGACAGCAGTCTCTGCCTTCTGGAGAAGGGAGGCTTATACCAGCCCATGTCCAAGCAACTTTGCCGAACACCCAAATCTAGCACCCATCAGAACCTCCACCCACCTACACTGTGGGTTATCTCTTCACTTTGTTGGTGATTTCTTTTGCTGCGCAAAAGATTTTTAATAAGATAAGACCCCAATTATTGATTCTTTTTGATAGTTCCTGTGTGATCAGGATTGTGTTCATAAAGTCTTTGCCTACACTTATGTCTTCAAGAAGTCTACCTATTTTTTCTTCCAGTAGATTTAGTGTTTCTGTTTTAATATTTAGATCTTTGACCCATTTTTATTTTAGCTTAGCACATGGTGATAGACATGGTTTTAATCTTCAGCATGTGCACAGCCAGTTTTTCCAGCACCAGTTATTAAAGGGGTATCTTTCTTCCAGTAAAAGTGTTTGGCTCTTTTGTCAAAGATAAGGTGGCTGGGTATGTTTGGAGGTTTTTTTTTTTACATATTTTAATCTGTTCCATTGATCTGGGGCTCTTTTTGCCAGTATCATGCTGTTTTTATCACAGAAGATTTGTAGTATAATTTCAAGTCAGGGATTATGATGCCCCCTGCCTTGCCTTTGTTGTCCAGAATTGCTTTTGCTATGCTAGGTCTCTTCTGGTTCCAAATGAATTTTAGGATTGTTTTCTCTATTTCTATGAGGTATATCAGTGGAATTTTGATCAGGTTTGCATTATTCTGTATAACAATTTTGAGAGTATGGCCATTTTCACTAATGGCCATATTCCCAAAAACAAGGTATATGTTTTCATTTTCTAATATCCTCTTTGATCCTTTTTTTTTCCAGAATACTGTAGTTTTCAATGTAAAGGTATTTTACTTCCTTTGTTAGATTAATTCCTAAATATTTCATTTTTAGATGCTATTGTGAAAGGTATTGTTTCCATAATTTCTCTCTCAGTGAGTTTGATGTTTTTATACAGGAATGCTACTGATTTTTTACTGTTGACTTTGTAGCTATGCTACTGAATTTGGTTATGAAATCTAGAAGTATTTTGGTGGAGTTTTGGGGGTCTTCTATGTAGGGTATCATGGCATCCACAAATAATGATAGTGTAATTTCTTCCTTTCCTATCCTTATTCCTTTTATTTCTTTCTCTTGTCTAATTGTTCTGGCCAATGTTTCCAGAACTATACTGAATAAGAGTGAAGACAGTGGACATCCTTGTCTTGTTGCTGATTTTAGAGTGAAAGTTTAAAATTTTTGTCCAGTTAGTATGATGTTGGCTGTTGGTTTGTCATTAGCTGGCTTTTATCAGGTTGAGATAAAGACCATCTCTTCTAATTTTCTGTAGGATTTTTATCATGAATGGGTGTTGGACTTTTTCAAACACTTTTTCTGCATCTATTGAGATGATCATATGGTTTTTGTCCTTTGCTCTGTTAATATAGTGTATTATATTTATTGATTTGTGTATGTTTAACTATCCCTGCATTGCTTGGATGAATCCTACTTGGTCATGTTGCATAATCTTCTTGATGATTTGCTGTGTTTTGCTTATCAGTATCTTTTTGAGGATTTGGGGGCCTATGTTCATTAGAGAGATTGGCCTATAGTTCCCTTTTCAGGTTGGGTCCTTCTCTGGTTTTGGAATCAGGGTAGTGCTTGCTTCCAGGAATGAATTGGGGAGCATTGCCTCCCTTTTAATTTCACTAAGTAGTTTGAGAAGTAGTAACATTAAGTCTTCTCTAAATTTCTTGTAGAAATCAGTGGTGAATCTGTCAGGGCCTGGGCTTTTCAGTAATTTTTTAATTACATCTTCAATTTCATTGACTGATCTTAGTTTTCTAAATTTTTTTATATCTTACTGATTTAGCTTTGGTAATTCATATGCTTAATGAAGCAGTGTGATGCTCAATGTGGATCTGAAGATCACTGCTAAAAGCATAAAAAGAGAACTGGAGGAGAAGATGATATACTGTTGATTCTCCAGAGAAGTTTGTCACACTGGTTTTCCTGATATGAACTCAGCTGTTCTCATCTTGGGAGGAGCTCAGGTCCTCGTTGTTGCTGAGGATGACTGCAGTTCTCTTCGGGGGAGTTCTGGCCCTTACCTTGAGCATCATTTCCTAGCTCCAGTGCAGATCCCTCAGCCTGCTGCCATAAATCCTTCATCATGCTAGTGCAGACTTTCTAGCTTCCTACACTGAGCCTTTCCAGTGCAGATCCTTGATACAGACTTGCATGAGACATTGTCATGAACTCTAGGCCTCCAGCTGGACTTATGGAGGACATTGCCATGGGCTCTTCTGTTGGACTCATGCAGGTCTTCTGTTGGACTCATGCAGGGCTTTGCTGTGAGATCCAGGACCTCAGCTGGATTTTTGGATCTCTAGTGCATGGACAGATCTCTTGTGCTCATCTGTATTTGACTTTTGGGTGAATATTACAAAATAGTCCCATAAATTATGTGTCCAGTATTAAATCTATTCCCTTGCAAGCCCTGAGTATAACAATATGTATTAAGAATCTGCCCATTTCTTCTATGCTTTCAATCTTATTAGAATATAGGCTATTGAAGTAGGTATTTATGATACTGTGGATTTCTTCAGGCTCTGTTGTAATTACACCATTTTCATTCCTAATTGCATGAATTTGAGTCTTTTCTTTCCTTTTTTTTTTTTTTGATAAGTTTGGCTAAATGTTTGTTTATTTTATTTACTCTTTCAAAGAATCAACTCTTCAGTTCAGTGATTCTTTGTATTATTTTCTTAGTCTTTATTGCATTAATTTGTGCTCTGATCTTTATAATTTCTGCCTTTATATGAGCTTTGAGCTTGACTTGCTCTTCTTTTTCTATCAGCTTGAGGTTCAACATTAGGTTGTTTATTTGAGCTTGCTGATATGGGAATTTACCACTATAAATTTCCCTCATATTACTGCTTTCAGTGTGTCCCATAAGTTCTAGTATGTTGTATTGGCATTATTATTTAATTGTATAAACTGTCTAATTTCTTCTTTAATTTCATCTATGACCCATTGATTGTGCAAGAGGGTGCTATTTCATTTCCATAGGTTTATTCATTTCTTCTGGCTTCTTTTGCCATTGATTTCCAATTTTATTGCACTCTGATCTGATAATATGCATGGGATAATTTCCATTCCTTTGCATTTACCTAAGCATGTTCTATGAGCTAGTTTCTGGTCTATTTTATCAAGAATGGGTGTTGGACTTTGTCAAATGTTTTTTCTGCATCTATTGAGATGATCATGTGGTTTTTGTCCGTGTGCAGCTGAGAAGAATACATATTCTGATGTTGTGGTTTGGAACACTTTGTAGACATCTACTAAGTCCATTGGTTCAAAAGTTTGGTTCAATTCTGATATTTCATATTTACTTTTTCTAATTGATCTATTTGTAACAGTGGAGCATTGAGGGCCCCCATTACACTAATGTTAGTGCTTATCTGATTTTTCCTGTCTGTTTATATTTGTTTTATATAGTTGTGTGCACTGGTATTTGGTGCATATACATTTATGATTGTTATCTGTTCTTCTTGGATTGTTCCCTTTACCTCTCTTAATCAGTCTTGGCTTAAAGTTCACTTTGTCTGCAAATAGAATAGATAACCCTGCTTTTTTCCAGGTTCCCATCACATGGAGTATTGTTTTCCATCCTTTAATTTTCAGTCTTTGAATATCTTTTTTAATTGATTGTGTTTCCTGTATGTGGTACATTGTTGGATCTTGCTTCTTGATCCATTCTGTCAATCTTTCTTTTGATTGGTGAATTGAGGCCACTAACATTGATGGTTATAGCTGATATGTATTGACTTATCTGTGTCATTTTCCTGTTGTTGGTTCCCTTTTTCTCCCTCTGTTTAATTACTTGCCTTACCTGGTAGAGTCATTCTGTTGGGGTTCATGGAGTTGTAGTCCAGGTTATCTCTTCTAGAATATCCTTCAGAATATTCTGAAGTACTAGTTTAGTGTTCATGAACTTCCTTGAGTGTTCTTTGTCATGTAGTATCTCATTTCTCCATTAGTTTTGAAAGATAGTTTTATAAGGTACATCAGTCTGGGTTGGAAGTTGTTTTCTTTTAGGGCTTCAAATACTTCACTCCAAGCTCTCTTTGACTTGAGCATTTGTGTTATGAAGTCTTCTGTGACTCACATGGGCTTTCTTTTATAGGTGATTTTTTTTTTCTTTCCTCTAACAGCTTTTAACATTGTGCTCTTGTGCTGAATTTCTGGAATCTTGACTATTATATGCCTCGGTGTAGATGTCTAATTGGGGTTCTATATGCCTCATTTACTGTATGTCAAATTCTTTTTCCCTGCTAGGGAAATTTTCTGTCATTACTTCTGTAAACAGATTATTTTATGTCATTTGTGCTATCTCTTGCTTTTTCATTTACTCCAATCAATCTTATGTCATTCTCTGCGTCATCTAGCAGCTGCTGGATTGATTTTTCATGGTGGCTTGCTATTTTTAAGAAACTTTTCTTTTCACGATGATTGCTAACTGCAATCTTTGGCTCATTCTGTTGTGTATATGTTCCGTGGAATTTTTAATTTCCTATATATCTGTTTGAATCTGTCTAATTGATTCAGTTTCTCCCCTACACTGGGCATGCATGGTTTCCTTCATTCTCCTAAGCTCCTCTATTTTCTTTATCTGCACCTGCTCTAGAGTCCCTAAACATGTCTTTTCTTATATTCATCCTCTCTGTTGTTATCTGAGAAATTATTTCTGATTTGATTTTTTGTAGAGCTTTGTTCATCTGCTTTGTTGCTTCTGCTGTTACCGCTTCAGAGAGTCCAGGTGGGTGACTTTCAAATTGTTCCAACTCATTGCCCCTGGGTTTTCCTTTGATGAGCAAGAAGTCTGGAGTTGCATTTTGTTTCAGTGTCTTCTCATTTTCTATTTTTTTAGCTTAATTTCTAAGTTGATGCTTATGAATTTATTATGGCAGGTAGCTTTATTGCTAATACTTAGAACCCTTAGGAAATGACTACTTCTCACAAACATTTTTCTAGGTGTAGCTGCCTTTTGAGTTTTGAGTCTGTTGCAAGATCCTACTTCTTGTATTTATTGAGCATGAGAAGTTACTATCTGCTTAGCCCAGCCTCTGGTTCCTTGGCACTGGCCTATCATGTTTTTTATGACCCTTAGGCAATCTCAGTCTAGGTTTACCAAGAAGAACAACTGAATAGCACAATTATGTCACCTTGGTTAGAGTAGTACATTCAGCAATAATAATAACAGCAAACACAGCCTAGAAAATGATAAACTGTGATAAATATTAATTTGCCACCTTTAACCTAATATGGATTAGATTTGTGGACTATAACAAAATCTAAAATGAACTAGAAATTTATATACAATAAATAAGCCCTCGGGGCTGGGGATTTAGGTCAGCAGCACAGTGCCTGCCTGGCAAGCGCAAGGTCATGAGTTCGATTTCCAGTACCGGAAAAAAACAAAAACTAAATAAGCCCTCAATATGGTGATCTTACCCTCAGGGGAGAAGATTTTAAAAGGGCTAGGGTGAAAACATAGAGAAACAGAAAAGGAAGAGATAAGAAGCAAGGATGGAGGACAAAGGAAGATTATGCAAACTTTGGGATACTGTGAAGAAGACAGGAGGGAAAGAGAGTAGGAAGAAATAAAAACATGAACAGAACATCGACAATGGAAAAAACTAGAAACCATGTTCACACTCATGTACAAATAAGAACAAACAAGAAAAAACAAACTAATAAAGAAAGAAAAGAAAAGAAGAAAAACATGTCTACTTCAAGGCATATCTCTGCTGTCGCTGTTAGACAATGTGGGCTGACAGAGTCCAATCCAATTTGAGTAATCCCAGCAAGCCAGCTACAGCTTTATGGAATGGTACTGGATAATCCCAGCAAGCCTGCGCCTTTAGTTCCACTGAGGTTCAGGCTGGTTTCTGGCTGTGAGGCTGGAACCCAATTTGTTCAGCCTGTAACACTCCATGTTCCTCTTTGTTGGCTTGAAATTGGCTCCCTGACCTCCTGCAGACTTGAACTCGGCAGCCTCACCCTGACACTGGCAGCCACTAGATGGAGCTGGCCTGCAGCTGTTCTGGGTTCTGAGCTCAGCTGGCCCCTCTTCAAAATGGCTACCAGCCAGTTGCCCTCTTCTGGGGATGTCCGAATCCAAATAACTCACCAGCCACTGCAGTCCACTGTGCCCATTGTTTGTTCCACTGGTGCATTTCTCCGTGGAGGTCTCTAAGGTTGCCAGTAGTCACCACACATCTGCAGGTTCGAGCTGCTCCTCCCATGCAGTGAGTCTGTGTTCAGGGAGAAAGCGCCATCGGCCACCTCTTCCGTCTGCATTGAAGTTTTTCTCTTCACCCTCCTCATGGGCTTCAATTCTCACTTCAAATCCTTCCTAGGTCCTGGAGACCCACTTCCCTCCTTCTTCTCTTCCTCATGTTGCTATATTCCAGTATCTGGACAACAAAGCTCAGAAAGGCTCTTTCTCTGCTACTCAGCACTCTGCCATTTTCTCAGAGGTCCCTCCCTCCCTCCTACTTTAAAAAACATAATTAGTTTATAATACAAAGTGATTATATTCCTTGTGGGGAATTGATACATGTGCATAATACATCTTAATTCTTTTTTCATCCCTTCCCCCTTTGCTAGCTAATCCTCACAGGACTCATATCTAGAATATATAAATAATTCACAAAAAAGTACAAATGGCCAAGTAATATGTGAAAAAAATGTTCAATATCTCTGGACACTAGAGAAATGCAAATTAAAATAACACCAAAATGCCACCTTACTCCAGAAAGAGTGGCCTTGATAAAGAAATAAAGGAATAACAAATGCTGGAGAGGCTGCAGGGGAAAGGAAACATTCTACACTGTTACTGAGAATGTAAACTAGAACTCAGTATGGAGAATCCTTAAAAACTAAGACTAGATTCCATTTGACCCCGGCCTATCTTAGGCAACTTCCCGAAAGAATTAAAGGTGTCATATTATAGTGATACATGCATACCCATGTTTATAGCAGCATAACTCATAATTGCTAAATGAACAAATGAATAGATAAAGGAAGTGTGGCATTTATACACAATAGAATATTACTCTGCTATAAGGAAGGATAAACTTGAGTTATTTGTAGGAAAATTCAGGAGGCTTGAGGCCATAATATTAAGTGAAATCAATCAGACCCATAGCTTATATATCCTCCCTTCTCCTCAGAGCACTTCCTTCCCTAGTCTCTTGCACAGACTTCTCTGCCCCAGGCTGTCCTGGGAGAACCCAATCTGAGACACTAGCATGTGAGTAAGACCTTCGGATCTCTGCCTCCCAGCCAGGAAGCATCTTCCAAGCTATGTCCAGGGACTGGAAGGCTCTGTGCTTTAGGAACTGGACTCCCTCTCCAGCCTGTGTGAATGTTGATCATCTAAGCCAGTCATAGTCATTTTATTCCACCTACTGGTGACTAATTTAGGTTGTGCGATGGTTCATTTCACTGTCAGCTTTACTGGTCCGTGAAGCAACCAGATGTTTGTTTAATCATTATCTCTGGGTGTGTCTGGTAGAGTGTTTCTGGATGAGATTATCATTTGAATTAGTAGACTAAGTAAAGCAGATGCCTTCCCAATGCGGTGGACCTCATCCACTTTGTTGAATAGCTGAATAAAACAAAAGCCTGAGTGAATACACTCTCTCTCTGCTTGACTGCCTGAGCTGGGATACTGGTCCTGTCTTGTCTTTGGACTTACTCTAGAATTTACCAGGAGCAGCTGTCCTGGATCTCTGACCTTCAGATTGAAGACCTGTGGACATCTGAGTCTCCATGATTATGTGAGCCAATTCATAGATACATATATTAAATCACATACATAATATTATATATTAACCCACACATATAAACATTATATATATACATATATATACATATGTGTGTATATATATATACATATATATATATATATGCATAATATCTTCTATTGGTTCTGTTTCTCTGAAGAACCCTAGTACAGCTTGGGAAAAGGAATGAAGTACCATCGCACAATCAAGTGCAATGACAGGGGAATCGGCTGGCAGACATCTGGGAAATTATTCTCTACTCTTAAAACTGGATGCAGAGTCTGTCATCTGCATGGCATGCACAGAACTGTGGCCTCAATTTTAGCTTCTCAGGAGAGAAGCCACTCTACAGACACAAACCAAGCCACTTGTCCAGGGCAGCAGAAAAGGGAGGTGGGATGGATTGAGACATAGGTGATTTTATGGAGCTACTGTATTAATCAATCCCAGCCCTTAACCCGCTCAGGATTTCTCATTAAGGGGCTAATGCAGGACCTCACCCCTGAGCTGGTCTTCATTAGTATGTCTATTAACTTGCACCCTAACTGGTTTATGTGAAAACCTTTGGCTCTTCTTTGCTACACCGCTCACCTCTTCCTTCAGCTAGACTTGGAAGAGGGTTCCTATTTTCTCACCAGAGTATGTTACATATTGAGGAGGCATCTTCCTCCTGGAAGAATTACCTGGTAGGCTGGTTGGTACTTTTAGGGATGATCACCTATGGCTACAGGGCTCTCCCATTAAAGGACGGTTAATGTCCATTCAAAATTTTGTTTTGGTTTGTTTTCAGCAGAGGCCCTCCAGAGAAACTTAAAAGGAACCAGCCAAAATTGTTGTCTCTCTGCTTACTCATTTTAAGTGACCCCAAGGTCAACTTTGTGAAATTCTCTGATGCACTATTTTTTTAGTATGGATGTATGGCCTCCAGCTGCGTGTCCTTGGGGGTATGTGATGAAGCCTTTCTCCTACAGGAATATGTATGTTTCTTCAATGAAAGTCCCTTGCTTTCTTCATTCCAGGCAGGTATTGCTTTGAGAATTATCCCAATGTGCTCTCTATTGGAAGCTTTCTTCACTCTTTCATCTCCTGATTGCTTCCACAGGCTTCGCACTCACCAAAGGGCAACCCCATCATGTTCAGCTACAAAAGAACCTGGCAAACAAGCGCGCTTTCCCAGCAGCTGAAGCACACAGGTTTCACTCTGAATGCTTCCCAAGTTGAGCCTTCTGTTCTGGAGTGACTGCATTGCTTCTCCCTGGACATCTTCCAATGTTTTCAGCACCCTGGAGCTTGTGTTTCTATACCCTAATCTGCAACTCCAACTGCGGGCTCATCAGCTTTCTCCAGGCACTTTTCCTTATGCTTGCCGGCCTTCTCTTCTGCTATGCATCAGAGTGCGTTTCTTACTGATAAGCAAACAAGCCAGCCTCCCACCCAGCAACCCTGGGCCAACTGCATCCAGTCTCCCGCAGTGAACTCAGAAAGAGGGGCAATCCCAACAAGGCCGTTTGTTGCATCACACAGGCCTTTCAAGTGTGCAAAGCATTTTCACATATGGCATCTAATTTAATCCTTGCAGTGATGTATAAGTAGAGCAGACATAATTATTTCTCTTTGACAGAAGAAGAAACCCGTTTAGAGAGGATGATTGCTGGGGCCAAAGTCAAACTGTAGGGAGGTGCAGACAACTAGAAGTCCAATCCAAAGCTAAGCAGATAACCAGAGTTTCCCTCTGTCTAGTTCAATCCCACTCCACACATAGTTCATCAGTGTCCCCTTTGTGCAGTGTCAGGCTTGCCTGGGACAACTGCGAGGACAATATCTGCCATTCTTAGCTGTGCTAAAAAAATAGAAGGAGGTCGAATTGATGCCAAACAGTGGTGTGTGGATTTAATATGGTACCAGGAATGTGATAGATTTGCTCCTTCCATAAGAATCCCTTTGATTTTTTTTCTTGAACTCTCTATTGGGAATGAAGAGGAGAAAATGAAGGATGCTCAGTATTTGTAAAGCTGACTATTATGGTTTGGACCTAAAATGTCCCCCCAAAGCCTCAGGTGAGTGGGAGCTGACTGGATCATGGGGTCCTATATTCACAGGGTTCATCCATTGGTGAGATCATGGCTTAATGTGCTGTTAGGCTGAGGGACCCAGTGGGAAGTGGCTCATTGCAGGTGTGACCTAGAGGAGTATGTTCTTATCCCCCACTCCTCCCTTCTCTTTCTGCTTCCTGGCTACCCTGGGATGAGCAGCTCTCTGCCAGGCCCTTCCACCATGCTATTTCTGCCTTGGAGCCAGCTAACCATGGACCAAACCACTGTAAACTGTGAGCCAAATGAACTCCTTCTTTGAGTATTTTGTCCCAGCAGCAGAATAGTGACTAATAAGCTGATTGATACCTATTCTGAGCACAAAGTAAAGCCAAGCAGGGACAAGAGAGGGGAGCCAGCCAAAACAAGATGGCACATTCAGTGGTGAAACTGGGACTTATTTTGTGAACTGTACAGAAATCTAGAAATATTCATTATATTTACCAAACCTTATTGTGCTCCAGGTGTGCTCAGTTAGTGATCAGTAGGTAACAAACATCTCCCAAATCTCTGTGGTTATAAATGCTGTAAAACCATAACTACTGATCATTACTGAGTCAGCTGGGAGGTTCTGCTGATCAAGGCCAGGCTCAGGGTCATCAGTGGGAAGGCTCGTGTGTCTATAGTCGGCTGGCAGGATGGCTGGGCACAGGCTGTGGTGGCTGGGCCATCTGGCTGCACCACACACAGTCTTTCGTCTTCTCACAGGCTAGTGTGGGCCACTGTCATGGCCAACTAGAGGAGCGTGAGAGTAAACAGACATCACCAGGTCTCTGCTCCTCCAGGCTCAGCCTGCCACTGTGTCATCTGTGGTACATCCTCAGGCCCACCCCAAGTCACAAGGACAGGCCACACCCAGGGCTGTTTTGCAGAGCTGCAAAGCCGCAGGTTATAGTTCTGGGGAAGAGGAAAGGTGGAGTGTGGAGTGTGAAGTGTGTGCAGAATGGACTCAATTTAGGGCTGGGTCACTCCCACCACTTGTTAATACCTACCAAGTAGGAACACTAGAAAAGCTTCACCTGAGATTTCCTGATGACTAAGAGGTCAAGATGATACTTTGGCGTGAGAGAGTTAGCAGGCCTTATGCCTAAAAATAAAAGAACAGAGAAGAAAGCCTCGGGCCAGATCAAGGCTACCAGCACCTCCTGAAGCAATGTCGCCTCTGAGTTGAGGGCATTGGCCTTATTATGTGCAAAGGGCTTTACCCACAGTGTTGAGGTGGAATCATGACACCTAAAAGCAAAGAATTTTCCGAGATTTATTATTGAGTTTTATTCATATACTTTTTTTTCCGGTACCGGAAACCAAACTCACAACCTCATGCTTGCCAGGCAGATGCTGTGCCACTGAGCTGAATCCCCAGCCCCTATTCATATACTTCTGAGGACCCTGATGGAGAAAATACATTGCAGATTCATCCATGATGTATTTTATAAGGATACCTCCTCTACAAGTAAAAAGGAAAAGAATCCTCTATACTTTGTGTTACACAAAAGGAACACTGTTACTTCCAGCCAGCCTCCTCAGAACTTTAGAATCACTTAAGGTTTGATGCTCTTCTACTCACAGCTCCAGTGAGCTGTCAGAAAAAATATATATGTGAAACAGATTATCCAAATATATTTTATCTAATTACAACTAGCCAATGGTTTATGGAACACAAAAGATCATACTTGAGCTAACACCTAACAACAGTAAATAAATGGGGTAGAAATGGACCTCACCCAATGAACCCAGTCCTGTGAGTGTTCTTGTTCACTGTAAGGAAAGTTTTCTTTATGATTAACAAAGAACTTCTGTCTTTAGAACCATTGTCACTGGGGGCTGGGGATAGAGCTCGGTGGCAAAAGCGCCTGCCTGGCAAGTGCAAGGTCCTGAGTTTGATCCCTGGTACAAAAAAAAAAAAAAAAAGAAGAAGAAGAAGAACCATTGTCACTATATAGAAGGGAACTAGTTAGCCCCAAGCACCTGCTAACAACAACAAAAAACTATGAAATTCATAAATTTGCCAAATTCGAGCATATTTCTTTTTATTAGGAGGCAGTAAGTGTTACCCAAGCCAGAAAAACCAGGTGTTGTGGGTAAAGAAGGGAATGTCCCCACAGTGTCCTTGTTCTCCTCCTGCTACAGCTGCACCTATTGGAAGATGTGCGCTCTTGAGACAGAAGCCAGCAAAGACAGCCAATCAGAGGAGGCCCTGAGCACAGCCGTTGGGTGCATCTTCGTTAGTTTTCCCATTCACTAGCATACGATTGGAGCACCTGCTTCATACAAGGCATGAGCCGAGAGCCTAAAACCGAATCTTCCTCTAGCTTGACATTGTTCTTTGTCAGGGTTTGAGGGGACAAAAAGGCACCAGTCCACCCCTCACTCCACCAGCACTCACATTCAGATGGTATCTGCAGCCCACCATGCAGCTGGAATGTTTTTGCATCTCTTTCCAGACATTCTCTGAGGTTCTGGCTGCAGCCCTGCCTGGCAGCTGCAGCGAAAACCGTCACAATCTCTTGGCCCTGTAAACGGTTCTCCACGCCTTCTCCCTCCCTCTGCCAGCAAAGGCCATTCTGTACCTCCAGGGGCAGAAAGAACACTGAGTGTGGTGCCTGCACTGGCCAGGTTGAGCCTCAAGTCCAGCCTGTTCCTTGGACGGAGCTCTCACTCCAGTTTTTGAGCAAGCATCTGTGTTGGCACATGGGCACCCTCCTTCCACAAGAACCTGCTCATTCTGCACTAGGGGCTCCTCCCCAGTTCCAGCAGAGTCAGGACATGGAGTAGGGCTGGTGTTAAAGTCTCCTCCGCAGAACAGGCTGGGAGAGAAAGATTTCTATGGTTACAAAGTTGATTGAAGAGCATATGGCTCAGATTTCCATCACTGTCACAAATTGGCTAAGATAAACAACTTGAAAGAAGGACTTATTTCTGGTTCATGATCTCAGTCCATGGCTGCTCGGCCTCATTGCTTTGGGCCTGTGGCAGGACAGAACATCGTAGTGGGGAGTGTGCAGTGGGGAGAGGTGCTCATGTCACAGCAGCCAGGAAAAAGAGAGGCAGAGGGAGAGAGAGAACTAGGACTCAGTAGTCCTTTCAGGGCCACATGCCCCATGACCCTGCACTCCCCACAGCATCCCAGTTAGGGCACTTTTTCCTTTTCAAAGGCCCCAAGGTAAGGAAGGAGTCATGGAGGAGGGGAGGGACAGGACAGGGAAGGCCCCCGACCCTCATGTTCTTAGCGATCCCCATCCCTCAGCCTGCCCCTCACGTGAAGCTCCAAGTAGCTGTGCACCAACGCTGCTGAATGTCTAGCCCTGGTCTGACAGGCTGAGGGGCAAGAGCAGCAGTGAAAACGCAGCAAGAGAAAGAGGCTGCTGGACACATGCTTACAGGAGCTACGGGGTGCACATGCAATGCACATACATGTGAACATATGTGTGCACACATGCATGAGTGTGTATATGTGCCCCCACTTCTACACAGCCATACATGTACACATGCACATCCATGCATGTACATTCCCACAAAAACCACACAGGTACATATGTACATATACATATGTACATTGGGGCACACACATGCAAAAGGCACATGCATGAGCACACACATAAACCAGCACAAAGGGGCACACAAGCATTCATGCACATACATGTATGCACACATGCACACAGATGTACACATAGGTACACAGACACGCTTGCACACACAGGCTCACATATGTACCTGCACATAGGTACACAACGCATACATGAGCATGCACACAAATGCAGGCACACAAGAACACACACGCTTCTCTGTACACAAACACAGATACAACCACGTCTTGCAGATGAGTGGTGGCACAGACAGTGGATGGTTCATGGTCCAGCTTTGGAGAATCTTCTTCGCCTGTTCCTGAAGCCACAGATCCACTTTCTGGATGGTGACTTTCTGTCCAATCCTGTCACCTGTCTTTGAGCCTTTAAGGCACTGAGCACTGCCAATGATAGGCACTGGAGGTTTTCAACATTTAGCAATCAGGCCTCTGGGAGTGGGACAAGGACCCCTGATTAGTGGGTTGTACCAGTTCCTGTGATATAAAATCTCCCTCTTGGCCAATTCCAAGCTACCAGCATGAGGTCACTGACAGCAGAGTTGGAAGAGATGCTAATAAGCAGGTCTTTGTAAATAAACATACCACCTGGCTTAGGTGCTGAGGGACCACAAGTTGTGTGAACGGAAGGAATGGATTTCCAAATCAAAACACTGGGAGGCAAAAAGCTAGCAAGAAACAGAGATGACCGACCACCCCATCTCTCAACCAGGACTTACCTGTTTCATTAACAATACTTATCCAGTAAACTAAAACAGTGAGGGAATCTTACAGAAAATTCCCTCTATATTCTGGTACACTGTCCAGTTAAGAAACATAGAATTTTTTTCCATCTAAAAATTGGCAAAAATAAAAAAATAAAAATAAAAATTGGCAAAATGACAAATATTACTGTACAAGGTCTGGAAAACATCTGGTCTTAGGAGAGTTTTGTTTGTTTTGTTTTGATTTTGTTTGGAATAATCTTGAACCACTCTAAACACACTAACTTTAGAAAAAAGCACCTTGGTCTACATGAGACCAGCATGGCAGGACTTTCTGACTCACATGTGTAGGAGTGTTTTTGTCCAAGGGGTTAATGGTCATCCGAATCTGAGGAATGATGACCTGGGTGGGCAGAAGCAACCTCCCCTTCCTCTGCCTAAGAATGGCTAGACCTTGTACGAGCGGCGGCTTTGCAGCATTGTTCAGCACAAATTTCATGAAACAACCTCTTTTCAGTCCTCTGCTTCCACTCAGTTGTCTGCAGCTCACATTTTTATTAGGTTTTCTGGATGTAAACCTGAGATGACTCCCAATGCAAACAGAGAAAGCTCTGGTTACAGTCCATTTGAAAAACTGCCCACTGGAATAGGGGAAGGAAAACACATTCGGTATTTATCCAAAAGCAATGGAGCCTCCAACAATAAGTTAAGTTTATAATATTCTCGAGGGAGGCCAAATCCCCGATTCTAATATAAACTACACAATTGGTTATCTCTACACCATTAACGAAGTGCCCCAGCTGAATGAACTAAATATACACCGGGTAGCCAGGATGCTTTACACAAAAGCAACCACAACAAAGGCAAAGACAAGATTGAGATCACAGTGCCTGCCTTGCACTCAACCTCAGGCAGAAGACCATGACCCCGTTAGAAACTTGGGTTTAATGCCGCAGCCTTCCAGAATTTGTTAGTGAAGCATTACGAGGACCACACTTCTTTCCAACCTCAGATAAACATTCTGCTCCAGCTGTAAGAGCAAAGAATCCAGGAGCCTGAGTGTGGCCGCCTTAACTAAGTGTGCTATCCAGAATCTCACTCATAAAACACGCAAATAAAACTGCACATAACCCAGACAAAACCCCAACGGGCTCCTGGGAGGGAAACACAAGAGTCAGAAAGGTGAACTGCCCCCCGTTCCCACAGCTTGTGCGTGGAGGATTCAGAATGGAACCCGACTTGGCCTGGCTCCGAGAGGAGTTATGTACCATGTCAGGAGCACGTGCCAGTGCCAGGTTATCAAGAGCATTCTTTCCTTATCACTCCCCCAACACATAATCCCCCTGACGGGAGTTGGAAGGACCCACACATTCTATTTTGTGCACATTCCAGAAACCTGTCCATTGAACTGAGGGAGATCTGCTTTTCCAGGAGAAGGAACAGCCCAGAGAGGGACAGAACAAGGTTACAGAAGGACAGAGCTTCGTGTCCACCAGGACGCCGAGACAGGAGCGCCTGGGAGCCCTCCTGCTGAGTCCCGTCTCTGCCACATTGGAGCAGTGTGCTCTTTCTGAGTTGCCTAACTGGTCTGCATCTCAGTTCTTCTCACTGTAAAACGCAGCTGATAACAGGTCTCATTGCTGTAGTAGGCATCATTGTTGAAAACATTTGATGAGATCAACCCGATACTGCCTGGTACATGGCGAAGGCTCCGCAGTTTCCAGCTGTTTCTGTATTGTGTCAGTCCTAAAACACATATTTTTCTCCTGTCTTAATGTGTCTCCAGTCCACGAGACAATCTTTGGCATCCCAGTGCTGTGTCAAATTGTGATGGTACATCTTATAATCAGTGGAACCCTGATCTGATGAAATGTGGTCTTGTGATTATCAGTATGATCATTACTAAAGAGATCTGACTATGAAGTAATAAAGAGACTGCTTCCACGAGCTGTGAACAGTAAGCAGCCTTATTATTTTCTAATAGCTTGCCACAGATTTCTGACTGGAAGACTCTCCCGGGGGGCTCCAAGGAAAGCTAGG
Source organism: Chinchilla lanigera (assembly GCF_000276665.1). Lineage (NCBI taxonomy): Eukaryota > Metazoa > Chordata > Mammalia > Rodentia > Chinchillidae > Chinchilla > Chinchilla lanigera. The sequence goes on along the minus strand of NW_004955426.1, from coordinate 476,068 downwards.
ACAGATGAATGCCGCCTTCTAGCAGTGGCAGACTTTCTACAGACACGTCCTACTGAAGCACACTCAAGATGTGAGCCTCTAGATTTCTGTATAGAAGAGCTGTACAAAAGCATCCAAAGTGGTGTTTCTCAGCATTCTTTTCATCATCCCCTCCTCTTCAGTGAGCTTTTTCAGACATTTTTGTCCTGATGGCTCCTCAACGAAATTCCCATAGTGAAGATATGCTCTGTGTCCACATATGCATACTTTGATAACACAGAGAAAAGAGCACCATGTTTCACATACATGTACCCCTCAAATGCACATAACAAAATGACTCAGGACATTTTGTTTGCACTCAGTGTTCACATAATGTGTCAACTGTGCACAGGAAGACACATAAACTGTATACTTAATAAAATGTCCATAGCAGGGCTGGGGATGTAGCTCAGCGGCACAAGCACTTGCCTGGCAAGCACAAGGTCCTGAGTTTGATTCCTGGTACAAAAAAAAATCCATAGTGGGCTTCCCACTCTATTCTTATCACAGGTTAATGTCTATCTAGTTGGTTTTAGGCCAAACTACCTAAGCAACACATGGGAAGGTGGGACACCTATGGGCCATATTTAATTTCTGTCATTGAATAAAACTTGTCTCAAAATTAAACGGACTTTTTAAAATGTGCATAAGTGTTAGTCTACCCTGAGGTCACTTAAATAATCATTATTAACATGATTTCCACAACAGCTCCCCAATATTTTTTCTTTCCCATGTTGTTATTTCTCTCTAGAACCTGAAATGAACATCCCAGTCAACAATCTCTCTCAGACTTTCTCCACAATGTAACCCTGTGTTAGTTAGCTGGCTGCCACTATAACAAATAGCTGTGATAAATCAACTTATAAAGAGGAAAGGTTTATTTGTGCTCACAGGTTTAGAGATTCTAGCCTCCGGCCCTGTGGTAAGGCAGAACACTGTGGCAGAAACCTGTGTCAGAACAAATCTATTGACCTCATGGCCTACAAGTGAAAGAAAGAAAAAGAGAGAGAGAAAGACTGAGGCTGCTCTATCCTCTTCAAGCCACAACCTCCCACTGGGCCCCACCCTTAAATGTTCTTCCTCCTCCAAGAGGAGCTTACCAGGGACCACACCTTTGCCAGGGGGACCTTTTGGGGACAATCCAGATCCCAACTATAGCAAACCATGGGACAGGTTTCTACACGGTCCTGATATCAAGTCCCTGGACAGGTGGAAGTTGTCCTGGGACTGCACCCACCTGGCCTCCAGGCCTCAGAGGAAGGACTCTGAAGTAGCATAAATAGTTGCATCTTTTCCTGCTTCCTTTTTCCCACTTCTGCTTCCCACTTCCTATTTCTGACATCTGCTTAGCTGAGGGCCCAATGCAGCAGGAATGATGGGCTCTGGGGCCAGGGTGTTTCTGCCTCCGAGTGGCTGGGGAAAACCTAGGCAGAGGTACGGTCCAGAGGACAGGCAAAGATACACAGGAAATACACTCTGTGCAGAGCTGGAAATGTCTGCACAAAGTGGGGAAGAATTGAGGCCAAAGGAAGGTGGACGGTGATGGGGGAGGAGCTTCAGTTTGTGTGAAGATGATGTAGGGACAGCTGATGAGGAAGCAGCCACTGCACAGAGCAGAACTCAAGAAATGGGGCTGCAGCAGTAAGCCTGGCCACCTAGCTACAATGCAGCCACATGGTCAGCGGCCTGGGGGTAGCACTGGTTGTCCGTGGGTGTTGATATGATTCCCTAATTCCCTGGCCAATCAGGAGCAAGCTGAGAGGGTCAGGGGGTTCCCTAAAGGACTGAATTAACCTGCATTCAACTTTGAGCAGGATTTCCAGGTGAACCAGGGGCCCGACAGAGCAAACCTACGCTGTAATCCCCTGCCCAGCAGACAGGCAGTTTACTTTGATGCTTGGCTGGGTAATCCAAGACAAACCTCTCTGCCTTAAAAAAAAAAAAAAAAAAAAAAAAAAATTGTGCAAAATCCTGGGAGAAATGTAAATTAGTTCAATCATTATGTAGAATAATGTGGTAGTTCCCTAAAAACTAAACAACTAAACACTGAACTACCACAGGATCCAGCAATCCTACTACCAAATACATAGCCAAAGAAAATGCAATCAGCATACCAGAAAGATACCTGCAAGTCTATGTTTATTGTAGCACTATTCACAATAGCTAAGGTATGGAATTAACCTAGGTATCCATCAGCAGATGAACAGGCAAAGATGAATGTATAGAAATAACATGGCAAATACACACTCTGTTGGTCAGCTTTTCATTGCTGCAACCAAATACCTAAGAAAAACAACTTAAAGGAGGGAAGGTTTATTTGGGCTCAGGGTTTCAGGGCTTTTGATCCAGCTGGCTGTAGGGTAGGAAGCCCTACCAGCTGGGAGACCACTCCTCCTCAGCCACCTACCTGAATTTACACAACCCCCCCAGGGGCATTCCTCCTTCCCTTGTTCTAAGAGAAGTAGAAAACAAAACAATAAAGCCCCAGGAAATGCACCAAAGGGTATGCACATTAGATCCCCTAGTCTAACCTTCAGGAACCTTTCCTCCATTCAAAGTTTGTTAATGGTTCAGACACAGGATTGGCTGTCATGCATGTGATTAGAAGAGTGGATTCTGGGAAAGATTTGCATACGAAGGTGCTTCTGAGATGACTCAGCACCCTGTCAATCATTCTGTCAATCATATTCAGAGAGATCCAATGAGATCTTTATTCTTCCTCTTTCCCTGCCTCTTCCACATCACTTTTCTATTTATGCCAACTTTTTGTTTCTGTTGGCATGGACCTGCCCTGAGCACACCTTCCTGTTAACTTCAATAAATGTGTCTGCTTTTTGTTTTACCATTGGGTCTACTCTCACAATTCTTCACTCACTGTGCATAAAAACCTGGGATCTATTTCTCACACGCATCACACATGGTGTGGGAGCCAAATCATTGAATGAGACACGTAAGCCTGGGATTCTAGGAGGAGTGAGGCCCTGCAGTCACTTGTGTCTCCCTCCAGGTGTGTCAACAGCAGAGTGGCCCTTTTGTGGCTTCTCGTGACAGGGACATGCACCCACCTGCCTGCCCTCTGTCTGTGGACATGTGCTTGTTCATCTTTCTCCTCAGTGACTCCACAAGGCTCCAGTGTGTCTAGAAGCAGGAAGCACTTTCCTCTTCTCCAGCTTACCACCTTCTGTTAGTTTATGTAGACTCCCTTTAGGTGGTTCTATATTAGAGAAATGGTCCTTTCAATCCTTGATTTTAAGCTGGTCTGCTGCACTGTGGAGGAAATTGACTACCAGTTCGAGGCTCTGGGTGGGGATGGCCTTGTTGGTCCCAGCACCTGTTATGGCCTAAGTGCCTACCTGTTGAGGCCCCCACTTCCTCACAAGCAGTGACCAGGCCTCAGTATGAGCTCATTTGACAGTTGGGTCTTTACAGAGGTGAAGTGCTTACTACTTTGCTTCTGCTTTTTTACTGATACCTGTGACAGCGCTACAGTATGAAAGAAGGAATCCCCAACCTAGTTTAGTGTCCACAAATAAATCTGTGTCTAATCCTGAGATGCTGCCTTGATTGGGGCCATGAAAAGACACAAAGGAGCAGAAGTTGCACTACTTTGTCTACCATTGCCCACATAGTAAAGATACTTTATTTTGAGAACACCTGGTCTCTGTCACAGACATTCAAGCCTGCTATTGTAACACAGAAGTAGCCACATAAAATGTGTAAACAAATGGGTATGACTGTGTGCCAATAAAACTTTATTGACATGAACAGATACCAGCTCCGATTTGGTACACAGGCTGCAATTTATCAGCCCTACAAAAAAAGAGTAACCTGAATAACCTGTATTCTATTTGGGAATAAAACTAGAAATAAACATACAGTAGAGCTAGTATGTTACTATTTCTGATAATGCATTGAGGTGTCATGTCTATAAAATGCTTTACCAGAAATATATGCAGATTGCCTTAATAAGATCTATTGACAATTGCCATCCAGTACTGAAAATGTGACCTCCTAACTCTCCTCTGTCTGTCATCATTTGAAAAGTTGTGTGAAACTGTTGAGCCAATGAGATGACAGTGGCAAGACCTGAAATCGTTCCTTTGTCTTCCCAGTGGTGAGTTTCTATCTAATCAACTAGAGCAGTGGGACCATTCATTTCTTTTAGTTGACATATGACCAAAATAAGAAATTACTAGACTGCCCATGAAAATTCTATCTGCCTGGAGGATATGAATGAAAGAAAAGTCTCACAACAATAATTCCTAAACCTGAAATGAAGGCAAAGGGAGAGATTTGATCAAGATTTTACGAGTCTGAATGTCTAGAAACAAGAGTCGGTCAAGTCATAAGCCAAAAAAAAATCCTGATGGAATCTTCTCACTCATAATCCATCCACATAACCAGTGAAGTATATTATTTCAAGCAATAATATACTTGGGCTCCTTGGTCTGATGGCTCCTAAGGCTCTCTCTTCCATTGCATCATGTACATTGCATCTCAGATGCCCCGAATCTCAAAACTCAGTTTGGTGTGCACTGTGGACCTGGTTTCTCCTCTGCTGGGAAGGCTGCCATGCTTCCACTGTGTCCCTTTCAGTTCGTGTGTTGGAAACAGCACCCCCCAACGCAACAGTGCTGAGAACTGAGGCCTTTGAGGGGCAACAGGGGCTGAGAATGTAGCTCACTGGGAAAGCACTTGCCTAGCATATGTGAGGTGCTGGGTTTGACCTTTAGCACTGGGGGGGTAGGGTGAAATTAGGTCATGAGAGACTGACTTAATGAGTCTTATGGTTTAGCTCAAAATTTCCCCTCAAAGTCTCATGTATGGAAAGTGATCAAATCATGGGGGTGCTATACTCAGCAGTGAATCCATCCATGGATGAATTATTCATTTCTTTTAGTTGATATTGAATATCTTCCAACTCAGATCCCCAGTGAATATTTTCAAGTTGACACAATGTACCAACCATTGCAGTGGCAGAATGTGCTATTAGGAGTGGGCCCTAGTCACTGGGGATCTGACTTGGAAGGGTTCATTCTCGTTCCTGCTCCTCCCTTGTCTCTCTGCTTCCTGACTGCCAGGTGGTACCCATCTTCTTCCACCATGCCTTCTGCCTGGGAGCCAATGTACCATGGACTGAGTCCTCAAAAACCTTGAGCCAAAGTGAACTTCTCCTTTTTTGAGTTGTGGATGGTGAGCATTTTGTCCTAGTGACAGGAGAGTGACAAATACAATAAAGGATTGGTTCATTATCATGACAGTGGTTGTCTTGGTTACTTTTCTCTCATTGCTGGGACAAAATACCAGACACCCAAAATTAAGGAAAAAAAGGCTTATTTAGCTCACAGTTTGTGAAGGTTTCAGTACATAATCAGCTGGCTCCAAAGCAGGGTAGCATGGTAGAGGGGCAGCACTTCAAGGCAGCAGAAGACAGCAAAAGCAGCAAGAGCACAAAGGGAGCAGAGGAAGCTTCTTTTCCTCCCTTACATGGTACGCGGGTTATACGCCCACACCATCTTCATGCCCTCCTTTTCCACAAGCTCAAGATGTTTACAAAGTGCGGGCCCTGGCCCCCTGTTGAGTTAAACTTCTAAACTTTTCAAGTTGACACAATGTATCAAACATTACAGTGGTTTTATTATAAAAGCAATTTCAGTCCTTTCTTGCTCTCTCTCATTCTGTCTCTGCTCTCTCTTCTCTGGTCCTCTCTCTCTCTTGACATGGTGCCTTCTACCATGTTTATAAGGCAGTTAGAAGCTCCCTCACCACTTGCAACACCCTGACTTTGCTCTCCCCAGCCTCTGGAACTGTATGAAATAAATGTCTGTTCTTCATAAATTACCAGTCTGTGATGCTCTGTTACAGAGCAGAGTGAACCAGAGACCAATAGTGGCCAGCAGGCAGTAGCCTCAGACACAGCTTCACAACCCACCCCAGTCATGAGGGATCCCACAAGACTCTTCCATGCCTTTTGTGGAGTCTTTAAATTATACTCATTCCTGGCCTCCTGGGACAACACGGGCACTGCTTCTAAACACAGCATGCTAACACATGCCATTAGTCAATGTCTCCTCAACTGTGATAAAAAATTTAGAGAGATTTAAATTTAAAAAGGGACACTGACGTGATGTTCATAAATCAATGAACTAAATATTAGCCTTCATCAGTGTTATAAAATCAGTTAATGATTCTTTCTGCAGTAAACACAATTCTTAATCATGAACACCATTCCACAGGCAGCATCTCCTGACATGCCTGTGCCAGTACTCCACAGCACATGACATCCAGTTTCTGAGCAATCATGTGAATAAACGAGGAGGCTCTAGGAGTTCAAAACTCCTGCAGGTTCCTGAGCTCGTGGTAGGCTGAGTTTCCTAGAAACTATGGATCACTGGGTGTTCAGTGGTTCTCAAACTCCAGCCAGCATCTGAATCACCAGCAAGGCCCCACCAGTTTCTGGTTTAGCAGATCTGGGATCGGGGAGAACTTGGGTTTTTTATAAGCAATTAGTGATGCTCATGCTGCTGGGCCTGGGATCACGCTTAGAACCACTGCTCCAGAGAAGAAATCTGCAGACTTCCTGTAAGATGCCTGACAAACATTGTGGTTTTGCAGCCCACAGCACCCCTGGGGAACTACTCAGCTGTGTTGCTACAGGGCAGAAGCTGCTGTGGACAACACACACCCAGGTGGGGGTGGGGCAGTGCTCCAGGAAATTTATGCACAAGCCCAGAGAGCAGGCTGGGTTTGGACTTGAGCCACAGTACTGATCCCTGGAGAGGATGAAGGACTCTCTTCAGAAGCCCTGCCCTTCCCCCTGATGTGGTCAATTAGAAAGTGTAAAGTACACCCCAGCCAGTCCACACCGGCCCCACCCCCACGTCTTCCTGGAGGGTCTTGCCTTTAAATAACTAGAAGCAGCAGTGCCATAATGTTGAACTTTTATCTTTGAAAATGTACCCCAGGGAATCACCAGCAGAGCTGGGTGCAGTAACACGTCTGTAATCCTAACACTCTGGGAATCTGAGGCCGGAGAACCACAAGTTTGAACCCAGCCTGGGTAATTTAGCAACTTAGTGAGACCCTGCCTCAAAATTTAAAAGGAAATTTAATGGCTAGGGGTGTAGCTAAGTGCCAAGGCCCTGGATTCAAGCCCCAGAACCACACACACACACACACACAGGAAGCATAAGTAGTATTTGTCCAGAAACTGTACAACATATTAGCATTGCAAAGCCTCAAGAACTGGGGCATTGTTCAGCACTGCAATTTGTTTTGGAGACTATCAAAGACTACCTGTCACTTGTCACCAGGCATGTTCATCCTCTAATGGAGTAAGTAGACTCAGATCTTATCTTCTTACCTTTCTAGAAAAGTGCTTGGTATAAAGTAGGTGCTCAGAAACATTTGTTGAATGAAAGTCTACAAATTCAGTAAATCCTTTCCAGCCTTGGGATTCCTAGATGTGACCTTGGAGCCTGGTACTGTGCCTCCCTGATCCCACCATCCCACCCTGGGGTTGCAGGAATGAGAACAGCCAGCCAGCTGGGAGGGAGCACAGGGTGAGCCAATGAGATTGCCACACTTGGAGAGATGTCAAGGAGAGTGCTCTTTTCAGCCACTTAGCCACTGAAGCAGCAGTAGCTCAAGGACCACTTGGCTCTCCGGGCACTTAAATGAAGTTCGAGAAGCTGGAAACAGAATCTAGTGCTCAGGATGGTGAGAGACTGGAGTGAACTCAAAAGACCAGAAGGCTGATAGAAATCCTGCCGGTAAAGACTGGGTTCGGAGGTTTCTGCTGGAAAGAAGGACTGCACGGGTTGTTGGACTCCAAGTGATGTGTGTTATGGCTTGGCAGAAAGTTTGTCTGCGTTTTACTTGTGTCCAGAGACTTTGCCTAATACTGAGATTAAGGATGGCAGACTGATTAATCTAGCAAAAGAAATTTCAAGGCAGTTGAATGTTGAGGGGGTGGCATGGCTGTTGTTAGGGGCTTTTAGCCAGATTTATATTGAAAATTAAGAGAAAAGAACCCAGGAGGATGATTTAAAATGTTGTGAGTTTGGCCAGAAAGGAAGCTCCAGTAAAGCTGTAGACTGCAAAGATATGGCTGAGGAGATCTCCATTGCTGAGAAGGAACAGGAGAATAGAAAAGATGGCCTCAGGGCATCATAAGAAGCAGTAAGTCTCCACCCTTTGCAGCCTCAAAACTGCAAAGGTGAAAGACTGCTTTGAGAAGAAAGCCACAGAGCGCCATGTTCCAGAATGACAGTGGCAACCGCACCAAGTTCCAGAATGGCAGTGGATAGAGAATTGGCTTCTCAGAATTGGATTCAGGGTGCCCAGCGATCCTGGCACTTGACCCCTGTGGCCAAGAGAGGGGAAAGCTTGGCTACTGCTCCAGGTAGCAGCAGACCTTGCCATCATCCACACGGCACTGGTTTTAGGTGCATACAGAATACAAGAGTTCTGAGGTTAAAGAGGCTTCCACCCAGATTTCAGAAGGCCTGGGAGGTCAGGCAGTGTGCCCCTGAAAGGGCAGTATGTGAAGCTGTGAGTGTGAAGCCAAAGGTGCAGTGGAGACCTCAGAAGTTTGGAAAAGAAAAAACATGGATTTTCTGAGGAAAGCTGCAAGGAGGGAGCAAAGCAGGCCTAAGAGAGAAGCCATGGGAGCTGTAACCACCACAAGTGCCATAAGGGTGGAGTCACTCAAGCCCTTTGGAGCGCACAATGTGCCATAAGTTGCTTCAGATGCTGGATGTGGAATTACAGGACATAACGTTAGCCCTGCTGGATTTTGGACTTACTTTGGTCCCAATGCTCTCTACCCCCATTTGTACCTTTTGGAATAGTAATGTTTATTTTGTGGCACTGAATGTTGGAAGTGTTTAACTTTTCATTTGTGCAGGGGCTCACAGCTAAGAGTTTGCCTTACATCTCAGAGGAGACTTGGGACTTGGACTTTTCGGAAATGCTGAAACTGTGTTAGGACTTTGGTAGCTCTTGCAAATGGACTAAATGCCTTTGCATAAAGGAATGTGCCCGAGTCTCTGGGGGGACAGGAGTGGAATGTTATGGTTTGTATCTGCATGCCCCCACAAATCCTCATGCAGTCATGGGGCAGGCTTCTAGAGTTATGATTGATTCATGGTCCAATGTTGGAATTATGGATGTGAGTGCTACCCTTGCCCTGGGGCGGGTAGTTTGCATACAATGTAAGGGAGGGAAAGAGGCTTGCTCTTCCAGCTGCTGCTGCTCCCTTTTGCTCTTACTACTTTTGCTGTCTTCTGCCGCCATGAACTGTTGCCCTCTGCCATGTGCCACCCTGCCTTGGAGCCAGCCAAGTATGGGCTGAAACCACCACAGCCTGTGAGCTAAATAAACCTTTCCTTCCTTAATTCTGGATGTTAGGTATTTTGTTTCAGTAACGAGAGAAAAGTAACTGAGACAACAGCTAAATTAATGAAATAAGGCCAATGGGGCCACTTCGCAGTTTAATTCATTGATCGTAGCTACCATTTATGAATTCACACTCTTCCCTAAGACAGGGAGACTCAGGGCCTGATGGAATTCTCTTATACTTGTTTTACAACTTGAAGTTATACAAGGTATGAGGTTAAGGGGTAAAAATGGGATTGAAGAACAGAACACTTACCTCTTGACACTGAATTCCAGAAAGCCCAGAGGGGAGGATCAGGAACTTTAATGGGTAACAGGGCAGATGTAAAACCCTGTACAACTTCAGACCTCCTGGCCTATTCACCAACAGGACCCCTGGATTAGCTCACTGGGTTGTAAATATTCTACCTCCTTCGTCTTGTGAATCAGCACTGGTAAGGTCACCTACAGCATGGCATCTAAACTCCAGTAGGCTGAAGCTTCAGGATGCTGAGTGCTCTCTGAATCACAATGGTCATCCCAGAGAAGGGAGCGTTATGGTGGAACACATCACTTAGGGTTCCTCAGAGGAACAGGGCTGTCTGAGTTACTTTTCTCATTCCTGAGAGTAAACACCTAATGCCCAAAGTTAAGGAAGGAACAGTCTATTTAGCTCACAGTTTGTGGAGGTTTCAGTCCATCCTCAGGTGGCTCGAGGGCATGGTTGGCTTTGCAGAGGAGAACAGTTCATGGTGGCAGAAGACAGCAAAATCAGCAACTGACCTTTCCAGCATCTTTCTGCCCCTTTTATACCCTGTCAAGCCTGCTGGGATTAGGGTGGTGCCAAACCAATCAATGAACTCATCACACACCCTTAATCCCAGCACCACACAATCTAGATTCAGTCACCTCTGAAAAACCTCCCCACAATGACTGCATGAGGCTTTAGGGGGTACATCTAGACATAAACTATAACAAGAACCAACAGAGATTGTGTATGTGTGGGGGGGGAGGTAAAGAGAGGCACAGACAAAGAGGCACAGGAGACACAGAAAGAGAAAGTGAAGAGTCGGTTTTGAGGGATTGTAGCAGCCACAGTTGGTATTTTTCTATGAAGGCCTGTGAGTGATTGCAGGAGGCTCATATATCCACACACATAATAGAGGTTATCTGCTCCCTACAAAGTTCACCAGTCTGAGTGTTCATCTCGTCTACAAAAACACCTTCACAGAAATATTTAGAACAATGCTTGGCTGCAGAGCTGAGTACCATGGCCCACGAGTGCTGACTCCTAAAATGCGTTGTGGTGATGAGTCACCTGCTGGTGTGTCTAGGTGGAGAAGGTCACTTGCTGGTATACCCAGAGCTTCCATGGTTTTCCTCCTTCCTGAGGTGCAGGGGTCTCCTCTCCTCTCCTCTCCTTTCCTCTCCTCTCTCCCATAGCTCCTCCAGTATTCTGTAAATATTCCAATATTCCAATACAAACTCAGAGTCAGCTTCTCTTTAAAAAAGAAAGCCTCAAAAAAAACAAAAAAAGGCAACACCCTTAAGTGACAGATGAGCCATAAATAAGTTGAATCCAAGCTATCCTGACCCAAGTTATCCTCTGACTGGATCATGTCAAGCTTTTTGACTTCCTGGTGTAGAAAGCTTAAGTTACCTTTTCTCTACTGAAATGTCCCATAGTTCTTTGTTGAGGAAAAGAATAGTCATGTTGCAAGTCCCTAGTGAGCCACCGAAATTGTACATTTTCTTTTTTCCCCATGACCAAAGGTAGTTTATTAATTTGTGTCAGTGAAAAACTCCTGAATAGTGCCCCTGAGGGTCCCTTCAGCTCTAAAGAATAGGTCTGAGATTTGTTTTTATATGGATTAAAACAATTGTATTTCCCAAACTTGGACTTTTTCTAAAATTAAATAAGAACCGAACTAGACTTTCTGCAAACATGTTTAGGACTAGGATCTAACAGAAGTCATTATGTACAACCCTCTCAGCCTTCAGCCTGAATGGAATAATTAATCTATGATGGGAAATCACTTGCTGAAAAGAAAAATGGTTTTTAAAAAAGCTCAGGTAATTTCAGCAGGAAAAACAGGCTTAAATTCACTGGGGCTGACTTTCCATCTATAACCTCCAGAACAGGAAAAGAATAGAGCTGAGACAGGAAGAATCCACAGGTATCCTCCAGAACCAGGCAGGTGTGTGCAAGTACTAAGATTCGTTAAGGATATTGCAGCAGTTTAGCTTTTGTTACCATAATGAAGTACCTGAAGCAGCTACTTTATAATGAAAAAGATTTGCTTGGCTCACAGTTCTGGAGGTGCAAGGTCCAGGGACCTTGTCTGGTGATGACCTTGCTGCTGCCACTTGTTTCCCAGTGGCTCAGTGACAGGACATGGCGAGAGACTCAGGGCAGGAGCAGAGTGAGGATCCAGCTGTTATCTCCGGGTCAGACTGAGGGCGGGACCTGCATTCCTGTCCACGCCCACCACTCCCTCAGATTGGATACACGAGGGCGTGGCCGGCTGTGTGCCACCTCCATGCGGAACACCCTCTTCCTGCCTCCAGCAGGTAAAAGGCTCAAGTCCACCCTCCTTTCCACACCTCCATTCCTCCCCACTACAAGCCTCTTGCCAGTCTAGAATATTCATCACATCCTGCCTGGTATTGTAAGTATATGGCACTATTCTATTTCTGTAGAATCTCTAACAAGCAGTATGCTTAGGGTAGACTTGTAGCTAGTTCCTTAAAATTTGCAAAGTGTGTTATGCTATCGCGTATGCCCCTGGTTAACATTCTAGAGGGTGCACTATTGTCCCCGTACTAAGAAAGGGCGCGGAGACTCGAAAGGACGGGGCATCCAGAGGGCACTGTTTGGTGTGGGGTCAACCTGGGTCTCAATCCCACGTCTGGAGACCCCACCAGCTCAGCGCTTGGTCATTTATAGACTCTCTTCCCAGGGTGTCTCCCATGAAATGTCTGAGCAGGGTCGCATCGGGCTGAAAGGGGAGAACCCCATTTCCCTTCTGTGGTCTGTCTCTCGCACTTTCTGAGCATAACATAGTCGCACCTAAAGAGCCTTTTGAAAGGTTTTTATGTATTCTTAAGGGTAAAGGGGTAAGAGAATGTCCTCGTACTACTGCCTCCTGGATGGATTCTTTTCTAAAAAGGTAACAAAAAAATATTTTTCTTCAATTTCAAACTTTAGGCTCCCTCGGGATTATTTTGTCTTGCTGAAAGCCTCTTTATTCTTGATGTCTTTGTCATGTTTATTTTTTATACTTATAACAATTTATATACCCTTGTGAGAAATTTTTTTACAAGGAGATAAATGCTAAGACATAATATTGAATAACTATTTGAATCTCTAAGTAAGATGAACATTATTCCCTCCAATGTGGAATCACAGTCACAGACTGTGTTAAGTGGCTTGCACAAGGTGGAATAATGACTCAGAGAGAGACAGCTAGGAATACCGTTTATCTCTACTCTTCTCATTTCTCTGCTAAAATGCTTTTTTCATAAATAACTTTCAAAGCATTTGGAAGTTCTACAGGAAATCAGTATTCATGTTTGCATTACTCTCCTCTTTTTTGCAGTTTCTATTTTCTAACTTCCAAATAAAGAGGGATATTTTTCTAAGGTTCAGATTGGTTTTTTTCCTTCAAACCTCTTTTACTAAAGTATAACTTCTTATGTGAGTAAAACTGACCTCTGTGTCCTTTATTAGCTGTTGAATTACTCTTGAAAAAGTCCCCAAAGTGTTTCTCAATTATCCTGTGCCTGAGAGACAAGTCGAAGGCCAATGAAACCCCCAGAAATTCTTCACGTGTGTGTGTGTGTGTGTGTGTGTGTGTGTGCGCACACGTGCACGCGCGTGTGTGTGAATGAGATATGTAATACTCCTTCATTTTGGTTTTGGTACATGTGTACCCTCTTCAAGTATTGTATATGTATTCAAATTTGTTATCTTTAAATTATTTAAGACCTATATAACGTAATATAAAGAAATTCTGGGTGTTGCAAAGCAAAGTCACAAATGAGTGCTCTTTTTCCTTTATGAGCAAAATCAACAATGAAAAAGAAACTCTGTGTCATGGATAGGAATATAAAATTTCAGGGCTGGGGATTTAGCTCAGTGGCACAGTGCCCACCTGGCAGGCGTGAGGTCGTGAGTTCGATTCCCAGTACCAGGAAAAAAAAAGAATATAAAATTTCTCACCCATCAGATGACAGCACAGAGAGATAAAAAGTAAGTGCTAGCCTAGAATAATGCATTGACTTGATTGATAACAGTTATTTTAATGTATCAATAGATAACACCTACATTTCATGAATGTTGATGAAAAATCCCATGGGAGTAATGCACTACATTCTCTAGTACAGCATGGTTTGTAAAGCACCTTCAAACATGGAATCAGTATAGTGGCAAAAGCTAGGTTCTCTCTGGCCTTTCCACCTCATGACCAAGCCCACGGGTCCCTTCATAAGCTGTTTCTCCATCATAGCAGAGAAGTCCTCAGGTCCCAGGATGTTGAGGCCAACAAATGAGAGGGATACAGAGCTGAATTCCCACAAGATCCCAGACACGGGTACTACGGATTGGACTGGAAACACCCCAAAGGCCATGTGGGAAAGGCTTGGTGCCAGGCTCCGTGCCACTGGGAGGTCATGGAACCCTTAAGAGATGGGGTCTAGCAGGAAGCCTAAAGGGGGAATCCTGGACCTGTCTTTGCTTCGCAACCATGAAGTGGGCGGCTGTGCTCCACCGTGTACACTCAACATGATGCATCATCTCACTGCAAACAGACCAATCAGTTAGGGAACAGAGTGTCCAAAACCATGAAAAGTAGACTACAGAGATCGCCACACTAGCAACAAAGTCTTTCCACCACAAACGACTGCATAGCTAAGCACAAAACAAACAAAAACAAAGAGATACGAGAAGACAAGGCAGCCAAGTGCATTCCAAATCTTCCAACTCCCCAAAGCCACGCTGTGGGGTACTGAGGGGAAGGAAAGCAAAAGCACACAGCTGAATTATTTAAAATAACAGGAGATTAAAAAAATAGATCAACGAGGTGCTCAGTAGGCTCACAGAATATTAACTGTTATGGTCTGTGTTTGGGTGTCCCCCAAAGCCTCAAGGGATCATGGGGCAGGCCTTTCGAGTTTGACTGATTATGGGTGTGAGAGCTACACCGCCCTGAGGCAGATAGTTTTGCATATGTAAGGGAGCCATTCCTTTTTTGCTGATGCTTGCACTGCCATGAACACTTGCCCTCTGCCATGTGCCACTCTGCCTTGGAACCAGCCAAGTATGGACTGAAACCTGCACAAATTGTAAGCTAAATAAACCTTTCCTTCCTTAATTTGGGGCATCAGGTATTTTGTCTCAGCAATGAGAGAAAAGTAAGACATCAACTAATTAGATAATGGAAGTAATAAAACAATCAGGGAGCTTACAGAAGACATTAATAAAAAGCTAGCTGAGGTAAACAAAATGGTACAATACATGAATGACCAGTTTAGCAAAGAACTAGAGTCCATAAAAAGGTTACAAACAGAAATCTGGATTAAAAATTATATTGAAAGTGTGGACAGCAGAAGTGACTAAAGTGAGGGTAGAACATCAGCATTAGTAGACAGAGATGCTTTCAAAGACCAATTACTCAGATACATTAAAAACAAGAGAACATGAAGTGGATTCAACAGCTGCTCGATGATGCAAAGAAGAATAAGATTAATTGGAAAAAGTAAAAAAAATCACAAGACAACACACATGACATTTTAAAAAATCCATTTACAGAAATAATAGCAGAAAACTTTCCAAATATTGGGAAAGAATTAAATACACTGATGAGGCATATCAAATGATCAAAAGTTACAATGAAAAGAGAACCTCCCTACATTACATCGTAGTCAAAATACAATAAGTCCAACACAGGTATAGAATCTTAGAACTGTTAGAGAAAAGCAGTAAATCACTTAAAAAGGCAAACTCATTAGAATTACAGCACATTAGATTTCTCAACACAAACCTTAAAGGCCAGGAAAGCTTGGAGTGAAGTGTTTCAAACACCAAAAGATAACAGCTTCCAATCCAAACTTGCAAAATTTTCCTTCCAGTTTTATGGAGAAATAAGATATGTCTATGACAAAGGGCACCTCAAGAACTTCATGACCAGCAAAGCAACACTGTAAGAAATTCTCAAGTATACCCTACAAAGGGAGAATGAAGCCAACAATGACAAAAACTCTAACGGAATGGATATATAAGGCAGAATGAATAGTTAAGGAGAAGTCAGAAAAAAGAGAATCAGTAACAGGAAAATAATATAATGACAGGAATAAATCAACAACTTTCAGTAATAACTCTCAATGTGAATGGTCTCAATTCCCCAATCAAAAGGTACAGATTGGCTGAATGGATCAAGTAACAAAAGGCAATAATATATGCAATGTACACTAAGCACACTTAACCCAAAGAGAAATATATAGATTAAAAAAGCAAAGGATGGAAAACAACATTCCATACAACAGGAACCTGGGAAAAAGCAGAAGCAGCTATCTTCATTTCAGACATAGTGATTTTAAGCCAAAATTGGTCAAATGAAGGAAGAGATAACAATTATAAACATAGATGCCCCAAACACCAGTGTACCCAACTTCATAAAACGAACATTACTGGATATAAAAAAAAAAAAAATCAGATAAACACTGACACAATTATAATGGGGAACCTCAGTACACCACTGTCACAAGTATATAGATCAACTAGACAAAATATCAACAAAGAAATATCAGATTTGAAACAAACCTTCAAACAAACGTACTTACTTTATAATAGATACTTAAAGAATATCCCACCCAACAACAGAATACGCATTCTTCTCAATGGCACATGAAACATTTTCCAAAATATTCTAGCCTATAAAGCCTGCTTAAGTAAATGCAAAAGAATCAAAATTATCCCACACATATTATCAAATTATAATCCAATAAAACTATAAATCAATGGCAAAAGAAATCACAGAAATTATATAAACACATGAATATTAAACAATACCCTCTTGCCGGGCATAGTGGGGCACACCTGTAATCCCAGCACTCAGGAAGCTGAGGCAGAAGGATCATTGCAAGTTTGAGGGCAGCCTGGGCTACAAAATGAGCTCAAGGTCAGCCTGAACTGCATAGCAAGACCCTGTCTCAAAAAGACAAAAATAAATAAATAAACAATACCCTCTTGAATAATCAATGGGTCACAAAAGAGAATCAAGGAAGAAACTAGTTTATAAAATTAAATGATAGGGCTAGGGATTTACCTCAGCAGCACAGCGCCTGCCTGGCAAGTGCAAGGTCATGAGTTCAATTCCCAGTATCAGAAAAGAACCAAAAAAATAAAAAATAAAAAATAAATCAAATGATAATGCCAGTGCAACATACCATAATTTATGGGACACAATGAAAGCAGCCCCAGAGGGAAGTTTATGGCTGTGAATACCCACATGCTAAAAGAGATCAAGTCCAAACAAATAACCTAATGATGCACCCCATGGTCCTAGAAAAGCAAGAGCAATGCAAAACCTAAGCTAGCACAAAGAAGGAATTTATGAAGATCAGCAGAAATTAATGAAATTGAGACTAAAAAAATAAAAAATAAAAAGAAGTAATGAATTGAAGTGCCAGTTCTATGAAATAAACAAAATAGATAATCCACTAGCTAATCTTAATAATAGAAAGAAAATACCCAAATCAAGGCAATTAGAAAGGAAAAAGATGAAACCACAGCAAATTTTGCTAAAATCCAGGAGATTTTTTTTTTTCTTCCAGTATTGGGAACCAAACTCACGACCTTGCGCTTGCCAGGCAGGCGCTGTGCCACTGAGCTAAATCTCCAGCCCCCAGGAGATTATTATTAATAAGTCCTTTGAGAATCCGCACTCTAATAAGAGACTGAACAAGACATAGATTCCTAGACACATAGGAATACCAAAGCTGAACTAAAAAGACACAAAAATCTTGAATAACATAGTATCAGGCCATGAGATTGAAGATGTAATTTTTTTAAAAAAACTATCAACTAAGAAAAGCCTAGATCCTGATGGAATACTCTTGAATTTTACAAGAAGTCCTAAATTTTACAAGAATTTTCAGGACACCAATACTCCTCAAACACTTTAATGAAATCAAAAGGGAAGGTGTACTACCAAAGTCATTCCTGGAAGAAAATATTACCTTGATTCCAATACCAGAGATGGACCTCACCAAAAAAGAGAACTACAAACTCTTCAGTGAACAGTGACACAAAAAATCCTTAACAAAATACTGGCAAACAGAATGCAACACATCATCAAAAAGAATATCCATCATGACCAAGGGATGCAGGGATGGTTGACCTATGTAAATCAATAAAGGCAATGCATCACATAAACACAAGCAGTGACAAAGATTATATAATCATCTCAATTAATGCAGAAAAGGCTTTGACAAAATCCAACATCCACTCATGACTTAAAAAAAAAAAAATGAAACCCTGAAGAATATAGGTATAGAAGAATTTTATCTCAATCTGGTAAAAAGCCATTATGAAAAACCAACAGCTAACATCATATTAGATGGGGCAAAGCTGAAAGCTTTCCCTCTAAAATCAGGAACAAGACGAGGAGGCCCACTATCACCCCTACTGTTCAGGATAATGCTTGAAACATTAGCCAGTATGGTCAGCCAAGAGAAAGCAATATGTATTGGAAAGGAAGAAGTAAAACTGTCATTATTTGCAGGTGACATGATCTACATAAAAGACAAAAAAAATTCCACCAAAAGATGCCTAGAATTAATGTCAGGTTTCCGGTACAGAAAAGAACCAAACAAAGAAAGGAAAGAAGGCCTTTACTCTGGACATGGAGAGGAGAGGGCAGCATGTGATACCAGACTCCTTTAGGCTAGTCAAGGGAGTTGGGGGTTATAGACTCTGGCTAAGGGCAGAGTTTAAAGGGCGAGCTTAGTGATGTGTCAGGAGTTGATTGGGGGTTTCTTAACGTGTGGGAAGGGCAAGAGGAAGTTGTACGCCGGGCTGAGGAGAGGAGAAAAGAGGGGTCGTCATTGGCAAGATCAGCAATTCATACCCAAGCAGGAACCTATCAATTAATTACCAAATTCAGTAATACAGAAGGATACAAGCACACACCCACACACACCAATAGTATGTCTATACACCAATATTAAATGCACCAAGAGAGAAATTAGAGAAACAATAGCTTTCACAATAGCCTCATGAAAAATGATATACCTAGGACCTAACCAAGGAAGTAAAAAGCCACTATACTGAAAACTGCAATACTCTGTAAAAGGAGATTGACTGGAAAGATATTCCCTGTTTTTGGATAGACAGAACCAATATAGTCAAAATGGCCATACTTTCAAAACTGATATACAGATTTAACACAATCCCAATCCAAATACCAACAGCATTCTTCATAGGACTAGAGAAAACAATTTTAAAACACACATGGAACCAGAGGAGACCTAAACAGCAAAAGCAACCCTGGGCAACAAGAGCAAAGCAAGAGGAATCACAATTTTAGGCTTCAAAGCTACAAAGATTAAAAACAGCTGAAAAACAGACCTGTGGATCAATAAACAGAATAGAAAATTCAGAGCAAACTCTCAGCACATTTTGCTACCTGATCTTTGACAAAAAGACCAAAAAGTTAAACTGTAGGAAGGATAGTCTCTTTAACAAATGGTGCTGGAAAAACTGGCTACAAATATGCAGAAAATTGAATCAGGACTCATTTCTCACCATGCAGTAGACTAAAATCAAAATGGATGAAACAGGTAAATACTAAAATGGAAACATTTAATCTGCTGAACAATTAAATAGATAAAATTCTTGAAGACATAGGTGCAGGCAAGGACTTCCTGGATGAACCTAAAGTGCACAAGAAATAACATTCAGAATCAATGGCTGGGACCATATCAAATTACAAACCTTCTGTATAACAAAAGACAGAGTGAAGAGACAACCTACAGAATGGGAAAAACTTTTTACCAGCTATTCCTCAGAGAGAGGACTAATATCTAGAACACAAAAAGAACTCAATAAAATTAGACCTCCTATAAAGTAAAAGATCCAGTCAAAAAATGAGCAACTTAAATAACAGATACTTCTTAGAAGAAATAGACATGGCCAACAAATACATGAAAAAATGTTCAACATCTCTGGCCATTAGAGAAATACAAATTAAAACAACACTGAGATTCCATTTTACTCCAGAAAGAATGCCTATCATCAAAAAATCAGATAACGAATTTTTATGAGGCTGCAGAGAAAAAAGGAGCCCTCCATTATTGGCAGGAAGGCAAATTAGTACAACTATTACGGAAATCAGTATGGAGATTTCTCAAAAAACTAAAAATACAAATTTCATTCAACCAAGCTATTCTTCTCCTGGGTATCTTCTCAAAAGATTTAGTCATCATATTACAGTGATATATGCATGCCCATGTTTGTAGCAGCACAATTCACAATAACTAAATCTTGGAAGTGGCCCATATGTCCATCAACAGATAAATGGATTAAAAAAATGTAGTATTTATATACAATGGAGTACTTACTGCTCAGCTACAAAGAAGCCTAAACTTGAGTCGTTTGTAGGGAAATGGATAGACCTTGAGACCATATTGTTAAGTGAAATAAATCAAAACACCCACACTTAAATATTGCATTTTCTATAAGAAATCCAAAATATACAGAGCAAAATAAAAGATAGACAGTGGTGGTGGTAGTGGTGGAGGAGGAAAGTAGAGAGAAAAAATGCAGGGGAAAAAATGCAGCCAAAAGCAAAAGGTAGGGAAGGGGACATAAAAGAACTAAGATGTGTTGTATAGATGTAATAACTCCATACAATGAATGTTAATTATTATGTACTGCAAATGTATACTAACCCAAGAAGAAAATAGTGTATGTACATGCTTTTTAAAGTTCATTACTTCCTTAACAATATTTCCTTCAGTAGGAATGCTATTGAGTAGGTGTATGGAGTAGCTTGGATTCTATTCTAGATGGAAAGCTACTTGTAGGTAGATGGGTGAAACTGGGGTTCTGATTTGAACATGTGAAACTGGACATGTTCCACTAGGTTGTCCCAGTTAAGTGTGCTATGGCAAACAGAAACACCTAAACAACACCTAGGATTTGGAGGCAAATCCTTTATTTTACACTGGTGTTCTGGTCAAACTCGTTCCCACCAGCAAAGAAAGCTGGGTCCTGCCCTCTTGGTGTTCTGGGTTTTTAATAGGCTTTTACAGGCAGGAAGTACAGAATCAGAACAGTACGTTTGTTTGTTTTGGGTTTTTTTGGAACTAGGAATTGAACTAGGGACCTTGAGCTTGCCAGGCAGGCACTGTGCTGCTTAGCTATATCCTGGCCCAGAACTGTAGGCTTTTGATAGGGCAGGGCAGGTGCTGTGACTCTGGGGAACAGGTGGGTCCAAAGAGAAATGGAAACATAGTGCCCAAGACATGGATGAAGAACCAGGAAATGAGCTGCAGGCATCTGCACACAAGAGAGGAGACCATATTGTTGTAGGCAGCTGTGTTAGACAGAAATATTATAGACAGACAGGGCTAGAAGGGCCAATATGGAAGACAAGATACCTTGCATCTGTAGGCCAGACCTCAAGACAAAGATTAAACAAATGCACCACGTACCTCCCTAGGGATGGAGCTCAGGGACTGATATTCTAAATAGGTAGCAATCTCCTTGAAAAACCAGGAAGAGCCACCAACCCAACCCCCTACAGGAAGGGCGCTGTTCTGTATTCATGCCCACTTGCTACCTGACTCGCTTTCCCATTTGATCCTGATTTAATCAATTTTACCTGAGCAATTATACTTGTAATCTTATTGGTTGACCATAGTTTTGTCCCACCTCATACCCACGATGTGAGTTCCCATTTTTCCCCCACCTTGGACCCACCTCACCTTGTGGTTTTGTTCTATAAAAGTCCCTGGAAAAGACTAGTGCCTTGGAAACCCACTCAGGTCCCCTGCTGTGTCTCTCTTCCCCTCCTTCCCTCCTCCTCCTCCTTCTTCTTCTTCCTCTTCTTTTCTCTTTCTCTTTCTCTTTCTTTCTCTCTCTCTCTCTCACTCTCCTCTCTCTCTCCTTTGTCTCTGTCTCTCTCTGTCTCTCTGTCTCTCTCTCTCTCTCTCTCTCTCTCTCTCTCTGACAGAAGCTTTCTTTCCCTCAATAAATATATTCTGCTCTTAACCTCCATTGTTTTAGAGAGCACAAACTCATCCCAGATATCTTTCAGGTTGGGAATTTACTTCCCCTATATCAATATTGTACAGTGCAGGTTGGGAAAATAAAAACAGAATAAAAAGGCCTTTTCCACTTTAAGTGTACTCCTGAAAATAGGTGGGGGGCAAGGTACGTCCTCTCACAGGTCAAGCCAGTTCAGGGGTGCCCCGGGCCACCAGAATCTGAGTGGTGCTCCTACTCCCTCAGAAAGCTCCTTCACATACCCCAGTATTTGCTAACAATGCTCTTTGCTACTGAATTTAGGTGCCAGGGTGTATGTACACAACTTTATGTACCACAAAGGGAAAAAAAATGTTGCAAATTAAACTGTGATACAATGTTTTCTAGCAACCTAAAATGTTTATATTTCTTAGAAACTGTTTAGACTTGAGACGTGAGTTTTTAGCCATATGGCACATTCATAAAAGGGGAAAATAGGCATAATATTAAGCAGCTAAGTATCTCAAAGCTTATCTGAATTCAGAATACAAGTCAAATCTTCAGATTTTCTCAACGTGTTCCAGCATGAGCGTTAGTAGTGTCCCGTAAAAAGTACTTCAGGGCTGGGATGTACCAGGGCTGGGACGGTAGCGTGCTTGTCTTACAAGCAGGACTCATGTTCAGTACCCAGCCCCTGGGACGGGGGAATGCTCCACTGTCAATTCCAAGATTTTCTTCTAAACTGCTGGTCCCTTGTCTGTAAATTTTTGTGTGGATGCAAGACAATGAAAACTGTGGCTTGGCCAACAGCTTTGAGTGGTATGGAACTGTGTGGGAGGGGTGCAAGATCAGTGTATACCGGTAGTATGTGCACTTCTATATGCACTCTCTATGATGCAGAGAGATTTGGGTAGCGCTCAGTTTAAGATATCCACACATATGCCGTGGGATATACAAACCTGAAACTCAATCAAGAGACCAAGACGGAGAAAAAAGTTTGTAGACCTGGCATTTGCAAGCAAATCGATTAAACTCAAGGCCATCTGCATGTGGCCATCTGCTATGATCTGAATGTATCTCCCAAAGTTCATGGGGCTGAAAACCGAACCCTCAGTGCAAGAGTGTTGGGAGACAGGGTTCTAAGGAGAGGCGACTGGGTTATGACCTTCATGAATGGAATGAGCTAGCCTGAGAGCGGACTTGATACAAAGAGCTCAGCTCTTTCCTGCTCCCTTCTCATTCTCCTGCGCTCCAGCTTTCCACCCTGGGGTGACCCCGCGCCCGACGAAAGCATCACGCCCCTGCACCTCCCAGCCTGTAAAACCCTGAGCCAACTAAACCCTGTTCTAAGTCACCCACGTGCAGATATTTTCATGGCATCAGAAATCTAACTAAGACGCTGTCTAAGCGAAGTCTAGGGAAGAGGGCCAGTGCTGAGTCTTGGGATAAATATTCAGAAATCTAGAGAAGCCAGCCAAGCCAACTGAGGGAACAGCCTTGGTGGCCCGAGAACTGGACGACATCCGTAAAGCTGAGGAGGAGCAGGCCGGGCAGCTACCTCAAGCGCTGCCTGCTGGGAGGCCGCACAGGCAGAGCGTGCGAAGAACCACGGGCCTCGGCAGCATGGAGGGCGGGAGAGACCTTGGCCAGGAGGACTTTGCGTGGCCGTGGCCGGCGACGAGGGAGCTGGATGCAAACCAGACAGGCTGGCCTGGGCCCAGAAGGGCTGAGGTTTCCCGCCTCCTGGAGCACCTCCGCTGCCAAAGGTGAGCGCCCCGCCGAGACCCGTGGTGGCGCTTCCTCGCCAAGGTGTGGGCCCCGCTGCAGGCGGCCGGTTCCCAACGACGCGCAGTTACGAAACGCTGGGGAAGGCGAGGGCCGCCCCGACCGCGAAGCAGCAGGCGGTCGGCTCCGCACGGAACCCTGCGCCACG
Organism: Chinchilla lanigera; assembly: GCF_000276665.1. Lineage (NCBI taxonomy): Eukaryota > Metazoa > Chordata > Mammalia > Rodentia > Chinchillidae > Chinchilla > Chinchilla lanigera. The sequence goes on along the minus strand of NW_004955426.1, from coordinate 452,492 downwards.
GCGGCAGGAGGCCTGCAGCGCCCGGGCTTCACAGCGCTGCCCCTCACCCCTCGAGGGGGCTCTCCGCGCCTTCCGCTCTCGAGCGAATGTCCCTGCTGCGGCCCCGTCGGCCCCGCTGGCGTCTCACTTCCGCAAGGCCCGAGGCGCCGCCCGCCGCGCACCTGGCAGGCGGCCCCTTTGTTGCGGGGCCCCTGTTTCCCGGGGACCCTGCACCGTGCTGCTCAGCACCCCACCGCCTTCCCAGCTCTATTTGAGCCGTTCCCATAAGGAAGCACCCATCCTTATGCTGGGCCCTTTTTAACTTCCTACAACTCTCCCTGTCCCCCAGCAGCCGGAGCCCAGCTTTTTCTAATCTCAGACACCCCGCCCTCCCTCTCCAGCTCAGCCGTCGCAACGATCTCCTACGTGGCACAGCCCACTGCGCATGCTCCGTAGGGCGCTCGCCCGGGCGACCGGCGCGATGGCGTCAGCGCGCACGGCGTGAGTGGGCGGGGCGCGCCACGTCGGCGCCAGGCGTCCACGCCCCTGCCCGTCCGCGGGGGTTGCTGTACCCGCGCGGCGCGCGCTTCCCGCGCTTGTTCAGACTCGCGCTCACACGCGCGCTCACACGCGCACTCCCGCCGCCCGGCCCCTCCGAACCCCGGTGTCACCATGTCTTCGCCTCCCGAAGGAAAAGTAGAGACCAAAGCTGGACACCCGCCCGCCGGTACGGACTCGTTTGCACTTTCTCGGGGGCGCCGGGCGGGGAGGGCCCGGGTGCGGGGTCGGGGTCCGCGAGCCCCGGTGCGCGTGCGCGGGCGCCCAGGTTCGCGCGGGCAAGTGCGGCCCCGAACCCGCGCCGGCTGCACCCCGCCGGCCCGCGCTGCGAGGACGCGCCCCGCTCCCCGAGCGCGCGGCCAGTAGCCCACGCCGGGGCTTGCGTGCAGATGGGTGCCCTAAGCCATGCACAACCTGCAGACAGCTTTACGGTTATTCCCTAGGAACGTGCAGATGCTTGGAAAAAAAAAACATTGAAAGGCAGTGTTTTCCATATGATGATCATATTTTATACGAAAGAGCCGAAGGAGCAGAAATAATTCTTAAGATCACTCAGTATGACTTCTTGGACCACCTCTTCCAGGTCCACCTTTTCCTCAAAAGTCCTTTAAAGAAAAAAAGCAAATCGTAAACTTCTGAGCCCAGGAAGTTAGGCCCAGGAGAGAGCCATCTTTCTTGGAAAATAGGCATCAGAGCAGCCTTTCTGTTCGTGCGGTCTCCTCTGCGCACAGTTCCGACTGTGTTCACACCGGCCGATTTCCATTTCTGCTGTCCTTCCCGGAAGCCGGTTGGTCCGTATGGAAGGACAGTGGTGAGTGGATCAAAGGCGGTGGGTCGCAGAAGCGAGGGTGTTTTAGCGCCTTTATGGCACACATTGGTGCTAAAAACTCAGTCTTCTGGTAACTGAAGCTTAAAGGGACGTGGCTTTTTTGTGCCACGTATGTGCCATCTTCTCATAGTAAAGCTTCGTGAGATTTCAGACCGCTGCCTTCCCCACGCCGCCCCACCCCTCACAGGGCACAAATTATCTGCCTCATCACAGGGAATAGGACCAGTTCTTTCACCGACAACCGAAGTAACCAGCAGTGGGGTGGAAAAATGCCTAACGAACTTAAGGGGCAGAGTGCAGAAAGTGGCCCACTGTATTGGAAAGGGTTGGGGAGCTTTTGTGTTGCCTGATTTAAAGAAAACAAAAAACAGGGAGGCTGAGGGTGTAACTCAGTGGTAGAAGACTGGAGATCTGGGTTCAATCCCCAGCACCAGAAAGAAAACAAAAACAAAAGCATCCTCATAAAGATTTCCTTTCAGGGTAATTGATCTTTCCTTCCCACAGCAGCTGGTTTTTGTCTGCTCCCGCCGGGTGATGAGTTCATTGATGTGTTTCTGTTGGAATGATACCAAGTCTAGGTAGCAATAATTAAATTGCATATGGGGACATAAACATACGGAGACATTTTTAAGATCAGAGGTGTGAACTGTGCATATTAACTCCTTGGGGGAAGTTTCCTACAGGCTTCTGATTGTCTGAGTTGTGAGCAGCTAAGTTTTTTAATTACCAATTAAAAAGCTTATTTATGCCTAAGGAGAGAGGAGGTGACTTCTTGGCACCTGATCGCCCAGAGAGCTTGGGCTCCGGGTTTGGGGCATACCGCTGCACTTTTCTGAGACTTCGATTTTCCTCATCTGTGAAGCGGGAGAATGGGCCGTGCCATCTTCCTCTAGGGGTGTCCAGGGACTGTTTGCTGCTGGGAAGCTCCTGCTGTTGTTCTGTTGCTTGCAACTCTCCCTCTTTTTCCGGATCAAAGCCCCAGGGCAGGTAACGCACTGAACTCAGTAACTCCTGGTGGACCCCAAATTTAGCAGGAGTGCTAAGGGTCACTGTCACTGTCACTCAGCAGTTTCCAGGGCCAGTTAGACTCGGCCAGAGTTGAAGGAAGGGCGTGGTCCCGGCCGAGAATCGTGGGTTGCAAGGTGCCCTATAGGCGGCAGTATTGCCCTCTCCTCAGTGCCCCTGCGGTGCCTCCCGCGTCGCAGAGCCCCCTGCCTGCACAGATTTTCCTCAGAAACCTCCCAGTGTTCTTGTGTAGTCGGGCATTGTCAGCGAATAGACTGTGTTTTAGAGTCAATACTAAACCAAAAAAATGCAACCTACGAAAATAAAGGATAACCATCAAGGGTAGCCAAGAGCACAGTTCATAAATCAAAATAACTACCTTATAAACTTAGGGAGCACTTTCATGAAGTGACTAAATTATTTAACAGACTTGTACTTAAATCTTCAATCAGAAATAATAAAACTCTTTGACAGTGACTCTCTTGCTGTTCTTTTGTGTTTGCTCTTTATTGCTCTCAGACCCAGTCCCCTCTCCCTCCCCTGTTCCCACAGTATCCCCATCTTCCCTTACCACACTTTCCTCCTCTTTCTTCTCCGCGCTTCCCCAGCTGGGTCCTGTGAATGTCTTTATCCCACAGCGCCTGGCAGGGATACTCAGTGAATAGCTCTAGACGGACTTCCGTGCAGTCTTCTCTCCCCTCTCGCTGCTGCACGGTGAGCTGGACACCCTGGCTCCCATCTCAGAGCCCTCTCCAGTTTGGAGTAACAATACGCATTTGGGTGAAACATGCCTGTTGAGTGGTACAACGTGTCCACACAACCTGACGTTTTTATTAAGGTAAGGACACGAGGACAGTGCCATTCCCACAGCTATAATCCAGCACTCCAGCAGGCTGGAGCGGGAGGATTGCAAATTGGATCCCAGCCTGGGCAACTTGGCAAGACCCTATCTCAGTGAAAAGGCTGGGACATGTAACTCGGTGCAGAGGCCCTGAGTTTGATCCCCAGTACCACAACACAGATATAAAACCTGGCCGAGCTGTTGGGAGTCCTGTTGGCAACTTTGAGCCAGTGACCAGGGACCAACCTGAAGGGAGTGCAGCAGCCCAGCGCAGGACACCATCCCTTGCCAGGTACCGCCTCCCGAGGCATGAGGTTGGTGTGCAAGTTGGAAAAGGCTTCCGAAGAATGTGGAAGGAAGGTGTCCTGCAGACACGGGTCACTGCACGCTCTGCATCGTGTTCTGCAGGTGTCTCAGTGGAAGTAACCCAGGTCCATGACTTGAGACGCTACCACTGTTCTCCACTACAGAATACTTGCAGAGACATGGGGTGAAACTTTCTGTGATGAGAATTCCTACAAACCTGGATGAGCAAATAGCATTAGTAGAGGCTTTCAGTGTTTCTCTAACAGCAGTAATAACATTCCACAGCAGAAAGGAGGTTGTGGTACAAGCCACGCTATTACTCACTCCTGCCGGTCTCTGAGCTTTGGCAGTGATGTGGATAAAATCTCTGGTAGGTACACGTTGCTGGCCCTGTTCTCACACACCCACATTTCCCAGGGAGCCCAAACCCTGTGTCAGTGAAGTGTCCTAAGTCTTACATGGACAGCATTGCATATTGCTAACTTTATGTAAATTTTCTTCAAAAAGCAAACAACATCCCCCATAGAGCTGAGTCAAATGGAAACAATGCGCATGATTGTACTTGAAGTGAAATGGGAAATAGACCATTTTGCTATTTTTAGTAACCCAAATAATTCAGTTCTGTCATACTAATCAAGCAGGAGTTGAGGGTTTATTTAAAAGGTTGTGGGTGATAACTCCCTGAATTCTCTTCCCGAAGGAAGGTTTTCAGATGGTCCAGGCTGCTGTGTGCCTGGAATGGAAGGCTGATCTGTGTTTTGTTGTATTTAGCTCCCAGTCTCAGGCCAGCTAAGCAAGGTCCCCATGTGCACAGCCTCGGCACTGGTCAGAGGTTGGAGGCGCGGGTAACTGGCCTGCTCCTGCTCCCGGCGCACCACCCCTGCAAATCTGTCAGTCACTGCACTGCTTCGGCAGCTGCCAGGCAGTTTCCCTTCTTGCTCAGCTCACTTAGTGAGAGGCTGCGTGGGGTACAGGGTCAGCCCTGCACTGGTTTCAGCCCAAACCATTGCTTCCACCTGCCTGCACATGCCAGCAAGCCCCTGGCAGTACCCCACGGGGTGGGGGGGCTGTATTGTGATCCCCGCTATTGATGATACTGTTGGACGACAGTACTTGGGCTTCCCAAACATTTTCTATGCCTCTGGCCTCTTACCCTTGTCTCACCCTCATGTGTCAGCCTTCTTGAGAGTCCCTTGGCTTGCCAGGGGTCTGTCTTCTGTCGCTGCCTCTGTAGACAGCCAGGCATGGTGACACAGCTAATTCCCCCTGTCCCCCACAGAAGTCCTCCTAAGTCAGTCACACGCTGGCCCTCCTGTCACCCTCCTAGGTCTGTCACACGCTGGCCCTCCTGCCAGCATGTAGGGAGGCACTGTAGTGACCCATGGTACCCGCCTGGAGACAGATCCTGCCTGTGACTGTACCTCTCTGGGAGCTGAGACAGGAAGATCGCAGGTTCCAGCCCAGCCTGGGCAGTGCAGTGACTTAGTGAGACCCTGTCTCAAAAAAAAAAAAGCCTGGATGTAGCTGAGTGGGAGGGTAGGTCCTGGGCTCAGCCCCCAGTACTGCACATTAATTAAATTGGATGCAGTGGCCGTACTCTCTTGTCTGTTCCCTTCAGGCAGTTCCATTCTCCTAATCTCACAGGACGCAAGACATTCAATTCCATTTCCCCTTGCTTTCTGCCACTGCAGGGCTCTACCTGAGATCATTAGGTTTAATCCTAGCCTACAACATGCTGGTGGTTTTCTGTTTGCTTTTGTTCTCCCCAGCAGAGCAGTCCTGAGGACCTTTCAGCTCTTGTAGGGGGATTAGCATCCCTTTGAATAATATCTCAGTAGCTCTTTCCAGGGAGAACAAAGGTAGCTACACTTGCCCGTCATGCTCCAGTTCCCGCAGGCCCTGCTTTGGGAACACCTGTGTTCATGAACAGCCCCTCCTCCCTGCTGGGCACTGCACGCAGCTCATGGGCTCTTACAGTAGCAACCCTGGAAAGACCTCCTCACTGCCCGCCTTTCCTCTACAGGTTTTCCCAGCCCGCTGGTGAGCATCAGCGATGCCCTGATGCTACAGGAAGTGTGGGCCAGTGATAGTTGGTAGTCTTTGGCCTTCCAAGTGCTCCTGGAAGTGGCATGGTAGGCAGGACCCGTCTCCAGGCCAGTACCACAGGTCACTGCAGCACCCCGCAGCTCTGTGTGTTGGCAGGAGGGCCAGGATGCCGTGTGCTGGCTGTGCCACTCGGCAGGAGGGGTTCACATGGGATAGACAGGGCAGTACCTGGCCCAGCAGCGATGAGACAAAGCACAGGCGGCAGTTGCTCGGGATCCGACATTCTCCAGAAGCCTCAACATGGCAGACAAAAAACTTCTAACCTGTGATGCACGGATGTTTGCAGCTCTGCCGCAAACCGCAGGGAACACTGGTCGTGAATGTGAGGATGACATTTGAAATGACCAAGTCATCCGATGGTGCTGACAGTCCTGGTGACGGTCAGATGGCCACTCGGTCAGCACCATGGCAGGCACGCGCGTCCCAGGCTTGTCCATCATTCCGCAGCTACAAATGGCTTGGTGCTGTCCTCTCCACATGCACCAAGGACCTGACACTGCAGGAGGGCTCTATCTGCACCGCGTTCTGACTTTTAAACCTGTTTTTGAGACCGGCTAGCCAGAGCACGTCCCCACTAGAGACACTTCTCTTGTCCTGTCCTGTCCCCGAGAAGTAGGACATTGTCACGGTGAGATAGAGATACACACGGTGAGATATGCATACACACACACACACACACACACACACACACGAATACACAGGCAGAGCTGGGATTTGAACCTGCCGGTCTCAATCCCAGAACCCATGCCCTCACCACTGCAGAGCACTCTTGCTAAAAGGAAGCTCACAATTCTTTCAATGTGAAGGTCTCATTTGAATAACAGCCACCACAACAAAAATCTGGGTTCTTTTTTTTCCAGTGTTTCTCATGAAAATACCTAGATTTACAAATAACTCTGCAGAGATTTCTGAGAAAATTACTCTGCCATTGTAGTTTTACGAACAGAGACTGTCAGAGACACTGATACAACATTCACGATAAATATGGGCTGTCATATTTTTTGGCAGTAGTGTAAGTTCCAATGAATCTGTCTCAGCCTTGAGTTATTATTGTTATTGCCACTTTTATTGCTGCATTAATCACCAAACATACTGAGAGGGATTAATGGAGTTAATTGTTTTTAGCAGTGAATTAAATGCGAGCACTCAGGCTGGGTACTGAGCCCTGACACAGGGTCTTCCTTCGCCGGAGGAGTGGGCAGGCGCTGCAGCAGCTTCTGGAGACGTAATCATTTGGATATCACCTTACCCATCACTGTCGATTTCCTTTGGTTTGGTGCACGGCCCTTTTTACTTTTAGTCAGTTTATAAAACACCTGTGAATTATAGTCTAGAAGTTTTATATCTGCCAGGGAGCAAGGATTCAGAGATCCCTCCTAAACGGGCACCTGTGTGCATTTGCCAGGGCTGCCATAACAATGTCACACCTGGGCAGCTGAGACAGCAGACATCTCTGTCTCATAGTTCTGGGTGCTGGTAGCCTGAGACCAAGGAGTTACAAGGCTGGCCTGTCCTGGTGGCCTCTGTGTGGCATGTGAATGTCCGCCTTCTCCCTGTGACTTCACATAGCTTTTTCCCTGTGCACATGCATCCCTGCTGCTCTCCGTCTTGGAAGGGCACAAGTCCTATTAGAGTAGTACCCCTACCCTATTCTACCTTCATTACCCCTTTAAGGGACCTAGCTCCAAATCCAGTTACGGTCTGTCCTTACGGGTGTTAATACTTCACATTAAGAACTTTAGTGGGACAGTTGTAGGTCCTTCCTTTGGGGAAAGACATTCATAATTCTCAGACCCCACATTTTAAGACAGTAGAAAATCATCATCATGTATTACAGAGTTTTATTTTTAGTCACCGTTTCTAATGGGGTAGCAGATTATATAAACTGGGAAATCTTATATTAAAAACTTAGATGGTAGATGCTTTGTCTTTTTTTTTTTTTAATCTGAGCTCAAAGTGAGGGAAGTTCCTAGGGACCAGAAGCAAAGAAAAGCATGAAATAAGAGTTACGTGAGACTTGGGCCCACTCAAGGGATGGAGCAGGGCCCCAGACCCCTGCACAGAGCTGGGTCCTCAGAGCCAGAGCCTGGAGGAGACTGAGGGACACAGGAGGACGGAGGGAAGCTGGCTATCAGCCTGGGCGCCAGGTGTGGCAAGTGTCTCCTTGAGAACTTGTAAGCATAGACTTGCCTTTGTGTGAGTTGAGTTCAGATCTGGTCTGGCAATTCCTGCTCTGAGAAAGCCATAAAAGGGGTTCCCCAGCCCTGTGCTCATGGTCTGACAGAAGCTGATGTCCATCTGTCCAGACGGTGCTGTCTGCCTCAAGGCCACAAGATCAGCAATGACAAGCGCATAATCCATAAGCACCCAGTACAAGAATGAGAATCAGACAAGCCGCGGGATTAGACCCACAAGGACCTCTAACACCAAATGACAGGTACAACCACAGGCAGGTGTGCGTAAAATGGTCAAACACCGAGAGGAACTAGAAACACGAATCATGAAAACCCTGTCAAGCGAAGTCCTGCTGGGGATATAGCTCAGTGGCACACGTGCCTGCCTGGCAAGCACAGGTCCTGAGTTTGATTCCCGGTACCAAAAAGGAAAAAAAAATCAAACAAAGTCCTATTGAATTGCAGACAAAAACATAAGCTCTAGCAATGAGAGGTAAAATGATTAGAAAATCTGTTACTGGCATCTGAAGCAGCTTGGGGAGGATCACTGGGTAGGATTCTGTTTCTTTCAAAGCAGACCACTCTCCATTAAAAGTGGTGGGGCAGAGAGAGATTACTTCCAGTCTCGGCCCACCCACACCGCCTTGACACGTCTTTCCTGTGCTTGCTCCCTGCACTGTCCCATCTGATGGACAGGGGCACTGCCCCGTCTGATGGTCAAGGGCACTGCTGGCCCCGGAAGCCAGCGCCATCTTCCTGAAGGCGGGAAGTGGCAATGCCACCTTGGGGAACATCAGAGTTCTAAAGTTGCCCTGCACTTCTGTGACTCAACAAGGTCCAGCCTAATGTGGAAGCTGAGGATGTGTGACAGTACCTCTGGGACATGGCTGGGCAGTGGCAGAGACTCAGTGGCTCTCCTGGTGGGCAGGGAGGCGGGGAGTCGATGAACCAAATGCTTCAGTCTTAGGAGGTTTGGCCCCTTTCTGCATGTGAAGCGGGGTGCCGATGACCTCTGTCGACACAGAGTCACAACTGTGCTTTAAAGGAAATAAGAAAGTAGTTTATTCTGAAACACATGAATGGCCATGACCTAGGAACGCAGACTCAAGTGACCCAGGATGACATCCTGCAAAAGAGATGGCATGAGCTTCTGCAGCCACAGAACAAAGTCAGAAAGTAATGCAAGGATGAGTACAGGAGCGGGGCGCCGGGGAGCAGGGCTGAGCCAAGCAGGGAGCTCTTTTCTGTAGTTTCCTGCCACCTTAGCAGTAGTGGCAGTGGAAGCTAGAGGTCTGCTCGGATCAGCAGGGCATCCTGAGAGTTTCATCTGAGCCCTGAGAACATTGGGTCAGATGCAGACTTGAAGGTAAATGGCTGTTGAAGGGACTAAGGCAGCCCCAGATGATCAATTCAGCTCCCCTCTGCGAACGGTTCGTCTTTCACAATCATGGTGTTTCACTCGGCCAACATCGGGCAGCAGCTTCCTCAGAGAACGGGCACTGTATAAAGCCAGATTTTTGGATGCAGGGTCGGCATCTCCATTCTATTTCCTGGAACACTGTGATGCTAAAACATAATAGCCAGTGTTACTGACCCAAAAAAGCTGTGGTCAAATGCATTTGGGAGAGAGTGCAAGCTTGGTAAAGCTACATGGTGCAGTTTAGCACCTTAAAGGCCCAGAAAATCTCTTAAAAAACACATTTGATTCTGCTCAGGGCCACGTTTCCCACTCTCATCAGACCCTAAAATTCTAATGTCTACCCACTGTGCACCAACCAGCATTAACAGAGTAGCTACTAGATAAATGCAAGTCAGACTACAGTGAGTTACCAGCTCACGCCCACTAGGATGGCTGTAATAGGAAAGGTAGATAATAGCAAGTGTGAGTGCCCACATAGCGGTGGAAACTAGGATGTTCCACAGTTTGAAAAGTATGCTGGTGGCTCCTTCAGATAAACAGTTACCGTGTTCCCAGCCGTTCCATTCCTAGGTGCATGAAAGATGGATAAAGAAGATGGAAAAATAGGAAGTAGGGAGACTTTCAAATCATGCCCCAAACTCTCTATTTTCATTGTTTCAAAAATATTTTAGGATATGTGCTGATTTGTTTCATTTTACTACTAGTTTCTTTCTGTTCATGGAAGAGAAAGTTTTGTCTTTTTGTTTCTTCTTTGTAGGAGGGAGGACTTACACTCTACATAACATTTGGCCATTCTTTTACAATTATGATACAGTGTATTACCTTTTATTCCTGAATTACTTCAGTTGTTCCTGAATTACTTTGTTGCAAATTTTGGGGTTTCTTATAGAGGTAAAGAGTGATTTTTATATTTTCTTTGTTAATAGCCGTTTGTATTTCCTTAGAAGAAAATGCAAACGTGCACACAGGAAGTTTTGTAAGTGATGTTCGAACTGCATTATTCATGACAGCGAACAGTGGAAACAGCCCACGTGCACATCAGCACCGGAGGAGGGGGCCACACGTGGTGTGCCAGTGCAGTGGGGAATATTTGCCCTCAGAGGAGTGCAGTCTTGAGCTGTGCTATCACACAGATGGACCTTGGAAACGTGCTCCTTGAAGAGCCGGTCGCCAAAGATCGTGCAGTTTGTGCTTCCACTTCCGTGCCGATTGCAGAGCAGACAGCGCCAGAGGACCGGCAGTCGGGAGCAGGGGAAGGGGTGCACAGGAAATGACAGCTCATGGGCCGGGGTTCCTGCTTGCAGTACGATCATTACTTGGGGCGGTGGTTGTGCAACTCTGAGTTCACTCAAAACCACTATACTGCACAGTTTACATAGGTGAATTGGGGCCGGGGATGGAGCTCAGCAGCACAGCACCTGCGTGGCAAGTGCAAGGTCCTGAGTTGGAGTCCTGGTCCCCTCCCCCCGCCAAAAAAATGTCGATTGTATTGCACATAAGTTAATCTCAATAAAGCAAGTTTTAAAAGCGGAATTAACATCTGTCAACAGCATAGTAGCTGTCCTGTGTGGGTCATGGCCACCTCACCCCATCGAAAGCATCGCTGGTATCTGAGGACACAAAATGTCACAGGGCTGGGTTTTCACGTCCCTTGTTAGGTGAAGAAGGTGTGAGGAACCTAAGCAAGCAGCCACTTCGCTGCTTAGGGTCAGGGTTAGGGTCACACTGCTGTTCTTACAAAGTACTTGAAAGCTGACCGCAGAGGGACACGAGAGCCTGGACAAGGTTCTAGGAAGGTCTGCGGGAGAGAAGGTGGGGAGCGCCGCGCCCTGCCCAATGTCCTCCCGGCCCCACCCCCATGCCCGTCAGCGGTGTCAGCCCCCCACTCCCGCCCTAACCCGGGCCCTTCTGCTTGCATTGCAGTGAAGGCTGGTGGGATGCGGATCGTGCAGAAACACCCACACACGGGAGACGGCAAGGAGGAGCGAGACAAGGATGACCAGGAGTGGGAAAGCCCCAGGTGGGACGAGTCTGGCGACTCGAGCAGACTTCGCCAGTACCTTCCTTATGTTAAACATTAACACGTGTTCTCTGTCCTGCGCTGCTGACCACTCCCGGGCCACCAGGCCACACTGTTTGTGTTTCCTTTCCCGGCGGGTGGGGGTGGCTGTACCAGGCAGGCCGCAGGAGACAGCGTCCAAAGTGCACCCTCTCCACGCGCCAGCCCCGCCTGCGCCATGCAAGTGCAGGGGAGATGCCCTCGGGATGGCAGGCACGGTGGCCGGCGGCCTGGCTGAGGCAGGGCTGCCCCTTTCTGGAAGCAGGGCCCGGGGCCCGCCCTGGAGCAGCTCACCGCGTGGCCCTGGCCTCTGGTAGCCACAGCCCCCAGCTGCTCTCTTCCCACCATCCGGGCCACCAGAGTGGAGGGCATGGTAATTCTCACAGCCTCGGGTCCCATGCAAGGGCTCACCTAGGAAACCCTGTGGGACCTCCTGGAGACCCGAGTTCAGTCTCAGCCCCTGCACAGCCAGGCAGAGGATTCTGACTGAAGAAATGCTTCCACCAATCCGGAGAGAGCAAGGCAGCCCGTTCCTGAGTGACTGCGCTGGCTTGAGTGGCGCCTCTGCCCTGCCTTGCTGGGCCCTCTGTTCACCCCAGCTGTGTTCCCTGGGGGTTCTGGTCTCAGCTCTGTTGAGGGACCTGACCTGCACTGTCTGTGACTTTGCTGTACACCGTATGACTGTCCATGGAAAGGAACGTGAACCGCACATTTTCTGCTTGTAAGTTGTCTGCAGAGGAGGCCTCAGCCAGTGGAGGAGAGGAGAGTGTGGGAGGAAGAGCATCTATTTCTGTGGAGCAAGCGTGAGGTTTGACTCATTCCACTCACAGCCTGAGGCGTAGGGGGCGTTTCCCCCAGCTTAAGCACAAGGAAACAGGGCCACACGGGGCCGTACATCTGCCCCCATCGTACACCTTCCCTGGAATGCAGCGGGGCCTGCAGTGCAGCTCTGGTGGCTCCAAAAGAGGGGCCCCCGAGGGCCCCTGCTGGCAGGAGAGTCCCCGTGGCTGCCCATGCATCCCTCCCCTGCTGGGTATTTTCTAGGAAACTCCATATGGGAGGGCGCCTGGACCAGCCACTGCAGGGGAGGATAACATTTTGGGTGAAGTTCCTGAGTCATTATTGCCCATTTTAAATCGTGAGGTCAGCAGTGTAAAGGAACGTCTGGCCTGAGTTCTGGTTTTGTTTGTCTGGTTTTTTTGTTGTTTGATGCTGGGGGTTGAACTCAGGGTCTCGTGCATGCGAAGAAAATTCTACAATGACATTTCTCACAGGCTGCTCTCACAGAGCTGTGTTTAGACGTAACGTCGATAACTCTCGCAGGTCTACTGTCCTGGATCTGAAAGCCTTGGGCGCTGTTTATTTCAGGATTCAGCTACAGACTTCAGGAGAGTAAGGCGATGGTCCTCCCAGCCAGCAGCAGTGGGCCAGCAGCGGGTTGTAGTCTGCGTGTGTGCTCCATCGGGGAGCCAAGTGCACAGACCAGGGACGTGTGCGTCTGTTCAGGCTATGCATTGCCCTGTGCGGGTTATAAGGAAACTTGGGGTTCTCAGAACATACTTGAGCTCTGAACAGGGAGTGAGAGCGCGTGGGCCCCATGTAGTTTCCTTCTGCTGGAGCCTAAGTGTCCTTGCCTTCCTCATCCCCTGCTGCATCCTAAGAAGGCAGGCAGAACACAGAGGAAATAGCCTTACTGGAATAAAGTCCTGGGCGGGGGGGAAAGCCGTGTTTTACTGTGTGTCGGGGGAGAGAGGGACCAGCCGCTGCTCCCCTGCCTGACACAGGGTCCAGACTGTGAGAGACAGCAAGCTATTCACCTGTTTAGAAATACGCTCAGGGGCTGGCAAAGTAGTTTGGTAGTGGAGCATTTGCCCAGCACTCACAGGCTCTGGGTTTGGTCCTCAGCACTGCTGAAAAAAGAAGAACCAGAGAGACAGACAGACAGAACTGTCTGATAGGTCTGTTAGTTTTCTTTCTGCAGATTTTTCCAGGGCACAGAACACAGCATGTACGGAAGGTGAGCAATTTAAATTACTATGCCCGAGGATGAATGGTGGCAAGACGAAAGATCAAATATCCAGCGCTTTAAATTTTAGCATCGTTTTCACCTAAAAGATTGGCTGTTTTTCTGAATACCGAAATACTTTGAAGCAAGCCAGCTACAGAGCGTTACTATGAGCAAAGGGGTTTGCTGTTGCCTGCCACAAAACCACAGGTGCACGCGCTTCATCCTGTGGATGTACTGACTCCTGTCCTCTGGACTTTGAGTGGCTCCTTACCAGTGTGGGTGGAGCCACGTGACACCGAGGGTGCAGAATGGGAGGGGCCGTGTGTATTCCAGGCACTGACCTTCACTGGTGAGGCTTCTTCTGCTCACGGAATAACCCCCTTCCTGCTCTATTATTTTCTCTGCAATCAGTGCCTGATTTTGCAGCGAAAAGGGAAGGAAGCCACCAGAATGGAGTCGGTGAACTTGGGGCCCTACGACTCCGACCCCGCTGCACCAGCCTGACGCCCTCTGCAGTGGCTGACTTCTCCCACCACACCCTCCCCATTTTGCTGCTGGGTAATTGAATAATCGCTGTCAGTAGCAATCATCGCCAGTTCTCAGGTCAGCAGTGTGGCTGCCTTACTTCTAAGGGCTCTGCCCACCTCAGTTCATCTGAATCTCACAACTACCCTTCGCTGTCCTCTGTATTTCAGAGTTGTGCCCCATTCCAAGTTACTGTTCCCTGAGTCAAGTGACTTTTCTGGGTCACACAGCGGGTAAGTGGGAGAGCCCTAGCACCTGTATCCAGATGCCGCTTCCTGAGTTTCGAGTCTGTGCGTACGCTTGTCAGTTGCTTCCCCCAGAGCTTGGTGCTGGTGTGCTCCTCATATAGACGAAGAAAGCAGGGCTTAGGGAGGTGATCCAGCCCACCGAGATGGAGCCAGTCGCAGCCTGGTCAGCACTCAGCCCTGAGTTTGTCTTGACTTGGAAGCCTAAGGCCCTAGTATGTTATAGGAGCCCCAATTTGCCACAGACTGCACTCTGGATCCTTCTATAAATAAAGCCTACCCACTTAGAGGTTGTCCTAACCTTACCTCTACTTCTCAGACCTGTAATCTTGCCCTTCTGCAGCCTCACCATCAGGAAATGGTCTAATTACCAGTTCATGACAGGACTCTGGGGGACTGTGCTGGTTTGCTTTACATTTGGAAAGGCCTCGTTTGCAGAATTTAGAAACCTGTCATTACCCGCTTGGAAATGCCATATTGCAAGTGACTTGATCATCCACATTATCCTAATCACAACATTTTGAATTTTTTGATGTTTGGACCCAAATGTTCTCCAAATATAAAAATAAGCACATCGTGTCAGAAGCCAATTTCTTCATGAGTCACAGATCTACATTTGCAAACTCTTCTTTGCTTTTCCCCCATTATTAATTATTAAAGGCTGGTTTTCAATTTCACCAACTCATCTGTGGTGGCTTCCCTTCCTTTCACTGCAGAATCAAGCCCTGATTATAGAGCAAGGAACGACGGCACATTAAGGGCATTATTTTGTGACCAGAAGAAATCTCACAACTTTTACTAGTAATTATTTTTGTCATCCCCTTTAATCTTATTTTCAAGAGATTTAGAAAGGATTTCTTATGCCGCCTAGTTTTTTGAGATGCTACTTTTTAAAAAATTGCAACCAAAAGATGAAAATGTTGCCCCAGCATTTCCACCAGGCTGAGCTCTGGGTATCTGAGTCTTCAGATCCAGGAAGAGACGGACGCTCCATCCCATCCGCTGATGCTTTGCTGAGTGGCTGCTCTCTTCCATCCCAGAATGACCCAGCTGAGGAAGGCGGGAGTTTGCCTCAAAGCCTGTTGTTGAACATAAGATAATGCGCCCAGGTTTCATAATGTAACAGATTAATTGCAGGCATGGAATCACCTTCAAGAGTCACAGTTCAATGAAGGAAATAGTTGCGTGTTGAGCATTTACTGAGGCTCTACCACAAACCAGGCTTAGGACAAGAAACTAAAATGTGATGGGAAGAGTAAACTAGAAAAGAAAGGGTTTGCTCATCCCTGGGGTTGGATGAGAAAGGGCTAAATAGAAGGGGAGGGGGAGCCGGTTATATCGCTCAGCAGCACAACGACTGCCTGGCAAGCATAAGGTTGTGAGTTCAATTCCTGGTACCAAAAAGAGAGGGGCCTGGGGATGACCAATAGAGATCAGGAGGGAACATGCAGCTGTCTGAACTCGGCATTTTGTATTGCCCTGGTCTAGAGCCATGGTACTGCCCCACACAGCCAGGATGTGGGAGGGAATCGACTTACATACAAATAGTAACAAATGAGCCAGAATGTAATATCAATGATTGCACACCAGAGGCTGAGGAGCACAGAGCTGATTAATGTAACCACACTGAAGAGGGTAGCAAGCTACCAAGTAACTCTGGAGAATACATTTTAATTGAATGTTGTAAGCCTAAAAAGACAAAAAATAACTATACCTAAATGTTATATTCCAGTTAGTAAAATCTTCAGAGGTTTAGGGCAGCAATTCTGGAATTGTTTCATGTGTATACTAGGACTAAATAAATTAGCAGAATATTATGGATCATGAGAGCTAAGTTTCTTGCTGCCAAAAATGTTGAAAATTCAAAACAGGAAAGATTGAGATGAACTTTGTGCTTTGGAATGGGAAGTAAAGGAATTTGTAGAGCAGATGGCTTTAGGTGAATGGAGGGATGGATGGATAGACAGTGGAGGCATACATGCACATACGTACATGCAGAAATAAAGGTAGGTGGGTGGTCAGGATACGCACATGTATTTCCTAGCTTTGTGCACGGAGAGGGCCTACGAGAACAGAGTTCTCCCATCAGGGGAACAGGGTTCCTAGAGAAGTGGTGGATTCCAGGTCAAGGCAAGATACTAGATGAGCAGGAACATCAGAGAATGCTAGAACATAAGGAAGTGCACCGACATGGATGTGGCCACGGCAGACCACACAGAAGCCCCCCCGAGGGTCTCCTCATGGCCAAAGTTGGAACAATTTTCTACAAAACAAGTAATGATGGTACTGGATTAGAACCTGTACAGTAAAGGGGACATCCACAGTTTCATGGTATAAGTAACTAAGTGGGAAATAAGAGACAGCTCTTCTCTGTTGAAGAATTCCAACTCATCAATACATAAGGAAGGAGGGCAACAGCATATCACTAGTTAGAAAATAGCACAGGAACTGGGCAGGCAAGGTCCACCGAGGAAGGCAGGATTTGTGGGTAAAAGCTCAAGGAGAACCAGGATATTTGCTTAGTCTCAAAGTATCTTGTCCAGACAACCCAAAGTGGGTATATTTACAGTGGAAATCATGAAAACGACACTTGTTTACAGTGTCATAATTGAAACAAAAATACAGAGTGTCACCTTGTTGGACTCCAGCTGAGAAAGTGCAGATTGAGTGATCAAATTTTTGCTACTTTGCGCATGTTTGTGAGTGACAGTGAAATCTCCTTGAGTGTTGGTTTTGGATTACAAATAAATTTTAGCATGTAGACAAAAGGTCACAAAGGAGGAATTTGTGAACCAGAAATACTGACTATATTTATCATCTGGCCCTTTATATAAAAGCTTTGTCAACCCCTCTTTTAATTTAGTGCACCTTCAAAAAGTATTCTACTTCCTAAACAGTTTAAGAAGCTTCCCTACAGCCAGGTTGGTGGCACACACCTACAATCCCAGCACTTGGAAGGCTGAGCCAGGAGGATTGCTGCAAGTTGGAGGCCAGCCTAGCTATATAAGGGCAGCCTGAAATGTAGCAAGAATCTGTCTAAAATAAAACAAGCCACACCCAAACCATTGCATCTGGGCTATAAGAAACACTTTAGAATAAGAATAAAACAGAAAGAAGCCCAGTGGAAACTTAGTCTGATTATGTTGCTTTAACTCTGAAAACATGTTTTGCTTTTTGCTTTTTTTTTTTTTTGCTTTTTTTTTTTTTTTTTTGGTTTTTCTCCGGTACCGGGAACTGAACTCATGACCTTGCGCTTGCCAGGCAGGCGCTTTTGCCGCTGAGCTAAAT